>NW_027555958.1:31964465-32357054 GCF_003287225.1 Phascolarctos cinereus
TTAGCTGGGGCAAGTGATAAAGTCAGAATTTGAATCCAGGCCTTGGGACTTCGAGATCAGTGTTCTTTCCACCACACCACACTGTTTTCACTTACATTACTGTTGTAATTGTGTATACCGTTCAGACAACCTTTTTTTAAAGAGAGGTCTTTGTAGCATTCCAGAAGCCTGGGAACAGGGCCCATTTGGAATGGGTTGCCCTGAACCTAAGTCCTAAAGAGCTTGTCCAGAGAGCTTTCTGCCCAGGACCTTGGCTCCTTGGAGAAAGGTGACTAATCAACAGTATTTACAAAGCTCCTGACACTGCAGAGGCCTTGGGGCAGAGACAAAAATGAATGCATGCTGCCTGCCTTCAGGGAGCATAGCTCTCACTGCAAGAGGCCCGGCAGCCCAGCAGAGTGAGGGCAGGAACAGAGGATCAACCACTGCTGCAACTGTACGGGTGGTGATCTGGAGAGGTCATTATTACATCTGCTGGGCCTCGGTTTCTCCGTCAATAACATGCAGGCTATGGGGCAGCCAGGTAGTGCAGTGGATACAGCTCTGGCCCTGAAGTCAGGAGGACCTGAGTTCAAATGCAGCCTTAGACACTTGACATTAGCTGTGTGACCCTGGGCAAGTCATTTAACCCTGACTGTCTCACCAAAAACAAACAAACAAACAAACAAGAAAAGGCAGGCTAAGACAGAGGCTGCTTCAGTGCCTTCCACCTCCAATATTCTATCAATCAATCAACATGTATTAAGCACCTACTATGTGTGGGACACTGTGCTGTGATGCTTCCCAGGCTACAGCCCCACAGTGCTGGCTCTGATCTGGACTTGGAGCTGGGATAAAGCACAAAGAGGCCCCTTTAGCCTCGGGCATATTTTACACATAGCTCTGATCTTTGAGGTCTCAGGCAGAGGATCCTTCCCCTCACCCCCACCCCCCAGGCCACAGACATACACAACCACCAGCATGGGAAAAGAACACTGAGGTTTGGGGTCAGAGACTCAGGAGAAGTCATTTACATCTCTGAGCCTCAGTTTCCTCTTCTGTAAAATGAGGAAGATGACCTCTGAGGGCCCTACCAGCTCCAGATCTATGATCCTTTGATGTAGGAAGTTACCCACTCCATCCCACCCCCCCATACCCTCCTGCTAGACTGGGCTGGGGAAGGAGCCTCTTAGGTGACTGGCTTTGGAATAAACAGTTCCACCCAATAGTTCAAGACCGGTCCAAGCTTTGGCCACCTTTGCTCAGCTGCCACCATCAGCCAGTTGGTCTGTTAGTGTGGCCAGTGCATAAAGCCCTTCATCTCGTACCATAGGGCATCACCAAAGCAAGCCAAAACTGGAGACCTTTACAGAGAAGGAAACTGAGGCCAGGGGTGAGGTGACTTGTCCAAAGTCATACATCCAGTAAACTGGAAAGTATAGGAGAACCACTTCCTGGTCCCTACTTCATCCCAAGGAATGCCCTGTCCTTGTCCTCCTGAGCCCTAGGGCTTAGGCACCTTAGCTCTGTGGGTCTGGAAGCGTTCCCTACTTAGGAGCTGAATTTGGGCCGAAGGTAGAGGAAGCCCAAATGTTCCCCGAAGCCTAATGGAAAAACTTTACTGGGTGTAAGACTTATGGAACGTGTACCCCAAGAAGCAATACAGGACTAAAACATAAATAGATTTGGGAAGCACTTAAGATAAAATAATTGATTACTGATTGAGAATGATAATTGAGGGGAAGCTAGGTGGCGAAATGGATAGAGTACAGGGCCTGTAGTCAGGAATACTCATCTTCCTGAGTTTAAATCCTACCTCAAACACTTATCAGCTGTGTGACCCTGGGCAAGTCACTTAACCCAGATTGCCTCAGTTTCCTCATCTATAAAATGAGCTGGAGAAGGAAACAGCAGTCGTACCAGTATCTCTGCCAAGAAAATCCCCAAGTGGGGGTCATGAAGAGTCGAACACGACTGAACAACAAATACCCCAAATTGTGAGGAAGGGAGAAATCTAAGGAATTAAGAGAAACTCAAGGCCTCCCAGGAATCACAGCTGTAATACTAAAAGGGACCACAGGCGCCACCCCGTCCAGCTCATTTTACAAAGGAGGAAACTGGGCCTCAGAGGGCAAATGACTGGCACAGGGTCTCACAGGTGGTGAGCAGCTGAGCTGGGACTCAAACTGAGGCCTGGTTCTCTTCATCTTCTTCTCTGACCCTCCCTTCAATGCCATTGTCAGAGCAGTGTGGATGAAGGGGCTGAGCTAGTGTGTTGCTCCTGATAGTTTTTAAAGGCCTGCGTTGAGGAGGCAGCTCGAACTCTATGATTCCCAGGCTATCCCATCAGCGGCCCAAGAGCTGAATGAATCCAGGCCTGAGTTAGCTTATCCCTGGCTTCTCCTTCAACTCCAACCCTTGCAGAAAAAAAAAGAAGAAGAAGAAGAAAGAAAGAAATGTCGGCACGCACATACCCAGCTGAGGTCATACTACTCTGCTGTGCCAGGGCCACTCTATCATTGGGGGAGACCACAGGCGCGAGAAGCACGAAAGGGCTGGCGAGGGAGACAGATGCATGCGTCAGGAGCCTGCCTGCCTCCCTCGGGCAGAGGTGCCGGAGCACTCAGGCAACGTGGCTGCCGGCTTGGGGTGGGGGGTGGGCGGGAGAGGGAAGCGGGGCTGGCAGAGCCCTCGAAAGGGAGAGGAGACACTCCCACTGCTCCCAGCACTAACCCTGCACCAGGCCAGTGCCCACTGTTTCACCAGAGCCTTTCTGGGCTTCCTCTGTCCCTTTCTGCTCCAGAGATTAAGGGCTGTCTGTCTATCCTGCCCCTATGCCTCTTCTTCACCCCCCCAACACACACACACACACACACACACACACACACATCAATGCACACCCAATGCTGGATCCCTCTGGAACTCCATTCCAAACAACCCTGGCTTTTGGCCCCTCTCCCTCCCCCCCGGCTTTCCTCCTCCCTCCCACCTAAATAGAACTTTGAAGTCCCTGAGCTGCACATATGGAAGGGGTTTTAGCTGGGCTCTGAATGCGGTCTTTATTAAATCCAGGTTAGCCCCCATCAGCACCGCCTACCTGCTCTCCCCAGCACACTCTGCATTCCTCCAGCTAAGCCCTGTCCCCTTCTGGTTTTTAACCCTTCTTTCTGCTCAGCATGGAGGCAGCCAACTGCTTCCCAATCACTATTTTCCAAGCCTCTCTCCTCCCCTTGCCCCAATAAACTAATGAGAAAGAGAAAGAAATGTTTCAGGTTATACCAGAGCAGCCGGTATCAGAGCTCCTGGGACTGCAGAGGTGGGGGCCTGGGCCTGCATTTGGGGTCTCAGAAAGTCCTGCAAACCTCTGCATGACCCTTAAGTCAACCTATCTCTTTGGGGTAAGGCCATTCGCCATTGCTGACTGCCACCAAACTGTCACCCCCTTCACCTCCAAACAACTCTGAGGCTCTGCTACATGGCCAGGGCCCATGCCAACTACCTGGGAACCAGTCTAACTACCAAAATTCAATGCCAAGAGATGGTGTGGTGTTGAGGATAGAGTGCTGGACCTGGGATCAGCCTCAGATAGCTACTAGCTGTGTGAGCCTGGGTGGGCGACTTGCACCTCTTTGCCTCAGTTTCTTTCTCTGTAAAATGATGGGATGCCTTCCAGCTCTAAATCTGTGATCCCATAATTATGCCAGAGGGCAAGAGGGGGGTGCACGAAGGGCAGAAGGAACTGGTATCTCACAAGAAAACATGCAAGGCATTCACTGTATCCAGGAAGTACATATATGATCCCACTATTCTCTAAGGAAATCCCCAAGGAGCCGGCCTGGCCTGGCCTGACCTTCCCTGGCTCAGCTGCCTGTTTTCTGAAGGTCAGGAGACAGCACTGGAGGTCAAAGCCAAGGGAAGGGGCCAGCTGGGGTCCCAACACAGAAACTTTAAGTTAGGTTTAAAGACCAGGCCAAAGTTCCTGGAAAGCTATTAAGGAAGGGCCCGGTGCCCTATTGGCTGCAAGGACCCTTTCCATCCTTGAACTTGGAGCTGAGCAGTTTGGAAAGTTATAGAGAAACCCTTCCAACAGTCAGCTCTACCCTGCCCCACACAGTCTGTATATCCTGAGCCACCTCCCCACCACCGGGCAGATGAGGAGTGGAGGCATGGCTGCCCTGCCCCTGAGAGCTCCCTCCACACAGGTGACCCTCTGCCCTGAGGAGGCAGCTCCTTGCACAGCTAATGCTTTCTCTGGAAGCTGCTATCTCATCTGTCCTGCCCTGGATCAAGTGATGCGCTGGCCACAGCACACAGGCATCGCCTTCATCAAAAGCCACTGCATGTCCGCCTCAGAGTCCCTGACGCTGCTGAGCCAGCCATTCCGCAGATCCCCAGCATCATCCAATAGCTGGTTCACTTGTTTAAATGCCTATTCTTTGCCAGGTGCTAAGGACAAATACAAAAGAAAATGAGTCAGTTTCTGCCCTCAAAGAGCATACATTCTAGCAGGCGGTTTCAGCACGTTAGTAAATACGAGATATGTCCTAAGTAAATCAGTACATTCTTACTCTATACAAAGCACCATGAAGTGGCTCTAGGGAGCCAAAGAGATAGAAGGGCATCGGACCTATCCTATGGGTCTTATGATTTGGCTGGGGAGACAGGTCATGGACGGGGTGGGGGGGCGTGCACTGATTCTAGAGTCTGAGGAGCTGGGCTCAAATCCCATCTCTCCTCTCTACCTCCCAGGTAGTCACTTGGGAAGGTAAGAAGGCAAGGAAGGTAGGAAGGGGCCAGGCTGCGAAAGGGCTTTTAACAACAGGGAATTTTAAATTTGAACCTGGAGATAATAGGGAGCCACTGGAATTTAACCTTTTGGAAAATTACTTTGAGTGAAGGATAGATTGGTGTGGGGAGAGGCTGGAGGCAGTGAGGCCAGACAAGAGGCTATTGCACCAGTCCAGGTGTGAGGTGATAAGGGCCTGAACTGGAGTAATGACTGCAAGAGGAGAGAGATAGGGACTTTAATAAGAGATCTTGTAAAGGGAAAAAGAAGATCTAGCAACAGATGAAATATGTGGAGTGAATGCAAGTGAGAAGCTGAGGACCAAGCTGGAAATTGCAGGTCTGGTTGGCTAGAGGAAGTAATATGGAAATTGGGATGGAAGAGGGGGAAGATATTGACTTCCATTTTGGGCCCACAGAGTTTGAGATGCCTACGGTCATTCATTTCGAGATAGGGCCTAGCGCTGGATGAACAGATCTGAGGAGACTGGTGACGGAGGGAGGAGCGAGCCCAGGACAGAGCCTCAGGGCCACAGTTCATGCTCATGACCCAGATGAAGACCCAGTAAAAGGCTTACAAGTGAAATTCCAGGGCAATCTGAGGCCTCACCTTCCAGGTGAAAGTAGCAGCTCCTATTTATCAAGTCTCTTAAGACCTGCAGAGCAAATGTACACATTTGTTTGCATGTTGTCTCTCTTGTTAGACTGCAAGCTCCTTGAGGGTAAGCACCGTCTTTTGCCTCTTTTTGTATCCTCAGCACTTAGCACGGTGCCTGGCACACAGCAGGCTCTTAATAAATGTTTATTGAACAGATGAATAAAAAATTATCTCATTTAATCCTGAAATAACCCACGAGGTAAGGGCCACAGTAGATACTATTATTTCCATTTTTACAAATAAGAATAGTGAGGTTAAATAGGTCACCCAAAGTCACAAAGCTAGCCAGTATCTGAGGGAACACTTGAACCCAGGTCTTCCTAAGTTCAAATTCAAGACTGTTAACTAAGCCTCTGGTCACAGTTATGTCCCTAGACTCCTGTAGTGTCTTGTATACAGCTGGTGCTCAAAGCATTTATATTAGCTGATAGTACAATAATTCTCTCTATTACTCTCTCCCTCTCCCAAATCCAATTTGCTCCCATATCTCCCCACACCATGGTGCAGACTGGTGGGCATGCAATGGGCATTCATTCAATGAATACGTTAACCAGGCTGGACCTGGGCATAGAAGTCAGAGAAAATTTTACCTATATTAAGCAGAGTTCAAGCTATAGTCAATGGTGAGAGAGCTATAAAGAGCATCTGTTGTAACCTTTTCATATTACAGAAGGGGAAACTAAGGAAGGCCTTGAAATATGAAATGACCTGCCCGTGATCACAGAGTGAATTAATTAGTCAACAAGCATCCCTTACTATGTGCCAGGCACTGTGCTAAGCACTGGAGATACAAAAAGAAGCAAAAGACCCTGCCCTCAAGAAGCTTACAGTCTAATGGGAAGATGGACCATATAAATAAATGTATACAAGATACACACAGAATAGGAAGAAGGTAGCCGTTCCTCCTATTGGTTCTAATTCTTCTTTACAACATGACTAATGTGAAAATATGTTTAATAGGAATGTATATGTAGAGCCTATATCAGATTGCGAGCTGTCTTGGGGACAGAGGAGGAGAAAATTTAAAACTCAAAAGCTTGTGGAAAACTAAAAATAAACAAGTTTTTTTTTAAAAAAGAAAGAAGGCAGCCTTAGAAGGCAAGGCACTAGCAGCTGGGGGTGAGGGAGTGTGGACAGGAGAAGGTCTCCTGCAGAGGATGCCTCAGTACTGGGAGTGGTCAAGACCTTGGCACCTCTGCGCCTGGAACACAGCAAGCAACTAATAAATGCTTGCTGATGGGGGAAGGTGCAGGTCCCAAGGCTGTGTGATCTCACTGGGTGAGGTGAGCACCGGAATTGGACACTGGCTAAGGGGGCAAGCGAAGAGCCTGGGGGTACTCTGCAGCAGGTGAACAGCAGCACTTCCCTTCCTGCACCTCCCCCAGATCTGTTTGGGGATGGAGGGGCAACCCCCCCCCCCTGCCCTGCTCCTGCAGGTACCTCCCAGCTCAGCAGCAAAGCTGATAAAGCCAGGGCTTCTGTGGTCTTTGGTCAGGGAGAGAAATAACTTTGCTTTTCAAACCAGAGACGCTGTTTCCTCCTTCTGACCAACACTGTGGGGCCCCCACCTCCACATTATACCACAGCAGTGCCCACGGAAGCTTCCTTGCTGGGTGGGGCCTTCCCTTCCCCAAGCACTTGGCTGGATGGGCTCACTCACTTCAGCCAATTCCACTGCTCTGAGGTCTGGCTGCCTCTCCCAGAGCCCTAGTCTTCCGTCTTGGTCAGCAAATTCAGCTCTCAAGAGCCTCAACATATAGGAAAGCCATTGCTGGAATCCTTGCCACGCTCCAAAGATGCAGGGAATGGGGGGGGGGGAAGAATAAAGAGAAGGAGGAGGGCAAACCCTGTTTGCCTCAGTGTTCCCATCTGTAAAATGAGCTGGAGAAGGAAATGGCAAACCACTCTAGTATCTTTGCCGTGAAAACCCCAAATGGTTCACAAAGAGTCAGACAGGACAGAAATCACTGAACTTTACAACTTAACGTGTCCACATCACAGTCCTCCATGGGGCAGGGTAGGGACTGTCATTCGTCATGTTTGTACCCTAGCTCAGGGCCTCACATTCAGTTGATGCTTAATTAATGCTGAACTAAGTTCAAGTGTCTGATAAGGAAAGGCAAATAGCTTTTCCCGCCCCGCTGCCCCTGCCCATGCCTCTTAGGAAACAGCAGGGAAGGAAGAAGAACCTTGCATAGAGTGGCCTGGGGCAATGCCTCAACCAGGAGGCTTATCTATTAGTTTGCACTCTGAGATCCACTCCTAGGTCCTAAAGCAACAAACTGGCTTGGGGATCCCCGTTTAACATCATGAAGACTTAAGGAAAACCCTTCTGAAAGAAATGGAACTGTTGGCTGAAGGAAACTACAGCCTCCTTTTCTAGAGGATTTCAGAGAAGAAAATCTCTTCTGCCATGTGGTGGAGGAGAAGTGGGCCTATCCAAGGGAAGGAGGCTTTGTGGGCCTCCCCTGGGACCCTTGGCATGCCAACTTCATGCTTCTCTAATGAGGGCATTAAAATTAAAAGGAATTCTTACAGTCACAGGATCACAGCTTTAGGAGCTGAAGGGGATCTTAGAGGTCCCTCATTTCACAAAAGAAAAAAATCTGAGGGCAAATAAGATCTTTACTGCACATCCAGTCCTCTATCTGGGCCCTTCCAGATCATCAGCTGTCATCCCATCTGATTCATGAATCGTCTCGAAATATCCCTGACAAACGGTGGCGGAGCCTCCGCTCACCAGTGACAGGGAATTTGTCACCTCCCGAGGCAGCTCATTTCCACTTTTAGACAGCGCCAACTGTCAAAAGGTCTTCCTGCTCTGGAGCCAAAATCCGCCTTGTGCTATTTTTCACCCACTGGTCCTGGATCGGGCCTCTGGAGCCAAGCACAGTCACTGCAGTCCCCTTTCCATATGGCAGCCTCTCCAATGCTAGGAGGCTTTATCTTGACCCTTGCTGCTGACTCACTGTGTGGGGGGAAGGGCTGCCACTGTCATCCAGAGCCTCAGTTTTCTCATCCATAAAATGGGATAACAACAGCACCTATCTCCCAGGGTAGCTGTGAGGATCCAGTGAAATAACTGTAAAAGTGTTTAGAAGCACAGTACTTGGCACATAGTAGGAGCTATTTAAATGTTGGCTATTATCACACATATAGAAAAAAGGGGGGGTACATTTGGGGGCGTAGAAATACGATGATAAGGCAGAGGCAGTGTTACCATGGAAAGTATGCTAGATTGGGTGTCAAAAGATATGGTTTTGAATCCCAGCTCTGCCATTTACTACCTGTGTGACCTCAGATAAACAACTCAACCTCTCTGGGCTTCAATGTTCTCAGATATAAAACACAGAGAGTGAACTAGACAGGATGACCACTATAGCTCCCTGCTAGGTCTAAATCGATGGTCCCCTGCGCAGGCTTTTTCCTCTACATAGTGGAAGTGTTAAGGCAATGGTCCTGGTGTGCCCACAGAGATTAGCCAATAGCTGTCCGTTAATAGTTAATTAGCCTTAATAATAAAATGTTCTATAGTAATAGTTAATTAGCCTTAACAGTTAAGTTTGTGCATCTGTAAAAAGGGGGAAATAACAGGCACACCACCTACCTAGCCCACTGGGCTTCTGTGGGAAGTGCTTTGTGAACCTTGAAGTTTGATGGAAATACAGGTTATGATGATGTTAGGCTGGCTGGGCATGTATCTGGGATGGGCATTGCTATATGGACAGGAGCTGGACCCAGAACTGAAGAGAAGGAAGAGAGTGAGCTAGGTATGCTCAATACCAACTCACACCCAAGAGAGGAGGAATCCATCAAAGTAGGGTTATGTCAACACTGGATGGGAGCTGGGATTTCTTCAGTGTAGAGAACTCCCAGGTGAGGAAATTTTCTCCACCCATGTAGCTCAGGACCTGCCCTGCCAGCGTGAGACTCAGAGGAGCTGCCTCTGGGCACCAAGAGGTTAAGTGATTTGTCCAGGGTCACTATCTCTCATTCAGAAAAGGAACTGGATTTACTGGCCCCAGAGGGCTAGTGGGTGAAAAATAAACACAATGTAGACTTTGGCTCACTTCTGATAAGAGCTATCTAATGGAAATGAGTTGTTTGAATAGATAAGGGGTACCTAGATGGCCCAAGGGACAGAGCCCTGGGCCTGGAGTCAGGAAGATCTAAGTTCAAACTTGACCTCAGCATTTACTAGCTGTGTGACTCTGAGTAAGTCACTTTACCTTTGTTTGCCTTAGTTTTCTTACCTGTAAAATGGGGGTAATAATAGCATCGACCTCCCAGGGTTGTTGTAATAGATCAAATGAGATAATAAAGTGCTTAACATAGAACCTGGTACACAGTAGGTGCTATATGAATGTCAGCTATTCTTTTCTATGTATTATTCCTACTACATATGCCAGGTATTGTGCTAAGCTCTAAAAAGTATTATTATTCTATTAATATGTTCTTGAGGTTCACAAAAAATTATGAAATATTTAGGAAAACCAGAGACATATCTGTGAGTTTACAGGATTATAATCTACATAGATTATGCCATCGAGTCTGAGATAGATTTTTTTTTTTGAGGCAACTGGGGTTAAGTGACTTGGTCAGGGTCACACATCTAGTGAGTGTCTGAGGCTGGATTTGAACTCAGGTCCTTCTGACTTCGGGGCTGGTGCTCTATCCACTGTGCCACCTGGCTGCCTTCCTGAGACAGATTTTTAAAAACTGTCTTGACATCATCTGCTTTTATATCATTTTCCTTTCCATATATATGCATATATATATATGGAAATGGATATATATACACACACATACATATATATACACACACATCCTCTCCTTCTAACAAAGAAAAAGAGAGAGGAAAAAAAGCAGTTTAGCAAAACTCATCAACACCCCTGACAGTACATGCAGTACTTCACACCCACAGTCCCCCACCTCTGCAAAGAAAGGAAGAAGGTGCACTGAGTGTGAGGGAGTTTTCAAGTAGAATGTCAGAGAGCAGGAGGGCCTACTGGTGACACATGAGCTGCTCCAGGGTGCCGGGGGTTTTTCGAGAGTTCCCTCAGTGACTCTTCATAAGCTGAGTCACCCCAAGGAAGCCCAGCGGTTGCCCCCCCAATCTGCCGATTTAGGAGGACCCATCAGATCGAGCTCAGCCTGACACACTTGAGAAGTCCCAGAGAAGGGCCATCTGTTCCCTTTCTCTAAGGCCTAAGGGTGAGAGGCTGAGTCCTTCTGGTCACTGGGAATTTCCAGACTCATATGGTCACCCAGCAGACTAAAGAGATGAGGCCGTCATGAGCAACCTCCGACTCAGCCTCCTCAGCGTCCGGGGCACTTCCCCCCCAGCCTCTGTTTCCCTCTCCCCCTCTCCCACTTTATGCTAATTCTACACAAAGGGCACCTTTGGGAGAGAGCCTGACTTCCTGCCAGAGGCCAGAAACTCTCAAGCCTGGCCTAACTTGGGACTGCAAGCACCTTATGAGGCATCTCTGTGATGGTGATACAGAACTGGGAGATTTCCACAGACTCATCCTACAGTTCTCCTTTCCTCTAAAACAGGAGTCTTTCAGCCTCAGGGAGTTTGTGGGGAGATTTCAAGGGGTCCATGAATTTGGAATAGAAGACAGTACATTTTTATTTCAATGCGGGTGGCTTCCCTCTGTAATCTTACATATTTTATTTTATGCATCTAAAAACACTATTCTGAAAAAGGAATGATCCATGGGGCTTCACCAGACTGTCTGTCAAAAGGGGCCAGGACACAGAAAAGCTTAGGAACCTTTACTCTAAAACAAGTTTCAGAGAGGATGTCAATCAACAGGCACCTACTGAGCAGGGTGCTAAGTGCTTTTGACAAATATTATGTCATTCGGGGGCAGCTAGGTGGCACAGCGGATAGAGCACCAGCCCTGGAGTCAGGAAGACCTGAGTTCAAAGCCAGCCTCAGACACTTGACACTTACTAGCTGTGTGACCTTGGACAAGTTACTTAACCCCATTGCCTAGCCTAAAAGGAAAAAAAAAAGGAAAAGGAAATATCATGTCATTTGATCTTCATAACAACCCTTCATTTTATGATCCCCATTTTATAGTTGAGGAAATTGAGGCAGGCAATGAATGGTTCAATGATTTACCCAGGGTCATATTACCTAGGAAGTGTCTGAGGCAGTATTTGAACCCAGGTCTTCCTGACTCCAGGCCCAGGGCTCTACCTACATTCACTGCACCACCAGCTACACTGTGCAAGGCACTGGAGATGCAAAGACAAATAAACTCTGCGTGCCCTCAAGCAGCTTAGATTCATCAGGGAAGGGGGAAGGTCCCACACATGGGTGTAGATGAATGGGTTCTCTGTCTCCTTCATTTATCTGCCAGGGATAAATTACTGTCTATAAGCAAGTTCAAAGACAAAAAGAAAACACACAAAAAAACAGGAAATGAAAATGGAAAAAAACATCAAAGTGAAATGCATGTCTGTACTGTTTCCCCTGATATATGCCTGTGCATCCAAGGTCACTGCTGGGCCCTGGGCCACAATGTGCACATCTCCCAGGAGGCAGGGGGAGGCAGAGCAGGGGCTCACATCTCTGTGGCTAGAAGGGACCTCAGAAGCTCTCTAGTCCAGCCACCCTCATTCTGTAGATGAGAAACCTGAGGTTCTGGGAGGTGAAGGGACTTGTTTTAACATCACACTCATCAGAGGCAGAATGTGAATCCAGATCCTCTGACTTCAGAACCAGAATTCTTTCCACTAAGCTATATTGCCTTTCCATGAGACTACGCAGGAAGGGATGAAGCTGAATTCCTTAATTCTGCTCTCTGGCCAGAGCTCTATAGCTAAACACAGGTTATTTTAAACATTTGGATTCAATATTGTGATGTTTCTCTCTACACTGAGACTCTATCCCCAGCAAGTGGTCTCCTGATGACTCATTCGTGGCTTCCTGAAGCCTTTAAAAGGGAATAGGAAGAACCTGGGTATTTCCAGCAAATCAGATGCCACTGAATCCTTGGGGCAAAGATCATGAAGTGAAACATCTTCCTCCCAGTGACAGGCCAGCTTTGGGAACTGTCAAGAGTTAACCATAGAGCAAGCTCTCCTGATAAAGCTCCTGCTTAATCCCTCCCCAGGGAGGGGCCAGCCCTTCAGCCCAGGCCATTACCTCTGCTCTGGGGAAAATAGGTTAATGTGGCAGAGGTGATGGCAGTCTGGGAAATGAGGGGTGGGCAGTGGGCCTGGCTAGAAAGTCTGCTTATAGGCAGGAAAACAGAAACAGGCAAGCAAACCCCACTTGGTTACCAGGCAAACACTTGCATTTATAATACTGACCCACTTTGTCATACAGAGAATGCCAGGGGACTGAGTCAGACTCTGAATCATGTATGCCAACCACTGCTGCTATTGGGAGAGCCACCATGTGACCGACTAGTTGAAGTGACCCAGCAGTGCTGCCTTGGGGAGCCAGTCTTACCAGCCTACAGACCTGCTCACCTCAGGGGCAGCTCTGCAGAAAAAGGCAGGGTGGAACCAGGAAAAGCAAGCACAGGATATGGAGACAGCAGGACCTGGCTCCAATCTGGGCCCTGCCACATCTGACCTGTGCTGCCCTGGGCAGGCCACTAACACAAAGGCTGGCTCTGCAAAAGGGGTAGATTAAAATGCCACTTCTAAGACTTATTACCATGAGACTTCTGGCAAGTCACTCAGTTTCTTCATGTGTCAAATGAGAGTTGGCTTCTGAAGTCCCTTCTTGGCTCCAGAAGGATAATCTTCTTCTGAGCCTCAGTTTCCTCCTCTGTGATATGAGAGAGTTGACCTCAATGACCTCTAAGTCACTCCCAGTCTTCAGACTCTATTGTGTTCTGAGTATGAACAGTAAAAGAACTCCTTTTAGGGCCTATACAGTATCCTAGATTCAAAGAGAAAGGGAACTCAGAGGCCATTTGTTCGGCTTCCCTGTTTTGTAGATAAAGAAACTGAGGCCCAGGGAGATTAAATGACTTGCCCAGGTGGGCATCAGATTTGAGGTCACACAGGGAATAAATGTCAGAGGCAAGATTTGAACCCAAATCCCCTGAGGGCTCTCCACTGCACCACACTGCCTTACTTTGGTGACAATCCAAGCCACAAAGAAGGAGTCAATGAGAGTTGAGCTGGGAAATGAGTGGAAAATTTTAGGCTTAAAGGAGGAAAGGCCCCTGCAGTACTGGCAAGGCCCTCAGTTCAGCCCAGGACACCTCACTCAGGTGTAAGGTAAGCCTATAGAGCTCCTCTTTTGGTAGCCTCTGCTCAGTAAACCTATAAAGTTGAGTCATCATCTCCCTCAATGCCTGGGAGAGAGTGTCTGGGAAGTGGCTCTGGGCCAGGCTGCCCAGGAGCTCAGGGCTGCTGCACCAGTGGGGGACAGAGGGGAAACAGGGCAGGCGAGGGAAGGAGAGAGGGCCACGGCACCAGGCTGCTTGTCACAGACAGCTGCCTCAGCAGCCAGGGGGGCATGAGAGCTCTGGCAGCCTGGTCCCCAGGGAGGCTGAAGGTGAGACGGGCCAGGGCACAGCAGCTCGCATTGCAGGTCTTACCCAGCACTTCTCACGGTTGGTGTCACCTTTGCTAGGGCATATTTGTCCCCTAAAATCAATGCTCCACAGTCCAGGTCCCTTTTATTCTTTGAGCAGTGAGTCACTGACCCTCTCCGGGCTGCAACTTCCCCATCTACAAAATGAAGGGGATGGGCTAAATCCAGAGCTCTTAGCCTGAGTCCACAGACCCAAGTGACCCATGGAGAGATTTCAGGGGGGTTCATGGACTTGGATGGCGGAAAAAAGACATCTTTATCTTCACTAAGTGAAATTTAGCACTTCTTTGAATCATTAAAAAAAATAACATCTGAGAAGGGGCCCATAGACTTCACCAAGAGTGCTGCCAAAGTTCCCCTGGGTGAGATGA
The DNA here is from genome assembly GCF_003287225.1 of Phascolarctos cinereus. Classification (NCBI taxonomy): domain Eukaryota; kingdom Metazoa; phylum Chordata; class Mammalia; order Diprotodontia; family Phascolarctidae; genus Phascolarctos; species Phascolarctos cinereus. The sequence continues at coordinate 31,978,831 of NW_027555958.1, forward strand.
TCCATGTGGCTGGTGCCACAGCCTAAAACCCTGCCCCACCCCCACCCCTGCAGGTGCCAAGGAGCTGGGAGAGAAAGCACCCCCCAGTGACACCCCCAGCAGGCTGTGTTGAGGGGGTGCGTCGGCTGCAGGGATGAACAAAACCTCCTTTCGCCCAAACCAAAGCAGGGAAACAACAGCTCTGCAGGCAGGACCTGTGGCCTAGGTCAATCTATTAACTAGCAAGCATTTATTAAGCACCTACTAGATGCCAGACACTGCACTGGTGGGGGTGGGGGTGGGGGTGCAGAGACGCAGATGCAATAGTCCATCCTAACAGGGTAGTCCATAGAGAGGGTAGGGCCTGGACCTGAGATTTCATTGATATATGGAAGGCCAGCACTTTCTCTGCAGATCAGAGTTACCAGGAGCACTGAGAGGCTAAGCCACTTGTTCCAAGTCACACAGCCAGTAGGTGTCCCAAGTGGGACCTGAACCAGATGCAGAGGCCAGCTTTCCCCCCATGAAGCCAGGCTGCACGTACAGAGTAGCCAGCCAGCAGCTGGGGAGACCAAAGAAAGCCTTCTGCTGATGGCAGCCTCACCTGCATCCAGACGCAGCCCTCTATCCTCTAGGGCCCTGGGCCATGGAGGACATCGGCATCTCCTCTGACACCCAATCCACTCCCTTGCTTGGCTGGCACAAGCAGAGAGAATGAAGAAACTAGCTTCCCCAGCTCCCATACTCCCATTCTGTTAGAAGCTGGAAGGGGATAGAGAGAAACCCCGTCACTGGACAGAGGAGGGGAAAAACAGGCCCAGAGAGGGCACTTGCCGTGCGGCACGCAGCTCTAAAACCGCGCTTCCCTGGTTTCATGGCCAGTGTTCTCTCTCATTACACAACAGCCTGCTTCTCATCCCTCTGCCTCTCTCGTACCACAGAGGAGGAGCTTCCATTTCCCATTGGTCATGCATCCAACCAGCCCACCCTGACCCCACTCCCCCAAGTCTAGTTCCCCCTGCCTTACTGAGAAGCCCCCAGGACTTCCATGCCCCACTGGGGCCATTCCAAGGAAAATGCAATACACAGTACTGTCTCAGTTTCCTATGAGGGACTCAGCTCTGAACGGGGTACCCGGAGAAGTGAAAAGCCTGGTCCCCTCACCAGAGACTAAGCAGCATTCCCTCTGCAGACCCTCACTCTTTACCCTTCCATCTCCTCAGCCTCACTGTGAGAAGCTAGGGTCCTCCTCCCAAAATAAGCCACTCAGCATCTATGCCTGGTTCACTCACCCAAACATAGGAACTGAGCAAAGGGGGTCCTTTCCCACACAAGACAAAACCTGCCCCCACCTTCCCAAGACCTGGCCAGATGCAGAGAAAGCCATGGCGGGGGTGGGGGGTATTGCTAACCACCATTAGTCATCATGTTAACACAATTGGGTACAGCCCCTCCCTCTCCTTCAGCCCTTCCAAACATTATTCCTAGGGAGTCACCGTATTGGCACTGCTGGCACAAGAGATCGCCTTGCCAGGGTTTGCAGGTGTTAAGGCTGCCTGGCCAAGGAGACACCAGGTAAGATGAGTCTGTGGGCTTTTTTTTGGGGGGGAGGTACTTCCTAGATGAGAAGCACAGCAACTGCTAAAACAGCTGGAGTCAAGAGGGGGAAGCCCCCTCTAAAAAGCCCCCCCCTTTTCTTTCCTTCCTTTTGCCAGTGGCCAGGTTCCTCAGTACCACCCTGCCCCCCAAGAAACAGGGACAGACAGACAGATGGCACCTTTTGGCGGAGCAGTTTGCTGCGGACCCGGCCCCAGAGGCGGGCTCCTGTGTTGGGGGGCCGCTTGCTTCCGGGCTCCTCAATTCGTTCCAGGCAACAGCCCTCCAAGGGCTCACATACAGAGTTCAGGTTGCAGTCTGGCTGGGCTAGGATGTTCGTCATTGTGGTGGTCCACCCCCCTCCCTGGCCAGGGCCCCTTCCCTGCCCGGTTTAGGCCAAAAGAAAAAAACTCTACAGCCACTGCCTGGGAGCCCCCCAAGCTGGCCTGTGGGCGAGGGAAGGGAGTGAGCCTCTTGCCCAGAGGAAATCCCAATGACGAGGATGTCTTGGGCTGGTGCCTGAGCACAGGACGAGGCTGTGTGCGTCGGAGAGACCTCTGCCCCAGCTAGGGAGCTTGCCCTGGAAAATCTGCCCTGGAAAAATGTTACTTGAGCTTGGGAGAACCCCTCATCCCGGCGGAGTGCGTCTTCCTCTCCTCTGCCTGCTTCCCTCCCTCCTGCCTGTCCTAGGCAGTGCAGCCAGAGGCTCTAAGCCGGGGGAGAGCAGGACGGGACAGGGCAACCAAACCAGGGCTGGCTCTGCACTCTCCTCTTCTCTCCCCTCCCCGGGTGTTAGACACGTCCTAGGCTTCCAGGATACACAGTGCGCCAGTGAGCGCAGTTAGCTGGCGAGAGGCGGGCAGACGGCCGAGCACCGGGGAGCATCTCGCCTCAGCTTCCCCCCACCCCCGGCCCGCCCTCCGCACACCCCCCTCCACTGAGCGCTGAAGGAAGTCACTGGGAGGAGGAGCTCACCCATGGTTCGGCCCGCCCCCTGCCCCCCCATCCACCCTCCTGGCTTTAACTCTTTATATCTCGGCTTTCCCTCCCAAACGCTGCCTTTCTCTGTCCAAGGCTCTACTAAAGTCTGACAAGCTGTGATACACAATCCAGCCCCTTCCTCTTCTTCCCACCATTTAACTCCTTCAGCACCAAGGCACGCCAGAGGACAGCAGAGCCTCCACCGAGAGCTTCCTGGAGGCTAGAGGGAGTCCACAGAGGCTCTGGGCTAAGTATCTAAACTTTTGTCTGATCCAGGGCTTTCTCACCTTCCTCACTGGCAGTCTGGAGAAACCCAGGGACCCCTTCTCACACTAATGATTTTGAATGACTACAAAGGAAGTCAATTATATTGAAAAACAGTTATCAAAATATTAAAAAAAAAACCAACCAGTTCACTGACACCCCCTCCAATGAGTGGCTGGGGGCTGGGATCTCAGGTCAAGAGCCTCTGATCTAGACCAAGGCTATATCTTCCCAAGGCACAGTGGCTTCTCCCCAAAGCCAGGCAGCCCAGGCTACAGAGAACAAGGGCAAAAGCAAGAACTGATGAATGCTACTCAGCCCTCTGTCACCAAGCCTTCTGTCCCATTCATTCAACATTCGGGAGTTATTGATTAAATGTCTCTCAGGGTCCAGGCACTGGGCAAGGTACCAGAGACACATGGGCATAAATGAAGCCGCCCCTACCCTACCTTCAAGGTGCTTATGTTCCATGACCAGAGAGGCCAGGACAGAGACAAGGGAAAGAAAAGGGAGCCCCGATGCTAGGAAATCACACCTACCATGGCCCAAATGCATATGATTCCCCCCCCCACACACACGTCTTTATAATTGCTGTCACGTGTGCTATTTGCAAACGGCCATGAGCACGTGTGTAGACCTATCAGCCAGGGGCTGATAGAAACAAAGCTCCCCTTGTGCCTCCTGTGATGTTTATTTAGGGCATTCTCTGCCAAATGGGAAGCAAATGCAGAGATGTGAAGATGAGCTCTGTGTGCGGCAATCTCTCCCCGACTCTGCTTTCCCAGCCTGCCCCCCTTTTTGCTCTCCTCCTTCCCTATTCCACAATGGGGATTTGGGTCTGACTGCTGCAGACACTCTCTGGGGACACGGGCACAATGGAAGCCAACAGTACTTGCCATCTGTGCCCAGCGCCCTGCTGGCACCACCCCTCATCCCTGGGGTAACCGCTCCTTGGACATCAGCCTCCAACCAAGCCAGAGTTGGAGGGTAGGGGGTAAGGGCTTTAACTTGGGAGCAATATTGGCTGCCCAGTGCAGACACTGCCCACTGCCCCCAATCAATCGAGTATTTCTTACAAAGCCCAAGGCACTATGCTATGGAGGAAAAAAGAAAAGTCGGTACCATAGAATGTAAGCTTCTTGAGGGCAGGGGCCATTGTCTTTGTATTCTCCAGCTCCTAGCATAATGACTGCTGAATGGACTTACTAACAAGTGAGGGAAACCAAGTATACATAGGTGAAAAGTTAAGTAATGATAAGAGTTAAGTAATGACACATAATTATGCCCAAGGCAAGTATGTAATTAATTGGCAAATGAATGGTACAAGAAGTTCTGCCTTTGTAAAATGAGGGTGTTAGACCAAATAAATCCAAGAGCCTTGACTTTCTATGATTCTGTGACAAAGGATGCTCTGAATGTAAGAGGAAGGAGACTGCAGGCTGCCAGGTGTTCAGAGGACTAGGAAAGGGGAAGCCACTTCATCTCCAAGCCTGGAGGCTGCACTGACTGTCAGCACTCAGGTTGTACTAAGAATGCCTCACTGACCTCCAAGGTTGGTCTGGTCAGTGCGCTGCTCATTGGGCCAAGACTAAATCCACAAAAATACCCAGAACTCCTCCCAGGAGAACCCAGCTTCTTTGTGTAAAGAGACTGTCCCATGAGGTTCCAGGTCTCAAGGACAGAGCCGATAGGATTCTGCAGCTAGGTGGCCTATAACAGACAGAACACTGATCTTGGAAGTCAGAAAGACCCAAGTTCAAATCCTTCTTCTAAAGATACTTATCAGCTGTGTGGCCCTAAGTGCATTACTTAAGTTTTCCTAGCCTCAGTTTCATCCTCTGTAAAATGGGGATAATAGTCACCAGGTTGTAAGGAGGACTAACAGAAATGTTAGCACTGAGGAGAAGGATTATAGAAGGGCCTAGGACTCCATTTCCCCTGAGGGAAATGCCTGTGGTCTAGGCTAACTGCATCACAAGGTTCAGGATGTGAGAGATGTGGAAGAAGGAATTATGGCAGGGAGGGAAATCTCAGCAAGCAGAGGAGGCCTGAAAGACAGAGAGGAGGGGAGGGGAGAGTAAAGTGGAGGAGGGAAGGGAGGAAAAGGTGCAACGAGGGGAAGGAAGAGAGACAGGGAGAGGGTATTCGCACTTCCTTTATTAACTACTCTAATCCCATTTAAATATTTTGCTTTTAAAATGTTTCTTCTTTGCAATGAGCATTTATGATTCCAGATGACCCATGATGAGGCTTGCTACCTACCTCCTGACAGAGGGTTGATGGACTGACTCAAGGTACAGAATGAGACATAGCTTTTGGATGTGGTTAGGGTGGGAATTTGTTTTGCCTGACTATGTTTGCTTGTTACAAGGATCTCAATTTTATTTTTATTTTTTAGTGTGGGCAGAGGAGAAAAAAAAGTTTGATAATTAAAAAATAATTTTAATTAAAAATTTTGAAAAACAAAATGTGTGTTCTTGATTTGATGTACCAGCATGGTACAAAATTGAGTCTGGATGACTTTGGAAGTTTATCAACAAGAGCTGGGAGAGGGGCTCAAACCAAATAAGGAATCCTTATCATGCAAATAGCCCAAGTGATCCCCGCTGCTCCAGAGCTGGGTGGAAGGTGGGCAGCAGAAAGACCGAAGATGACACCCAGCACCTTATCCGGCCTGGTTGTGGCAGGCTGTTCCCTTTTCAGGCTCTGAATGGGCAGAGGTGTCCCAGGCACTGTACAGGATGCCAGATGTCTCCTGCTTCAGAGAAGGGGCTAGGATTGAGACTCCTGAGTCCTCTGTGGGGTCTCATACCCAAGGTAAAGGCAGAACAAGCCTGTGCTTTGCTCAGGAGGCTCCTTCCAGTCCCCTCTGCGCAGTGAACTCGGCAATCAGGTGCAGACAGCTCCTCAGACAAGCCTTGCTGAGGATACACTGAGCATTCCCACCGTTCTTAGTCTGTTCCTGCAGAGCGTTTGTCTGCAGAACAGCCCAAGTGGAAGGAATCCAGAGCCTGGATGACAAGAGCCCCCATGCTGGAGAGAAGCAACAGCTTTCCCATTGCCTCCGCAAGCAGAGAGGAAGAGAAATACACACAGATGTCTAGATCTGGCATTGGGCTAGGAGTCTGAGTGCTGCCAACATGAGACCTGAGGGCTGTTCTGCTGACCTGGCCTGTGTCCCTTCACTCTCTGGCTGAAAGGAACCAAGACCGACGACCATACCCAGGGGACAACAATGCCCAGGGCACCCTTGGGGCAGACGTTCTGACTAGCTGAGTGATCCTGGGCAAGTCACTTCACCCTGTTGGCCTCAGTTTCCTCATCTGTAAAATGGAGGAGGAAATGGCAAACCACTCCAGTATCTGCCAAAAAAACCCTGAATGGGGTCACAAAGAGTGGGATATGACTAAAGAACAACAATAATTTCAATATAATTGGTTTTCTCTATAATCCTCCATTTTATTTTATGCTCTTAAAAACATCATTCTGAGAAGAGGCCACTAGACTTTACCAGAATGCCTTGCCAGAGGGTTCCAGGACACACAACAAAGGTGAACACCTGCCCTTAAGGAATATCAGGTAACTGAAGTCCTGGCCTGAGGGAACTTTCTAAAGAATTGGCTCCGCAATTCATCTCTTCTAGGAAGTCCTCAGGCAGGCTGCCATTTCCCCCAGCCCCAACGCTATCTCCTCTCCCACCACCCCAAGTAGAACAGAAGCCTCAGGAGGGCAGGGGCTGCTCTGTATTCCTAATACTCAGCACGGTGCTTGGAACACAGCAGATGTTTGTTGAATTGAACTGAATTCTACTTTTCGGTATTCAACTGGTAGTTAAGACAAGGCTGGTAGCCACAGAAACTTCCTTTTCCTTCCGGCTATTACTGGGGATTCCATCTTCCTTCACTTTTGCACACCTTGCTCTCATTCTCCAATTCTTCTTGGACTTTGTTCCAGGGTGAGGTCTGGGCTGGGGAGGAGAGTAATCTTACTTTTTCTTCCCCCATTGATGGCAGTGGTATAGTAGAGGGAGCATTGGGCATGTTAGGAAAACAGGTTCAAAACCACCTCAGACACCGACTAGCGCTGTGATCCTGGGTAACATCTTTGTGCCTTAGTTTCCTCATCTGTAACATGAGAAGGCTGGACTGGATGGCCTCTAAGGTCCCTTCTAGCTCAAAGTCTATGATCATACCACCTCTCTGGGCCTCAGTTTCCTCATCTGTAAAATGAGGAGGGTTGGACCCAATGACCTCTAAAGTCTAAATTCTAAACTAAGCTCTATGAGTCTGTTGTCTTGGCAGCCTCCCCTCTTCACCACTCACGCCCAGATGTTAGCTTGGCTCCTCTACTGTGAGTCTCATCTTCAGCTCCTGTGACTGAAATGCCCAGGACCCTCAGAAAACAAAGGAGTGACTAGATCCAAGCCTTGGATCCGAGACCTGCCCAGTCTTGTATGCCAAAGAATGTATCCGAGGGATGCCAGCCAACGTCTCTCAAGACCTGTCAAACTGGATGGCTGTTTCCCACTCCCAGGGCTGCATGTGGGCACAAATGATACTGCCAGAAGGAACCCGGAGAACGCAGTTAAAGACACAAAGACCTGGGGGTGCACAGGTGGTGCCTTCATCGCCACTGGCTCGACGAAGGAGTGAGAAGAAAAAGGGCAGATCTGGGAGGCGGTCAAGAAGATGGAGCCTGAGAATGGGAGGTACATTTCTGGAACACAACTTAAAAACAGGCATGTGCAACTTCCTGGCTCAGGATGGAGGTCACTCCTGACCACAGTAGGTAAGCCTGTATCTGCTGGAGTCTTGCAAACTGAATCCAAGAGGGAGATTTAGGCTCCCTAACACTTCAAGCTGTCCCAAAGTGAAAGGGGCTGTCTTGGGAGGTAGTGAGCTTGGGGGGTGGTACAGCAGCTAGCATCACAGATAGAATCTTGGCTCAGATATTTACGAGCTGGGTGACCCTAGGCAAGTCATTTCCTTCTGTGCCTCACTTTCCACATTTGTAAAATCCAGTGGTCTCTCCAGCTCTACATCCTCACTGAAGGCAAGGCTGGATACTTGTCCAGTCTGAGACAGAAGGGAATGGGCGGGGGGGTGTCTATGTGACCTTGGAAGGCCCTTCTAAACTCTGAGATTCAAGATTTCCAGAGGCGTCCTGGGGATTTCCAGTGGCAGGAAGCTCCAGGCTTTTGGGCAGTGTGAGGGTCTTTCTGTCACCACTCCATAGGAAGGAGGGAGGAAGGGAGGGGGAGGAAGGGAGGGGGAGGAAGGGAGGGGAAGGGGGAGGGGGAGAGGGAGGGAGAGGGAGAGGGAGAGGGAGAGAGAGAGAGAGAGAGAGAGAGTGTGTGTGTGTGTGTGTGTGTGTGTGTGTGTGTGTGTGTGTGTGCGTGTGTGTGTGTGTGTGTGCCCACACCATTGTTTGTCCTTCATTCTCAAAGAGGACCAGTGATATCACAGTGTGACTTCTTGACTCGTGCACAAACCGGATTTCAGTGAGCCAGTTTCACAAATTCATCAGCCTCAATCTCTCCTCCAGTCATCAAAGTGTGGGAGGAGAGAGTTGGAGGAAAGGAATTTCCCAAGTTGGGGAGGTGGGTCCCTTACAGCTGGGGTCCCCTCATCTCTCTAGGTCTTGACAGACTCCACTGTCAATGATGGGGTGGAATGGAGTCCCCTCTGGCTCTAACATTCTGTGTATGGGTAGGAGATCTTTGCCACCCAAGTTCAGAACTCGGCTCATATGCTCCCAAGGAGCATTTCTATTTGTTCATAATTAGGGTTGACCCTATTTGCACTGAACACCAGCTACAACTGATGATTCACATTGGCTTTTACAGGCTGGTCTGGGAATCCAAAAACCATATAGGACATGGGGAAACATGGTTTCACGCTCTAGACAACTGACTGATGAACTCTGGGAACACAACCTGGTTGGAAGTCGGGGCCCACCTGCATTCTATAATCATTGCTATGGCGTTTCTTCTGTGATTCTCCTGAAATGTTATTTTTATTTTTTGGTCTCTCATCATAGAGCAGGGACAGCACCTGGCACTGTTCTTGGCACAAAGCATGTCCTTAAAAAATGCTTGTCGACTGATTGATTACCTTCCCAAGGCCTGGATTCTTCCAAATTCTTTGGGATTCTTCACCTGACTTTTCCCTTCTCCAAGACCCCTGGGAAGTGAGGCCAGTACAATAAGCTCTCCAGACCTCATCTCCCACTGATGCCAAACTTGTAGCCTGAACTCCAGCAAAACTGGACTAAAGGATGATTCCTAAATTTGCTCTTGTGATTTCCCACTGCCATGCTCTTGTTCACACAGTTCCTTTCCCCCACATGTCCTTCCCACAACCCAGCTCTGCTTGTCTAATTCCTAATCCACAGGATCTTAAATTTCAACCTGGAAGAGGCCTTAGAGGGCACTGAATCCAATCCTCTCATTTTACAGATAAGGAAACTGAGGCCCAAAGAGGTTAAGTGATTTGCACAGGGTCATACAGCTAGAAAATATCCGAGGTGAGATTTGAACTCAGGTCCTTCCTAGCTTTACTGAGCCACCTGGCTGCCTCCTATCCCCATAGCCAGGAGTCATCTCTCCCTCTATTAAATTAATGCAGATAACACTTTGGACCTTTCTTACTGTGCTAACAAGTTATAACTCATATGAGAGTTGCCTCATTACACCTCTTATCATTCTTACTAGACTATTAAGGTCCAATGAACTACGTCTCAGGTTCTTTTTTTGTTGTTGTTATTCAGTCATTTCAGTCCTAACTCTTTGTGACCCCGTCTGGGGTTTTCTTGGCAAAGATACTGGAGTGGTTTGCCATTTCCTTTTTCAGCTCATATTACAAATGAGGAGCTGAGGCAAACAGGGTCAAGTGACTTGCCCAGGGTCACACAGCTAGTAAGTGCCTGAAGCTAGATCTGAACTCAGGAAGATGACTCTTCCTGACTCAAGGCCCAGAGCTCTATCCACTGTACCACCTAGCTGCCCATGATGGAAAGAGCTGCCTCCTTTTACAGATGAGAATAAAGTAAAATGACTTATCCAAGGTCACAAGCCCCCCCCCCACCGGTATTCAAATGTAGGCTTGCCAACTCCAAATCCAGAATTTCTTCTACTACCTCACAAAGCTTTCTCCTCTCCACCCCCCCCCCCACTCCACTGTACTGCCTAGCTCTTTACATTCAAAAACAGGTACTCAATAAATGCTTATTGGATGAATGAGTACTAGAGATCGCCCTGGCTTTCTAGTTATTTTTCTCCTTCACTCCCAAAGACAGAAGTCTATTCCTTCTGGCCAGGGCCATAAATGAGGGGCAGTATTCTGCTGGTTTAGACTTAGTGGGGAAGAGAACTCTGTAGTCCCTTAGAAACAGCAAACCTCAGCAGAAAGAGGTCTGATTCCTGCTTTTATGGGTATGGAGGAAGAATAATATGGATGGAGGACCCTGGGATCCAGGCAGTCCCAAGAGCCCCTAGGATGAGACTTGCTTGGATACAGCAGCACTTGATTGGAGGAAAGCTGGCTGGCTGGTATCCATGGCAACCCCAGTGCCTCAGCAGATGGGTCCTGAGCAGGAGTTCTGTCCCTGCCTCCCCATGGGCTGGGGGCTCTTTTCAGGTCATCCAACTTCCCCAGATGATAGAGACGTCTCCTGCCTTGTGTCCCAACCCCCACCCTTGTCTCCAGCTTCCCCAAGCTCAGCTCATCCCTCCCGGTAGCATCTGGCCTGAGAAGCTTACTTCTATTGTTAAACAGCGGCAGATCGGCTCCAATTCCAGCCTCTTCCCCCACAGAAAGTTCCTGAGAAGCACCAGCCTGAATGAAAGTCACCGACTCGCCCTCACTCAGGTAGGACCAGGCAGGGAGTGGGGGCCAAACCCCCACCCTACACCCACCCATCCGACCAAACTTGGCACAACAGAGCTCTGAGGATGCTCAGAGGCAACAAAAGCCTCACCCAGGATAAACGGAACCCAGCCAATGATGTCAGTGTGAACAGATGCCAAGACCGGGTGGAAAAGCCCTTTCCAAGAAGTACTTCCTGTGTTTCCCTAATTCTTCTTGGGTCTCAAAGCCAGAGGTGCATAACCAGGGCTGGTTGCTTACGGCAAGGGCTCTGAACCTTTTTTTTTTTGTATCATAGACCCCTCCTCAGAATCACATTTTTAAACGCATGAAAATCTTTAAAAAATTAAGATTGCAAAGGAAACTATTTAAATAGAAATAAAGATATGATTTCACCTTCCCCACCCCTCCATGCAAGTTCCCAGACCCCCTGAAATCTATCTACAGATCCTCCAGGAAAGAATCCCTGACCTAGCGGGATGCAAAGCTCAGCCATTTGTAAGAAAGGTCTGAGGCTGGGGAAAATGACCTCGTATGGGCTTCTTCATCTGATATTTTTATCCAGGGAACATGAAATTAGATGGAAAGAGGACCTTCTCCTCTGTCTAAGTCACTGCTCAGCGGTTGGCCACTCTAGTAGGCGGGGGCTCCCAAAGCCCAAGACCCTGCAGGGTACACAGCAGATTTTGAGATGGGGAGGTATCAGGCTAGAGAGAAGACAGGATGGCAAGTCAGGGCAGAAAGGGATAGTACAACACTAAGCTCTGACAGATCTGTCTGCGGTCATCCACCTCTTCACCTTCCAGCTGGAGAAAGGCCAAATATGGCAGACTGTATAGTCACTATTGGTGAAGGACGACTTCACTGGCTGCTTCTGCCCGGCTAGGGGAGAGACGAGGCCAGGGTGGGCATGCGGAGGGCTCTCCAACACCACACCATGCTTCCCAAATGGGCCACCCAAAGAGATCCAGCACTAGATCCTGAAATCCAAGCAGTCAGACCAGAGGAAAGGACTGAGCTGAAGGACAGATGAGGAGAGTATGAAACAGCCTCTCCTTATAGCTTCTGTCCCAAAGAAGAGTGGGGCAAGTGAGTCCCTGAGATAAAAGCAAGTAGGAGGGCTGCCAGCAAAAAGGACAGGGGTGGAACTGAATGATGGGGTTAGCTGCATGAGCGTACTAAGGGGCCTGGGGTGATAGGATGTGGGATTCAGGAAAATGGTGGTAGAGATGACTGCCAAACCACTCTATAGGGAATGAGTGCAGGATGAGGTTGCTGTATTAGGAGTCACAGAAGCTGTAAGCTCCTGGTACTGACATCACCAATACCTAGTCCTACATCTGGCACATACACTTATAAACTGAGAGGTTGCCTAGACTGGAATCCTCTCTCCAACACACTCAACAAGCAGGGACTGAGCCTTTGCTTTTTTTAAACCTCTGGGAAGGAGGAGCTCGTGACCTCTGGGCCAGACCATTCCACTTTCAGATACTCGCTTAGTAAGTTAGTAGCCAACAACGTCCCATCCTCTGGGACCAAGCAGACAAGGCAAAACCCCTTCTATCAGACAGCCCTCCTATTCCGGGAAGACAGCTATCCTTTAGTCCTTTCCTATTCTGAGCACTCATTTCTTATGGCCCTATGGTTTTTCTGGGTCTGTTGCCTGGGGGTACTGCCTAGGACCACCCAGCCTGTAGGGGTCATTGACTCTAGGGCCAGCTCCCCAGCCACTCTATGGCCCTGCCTTCAGGCTTCCTACTTCCTTTTCTGTAAGTCCTTCAATGGATCCCCCTAGAGCACTGCATGAAGCCCTTAGCCGTGCCGGTGGTCCTGCTCTGAAAACTCTTCAGCCTATCAGAGTCTTTTCTACACGGCAGTGCCCAGAACTAAAGACACCAAGCACGGCCTGCTGTGACCTGGGCAGAGGGAAAGGGGGATGAGGAGGGCTGTGTGGCTGGCATTTCCTACTGCTGTCGACTCAGTGAGTCTGCACCTCCTAGCCACCCCAGCAATCTCCTCCAAACCAACTGGTGTCTGGCCACGACTCCCTCACCCTGCACTTAATGGAGCTGATTTTTGGTTGAATGCATGTCTAGAACTCTAGATTTATCCCCATTACAATGCATCCTCCTAGATACAGCCCAACATTCTAGCCTGATGCAATCTTCTTGATCTCTGCCCCTGTCACTGAGCATATCTGCTATCCCTCCTAGCCCTGCGTCAGCTGCACACATCTGATAAGAAGTAATTAATAAAAATGGTAAATAGCACAGAGCCAAGCCCAGGGCCCCAGAGACTTCGCTCTCTGTTGACAATGAGCTGCTTTCCTCACCTTTTATTCTCATTGGACTGTCTGTGAGCCAGACAACAACAGGGATGAGGGGTCCCACATTAGAGAGGGAAAACCTAAGGCCTTTGTTTATTCACTCCTTCATTTATCCATCCAATCATTTATCTGTTTTTTTGTGTACTGAGCACCTATCATGTGCATGGTTAAGGCCCAATGGGAGGCTCAGAAAAGGAGAAACTTTGCCCTGGGTCCCCTCAAACAGGAAGGAGCAGGAGCAGCGCTGGCGGCCAGACTGGGCTCACGGTGCCTTGGCCTCATCCCTGGTGGTGCTGGACATATCAGGAGCTCATAGACATCCACAGGGACTTTGTCAGTAGGTACTCTGCCTGTGGCAGCATTAACAAGCTTGCTCTTTGCTCCCCTAAATCCACTGCAGGAGGCTGGCAGCACTGCCCTACAGAAGCAGAGTCAGTGGTGTTACTAAGGGAAATTGGGAGCTGTGGGTACCTGGGGCTGACAGGTCTGTTTGGGAAGGGAAGAAAGAGGAGAGAGACAGATAAAGGAGGGAAGGAGAAAAGGAAGAGAAGGGAGAAGAGGGCAAGAAAGGGAAGGGAGGAAAGGAGAAGCAAGAAGAGGAGGGGAAAAGAAGAGAAGAAAAAGGGAAGGGAAGGGAGGAAAAGAAAGGAGAAGGAAGGGGAAGGGATAGGAAAGGAGGGAAGAAAAGAAGGGAGAGAGAAAGGGAAGCAGCGGGAAGAAGAGGAGAGGAAGGGAAAGGTAAGGAAAGGGGAAGAGAGGAGAAAGGAGGGAGGAAGCCACTACCCACCCTCCAGCAGCTGTTGAGAGGGGAAGGCACCTTCCTGCTTTATCGGAGGGAAAAACAACTAATAGCAAGTAATTTGCAGCTAGGCCTCCTGGAGCCAGTTCCACAAACCCTTCCCAGCTCCAGCCCACAGGTGCCTCAGTGCTCACAGGATCCCAGATGGATGGAAGTGACCCCAGATCCCAGAAGACGGAAGGAAGGCCCCTTAGAGTCCAACACAACCATTTTACAGACAAGCAAACCTAGGGCCCAAGGGGCTTCCCTCATCTGTAAAATAGGAACAAGTACACTTGCCTGCATCCCCTACAAGAAGGGGTTCATAGGAGAATGGGCCCTGGGAGCTTTTACAGATGAGAAAACTGAGGCTCAGTGACTTCCCATGATCACCCAAGTAATAAGAAGCAAGAGTCAGGATTTGAATGCCTGTTGTAAGGTCATCAATTGAGCTGGAAGGGGCCTTGGAAACAGCCACGCCCCATTTTTCAGATGAGGAAATGGAGGCCCAGCATAAGGTTGTCCAGGAAGTTAAGTAGCAGAAGCAAGATCTGAACCCAGGTCCCTTAGCTCCAGAGCCAGGGCTCTTTCTCCTGTACGTCACCACCTCCGTTACATAAGAGTAATAGAGGCAGCATTAAGGTTTGCCAAGCGCCTTACAGATGACCTAATTCGATTCTCTCAACAACCCTGTGTGGTAAGTGCTATTATTATCCCCACTTTGCAGATGAGGAAATGGAGTCGGGGCCCATTCTTCATGAAGAAAGCCTCTCTTGGGCTGTCCTAGCCTCCTGTGGACCGGTGGGGCAACCCATAGGCTGGAAAGCCTGCTGGTTGGGGCTTAATCACCCTATGCATGCTGAGTCTGTCCTTTAGCACTAAGTAGGTGGGGGAAGCCCCAGACCAGCCTCAGTCTGGGGTCCCTTCAGGAATCCTCCAGGTCACGGTGGGAGAAAGAAAATCCACTTTAGCTCCTCTTCAAGCCATGGCCTCCTCCTTAGAACATCTTGTTTCTCATAAACTAGAACTCCCACACAATAACACACTGGTCCCACCCCCCCCCTTTAAAAAACTGCCTGGAGCTGAGGACAATGCCAGGTTTTCCCTGGGCCTTCTCTCTGTTCTCCAGCTGAAGGAAATGATACAAAGAGGAAAAGAAAATACTGAAGGCAAAGTGTGTCTCAGGGCTGCTGGTAATGATGGAGAGGGTGCAAGTGATGCTGAGTGAGGCTTCCCAGAGCACAGGCTGGGGAGGTGGGGGAGCATAGCCACCCTTGGAGAGGGAAGCAGGGAGGGCTCAGCAGAAGGAAGCCTGGGAAGGGGCCCAGGTGCCATGGTGGTGGTCAGCCTCCTCTGTTCTTTCCCCTTCCTTCCCTTCAATCTCATCTGTGTTAAGAAGTATGTCTCCCCCCAAGGACACCCCAAAGGACCCTCTCAACTGGCCTCAAATATTTTTTCTTTAAAAAATTCACATTTTAAAAAAAAAAATAGATTTCAAATTAAATTTTAATTAAATTTTTTAAAATTTCAAAATTTCTCTAAAAAATTTTGTATTGCTATCTTCTGTCTTCTTATCACCTTGATTTCCAAATATGGCCCTCCCTCCTCTCCTACCCATTGAACCATCCTTCATAGTAAAGAGTAAAAAAGAGATGAATAAAACAAGTCAGCAAAACTGACAGACAAGGACTGTGCCCCTGTGCATCCCCGCCACCTTTCAAAAGCAGGGGGGAATCACATTTTTTTCATCACTTAGGATCATAGATTGAGATCTGGAAGGGACTTCAGAAGCCATGTAGTTCAGCACCCTGACTTTACAGATGAGGAAACTGAGGCCCAGAGAGACCTCTCTCCGCCATTAGATGGTAAAGTCCTTGAGGACAGGGACTATCTTTTCTCTTTCTGTATCCCCCGTGGTTAGCACCATGCCCAGCACACAGAGTAGGTGCTTAATAAATGTTTACTGCTGGACTGACTAGGAGGTGGGCATCTGGTTTTGGGATTTGCAGTAAACTGTTTCCCTTTCTGGGCCTCAGGACACTAACATTTTTAAATACCTAGGATTACAAAGGAAACCCATTATACTGAAATACGGCCATGAAAATATTAACAAAATGGAACCGCGTTCAGGTTGAGAACCCCTGGAATGAAAGATCTCTTAAGGTCCCTTAAACACTGAGTCTGACTTGGGACTGGAAGGAGGAGGGAAACCACAGGAGGACTGTGGTGGTGGTGGTGGTGGGGAAGGCCTAGAAGACGGCAGAACTGACCTTGCCATGCGTCACAGGCCGACTGCTCTGTGCCAGGCATTGGGCAAAGGGTGGACAGTCTCTGCTGTCAAGGAGGTCACAATCGAATCAGGGAGACAACATGCAAACAACTATGTCCAAACAAAATACAGCCAGGATAATTTGGAGGTGATCTCAGAGGGAAGGTGCTAGCATTAAGGGACACCAGGCAGGGCTTCTTGCAGAAAGTGGCATTTAAGCTGGGACTTGAAAGAAGAACATAATGTCCAATTGAGAAAAATCCAAGCTCTGACCTGATCTGAGCTGCTAACGTGATGAGGAGGAGGGAGGACTCAGAAGCTGCTGGTCGGTTACCATTGTTTTTAAAGCACGCTGTTTGGCAAGGTTTCCAGACTTCTCTTTTCTCTACCATCCTGGCCCAGCATAGACCGTTCCTCCATGAGGAATCTGGGTCACTGCTTCACTTGGGAAGAATGCCAGCAATGCTGGACCCAGCGCTGGGATGGGGGGTGGATGTCAATGTGACCGCCATTGTCACGTTTGTGACCAAGGCCACATTTCACAGGATGGTCCCCTTCATAAACTGAAGGATCAGTCTGTCATGTTAAAAACTATTTATTCTCTTTAGTATGGTGTGTATGTGTGTGTGTGATTTAACAATCTATAACTAGAAGGAAAAAAAAGAAAGCCTGGGATGGGCCAAAGAATGACATAGGATCACATGTCTACAGCTGGGAGGAACTTCAGAGGGCAGTTAATTACTATTTTGTAGATGAGGAAACTGGGGCCAAGAAACTTAAGTGACTTTGCCTAAGGATTTGAACCTGAGTCTCCTCTTATTCTAGAGTCCTTGTAGAAAGAGAGGAGAGGCCCTTGCCCTTAGAGGCAGCTAGGTGGTACAGCAGATAGGGTATTCAATCTGGAGTCAGGAAGATCTGAATTCAAATCCAGCCTTAGACCCTGTGTGGCCCTAGGCAAACGACTTGATCTCTATTTACCTCATCTGTAAAATGGGGATAATAGCACCTACCTCCCTGGGTTGTTGTAAAGATAAAACGGGATCTGTATACAGGGCTTTGCAAATCTTAGAAGCTAATTGTTAATTATTATTATTATTATTATTATTACTCATCTCTATTATGCCATGTTGACATTTGGTGGTAGACAAACATGATATCTAATCTGGAAGGGACAAGGCCTTCCTCTTACCTTGAAAGAGGATCCAATCTGTTGGGCATCTTGGCCCTGAGGGATGCCCCCTTGCCTAGAATTCAATTCAGTTCAATCAACGACATGGTTTACAGCAGACAGAAAGCCAGGCTTGAAGCTTGTAAAACCTGAATTTGAGATCTGTGTGACCTTGAACAAGTCACCTCATCTTAGGCCTCAATTTCCTGCATCTTTAAAATGAGGAGTGAGGTTGGACGGCCTCCGAGGCTTCTTCCAGCTCTGGATGAGGGTCCTTACACTCTTATGATGCCTGTATGTTGGCTGCGTGACCCCCTCAGGGGGATAAGGCAACTCTGTGAGATGATCACTTCTGAGACCCCATAAAGACTAGGAGTATGGGTGCCGTGGCTGAATGGAGTGGACTGGGGGAAGGTTCCTGCTGCCCAATGTGTCCCCTCCCCAAAGCGGAGCCAGAGTCTCCGTGGGGGAAGCCGCAGAGGGTAGGGCCGACCAAGCTCTAGATGAAGAAGCTCTTCCCCATTTCACAACAGGCCTGAATTTCCCTGGTGAAAGCATCAAGTCTTACTTATCAAGTTCAGTCCTAGCTAGAGGGCATGAAAGGAGGAGGGAGCTGGAGAACTGGAAGGGGCCTTTGGGATCCTTTAATCCAAACCTCATTCACGCTATAAGAGGAAACCTAGCAGGGCCAAACAATTACCCAAGGCTAGTTAGGACTGGAACCCAGAGATCTATTAGAATATGAGCCCCTTGAGGGCAGGGACTGTTTTTGTCCGTTTTTTGTAACCCCAGCGATTAGCACGGTAGCTGGCCCACAGTGGGCACTTAATAAATGCTGGTTAACTGAGTGACTGACTGCTTGTCCAGTGCTCATTTCAATATATCACTTGCCCCCTGACCTCCCCCTTCCACCTTTTATGCTTTTCCTGAGGGTGGATATTCTCAAGGAGAAGGTAAAATAATTTCCAAGAGCTCTCTGGGTCAAGGGTTCTTAACTGAGAGTCTGTGGACTTGCTTTTGGAAAAAAAAATATTTGATACCAATGTCTATTTCACTGGCCTCTGGTGTTCTGTGCCATCCTCTGTGTTTTATGCCTTTAACAGGATTCTGAGAAGGGGACACCAGGCTTTAGCAGATGCTGCCCACGGGGTCTGTGAGGCAGGGAAGCTACGAGCCCCCCACTCAGTCCTCACTCTTTGGTCTCTGCTTGACCCTCAGTTATGGCACAAAGAAAGATCTCAGGATCTCCCCGAGATTCTGAGCTGTGAGGGACCTCAGAGGACCCTCCTCTTACAGATGACACAACTGTGAAGGGACTTGCATGGGTTCACACAAGTCATGACAGAGGCAGAATTTGAACCCAGGTCCACTGACCTCATATGCATACCTCTTTCCACTAAATCTGGTTTGGAAGTCAAATGTGGATACAGAGGGAAAGGAGAATGGAGGGAGGGAGCCTAAGGTGACATCTGGTTGCTATCGAATGCTTCCTGTCCCAGGAGTTCACTTGGCAAAGTCTGGGTTACCTGGGAGACAGGGAAGGGAAGGAGGGGAAAAAGAGTTTCGTCCTAGAAGTCTGGAGAAAAACCACTCCCCATTAGGCTGGCATGGGCTGGCACACATATGAGAGCCCCTCACTGGAACTTCCCTAGGGTCCAGACAAGCTTTCTCGAGTCTCCCCCTCTCCCCGGGGGATTCCCAGGCCCCCGGCTTTGCACAGTGAGAGGCCGGACAGCTGCCAGTGGACATAACTGCAAGGGGCAGAGGTCAGGGAGGGAGTGGGCTCATGAGTCAAAGAGGGACTGAATTCAGGAGAGGCACTGGGGCATGCCGGGCTCGGGGTGACAGTGAGTCCCCGCCTTGGAAGGATTCAGATTTTCTAAGATGTCTCGGTCTCCTGCTCTGCGGCCAAAGCAAACACCAATAAATATGGTCGAACATCTCAGGAAGGGACCTCAGGAGGGGGCCAGAGCCATGGCTGCCATCATCCAGATGGTAGACGGTATGGAGCCAAGCAAAGGGCACCGGCCCTGGAGTAGCAGGACCTGAGTGCAAAGCCTGCCCGATACTTACTAGCAGTTACATGACCATAAGGATGTCACTTAAGTTCTGAACCTTAATTTCACTATCTGTAAAATAGGGATAATACTTTGTATTCCCTGGGGAGGCAGCATGTTCTAGCTGGTTTCAGAGTCAGCATAACCTGCCCTTGACACATACTGACTGTTTGACCTTGGACAAGTCACAGTTGTCAAGAAGGCATGACCTACATTGTTAGAGGGAAGTTCCTCATGGAGAGGACACTACGTGGAGGGAGAAAAGTAAATGACCCACCTCATAAAGCTTAAATTTGATAGGCAATAAAAATAATAACAATAATAACGTTTAAAAACACACACAATAACTAGCATTTATGTAGAATTTTTAGGGTTTGCAAAAGGCTTTACAAACATTAACTTCTTTGATCCTCACAACAGCCCTGGGAGGTAGGTACTATTGTTATCCGCATTTTAGAGACAAGGAGACTGAGGCCAAGAAAGGTTAAGTGATTTGCTCAGCGTCCTATAGCCAAGTAAGTGTCAGAGTCACGATCTGAACTCAAGTCTTCCAAGTCCAGGGTTCTGGGTACTGTTACTCTCAGGTCTGTAAAGCCCTTTGTAAGCTTTGAAGCAATAAGTAATTGTCAGCTCTTATTCATACCGGAGTAACACAACACTTCACACCCACAAAGTCCGTGATTTCATCAGTCTGGAGTTGGAACAACATCCTGCCAACACACACAGAGCAGGAGATCAATCCTAGCAGTTGGAGACACAGGAGGTTAGGTGACTGGCCCAGGGTCACACAGCCAGTATCACAGACATATCTGAACTCAGGTTTTCCCAGCTCCAAGCCTCTTGTTCTACCCATGCTGACTCTTACGTGAAAACAAGGTAATCTGAGCAAATGTGAGATATTATTAATTATAGAATTTTAATGACATAATTATGTAACATAATTATTAATAATGCATAGAACAGTGGAGAGAAGGCTGGCACTGAAACCGGGGACCTGAGTTTAGAATTCCACCTCCAGTGCTTACTACAGATAGAATCTTGAAAGAGTCCCTGGGCCTCAGTTTCCTCCTCTGTAAAAAACGACAAATAAAGTGTGTGGGGGGGGTGCTAGCTGAGCAGGCCTCTCTCCAGCTCTCGATCTGATTCTCTGAGTCCCGAGGGCCTCACGAGGATCCAAACATCAGGGCTGGCTTCCTGATGAGGAATGCACGGGCAGGAAGGAGCTCTAACAGGGGGCACTTGAGATAGGCAGGCGGGGCCCCTCGGGAGGGCTGGCTGGTGCTCCCATGTCCACTTCTGGGAGCAGGTCGGACAAGGGACAGCAGCTCTGAACGCCAACAGCTTCAGAGCTCCATTCAAGCCCAGGGACGCTTGGGAGTCCCCAGGGAGGGGGCAGGAGCCAGGAGAGGGAGGACAAGGCACAGGACAATGGTCCTGCTCCCTCCTCTGGAGCCCAGGCTTCCTCAGCACTCCCTGGGCTTTGTCCCAGTCAAAACAAGGGTTCCCGCCACGGTCAGGGTCACGGTCTCATTCTGTGCCCTTTAAATATGTGGGAATGACAGCCAGACACAGAGTGCCAAAGCCTGCCACAGCATGGAAGGAAGAGAACATGAAAGGGCTACAGTGACCTCCAAAGCCTGCTTCAACACATATCCGGTGCAGTGCAAATAAGGCTCTCTCTAGAGCCAGAAGACCTGGGTTCAAATCCTGCCTGGAACACAGTTTATCTTCTTTTCCTTGCTGTGTCCCCTATTAGAATGTGAGCTTCTTGAGGGCAGGGACTGTCTTCTGCCTCTTTTAGTATGCCCAGCACCAACACCTGGCACACAGTGGGGCAGTGCTTAATAAATGTTTATTGACACGGACTACCCGTGTGACATTGAGCAAACCATTTATAGGAGTTGGCCTAGAAGGCCACTAGGGCCCCTTCCATCTCTAGAGCTACAATCCTCTGAATTGTTTAAAGCTATAAACTATGTTGTACATATATTGTATATATTGTATACTATACTATGTTGTATATATTATATTATATATACATACATATTATATTATATAAAACTATGAAGAGAGTCACAAGATGTCAGAACTAGACCTTAGAGATGATTGGTTTTGAGTCCTTAATTTTTAGAGAGAAAATGAAAGCCAGAGAGATGCCCAGGATCCAATACCCTCTGACCCAAGAGATGCCCTCCAGAGGTCAAAGACAGAAAGGATGAATAAATATTTATAACCACACTTTTTTTGGGGGGGAGCAGAACAGACATAGACTAGGGCAAGGCCAAACAAACTGTGGTAAATGAATGTAATGGAATTTCATGCGGCTGTAAGAAATGAAGATGGGGACTAGAGAGAAGGGCAGGGACAGGGACGGGACCTGTGATGTCACTGAGGGATCTCCCAGGAGATAATGTTCCCTCCTCCAGGGCAGGTTGGCACCTTCTCTGTAAATCCTAGTCTTAGAGAGGTGCCCAGAACAGTCAGAGATGAAGTGACTTGCCCATGGTCACGCAGCCAATGAGTCAAAGGGGAGATTTGAACCCAGGTCATTCTGACCTTGGGGCTAGCTAGCTTTCTATCTATCACATCAGCCTGCTTCTACTGAGTAAGGCATGGAAAGACTCACAGGAAGTGGCCCAAAAGGAAGGAAGCAGAGCCAGGAAAACAAAAGATACAATGACTATGACAATGTCCTTGGCAAAGAATGACAATGAAATGTTGGGAAATCACAATGAGCAAGCTTGGCCTCAAAGGGGAGAGAGAACTCCCCTAGTTCCTCTACAGAGGTGGGGGTCTGCAGCCACCAAATGGTGCATACAACATCAGACTGCTGGTTGCTTCTGCATGATCCATGCCTCGTCTCAATGACCCTTTTCTGCTCTAGGTCTCATGTTCTCCCTCTATGAAGTGGCATTAAAAAAAATCATTTATTAAGCACCCACTGTCAAGTTGTTTCAGCTTTATGCTACAGGTCCTTGTACTCATGTCTTATTCTGCCTCCCTCTCCCTTCCTCTTTCCTTCCCTCTACTTCCCTGAAAGGATGGGGACAATCCCTTGCCTTGGGATGATTTCTGTAGGCACACACTGGGCAGGAACAGACCTTGAAATCAAACCACAGGAGGGATGGGACAATTTTAGTCCCCTGGGGCTACCCTGCTGGTCTGAGCCAAATGGCCCTGGGGGTGAGAAAGGAGGAAAAAAACACACACAGAGCCTTCTCTACAAGGTCACTACTTTGCACACCATTAATATCTGAAAATCTCCCCAGCAGCTGAAAGCTGATGTCAGAGGCAGCCTTGAACCCACAGGTCCTGCTCTGACACTAAACTGCTCATCCTCTGCCTTAGGTCATGGGCTCTGAGACTCCAAGGGAACAAGCATGTTTGAGAGAAGGGCAGGCTGAGGGGCACAGCCAGAGGGTGCCGGGTCTGGCAGCCCCCCTACCCCAGGCTCATGGGAAGAGGCCTGAGGTTCCAGAGCATGGTGGACCCAAACTCACTCTTCAACTTTGTTACAGCCTTCGGAGTAACTGAACCAGGACTAGCTCTGGCACTGCTTACAAAGCCCTCTTGTTCCCCAGCTTCTGCTCCCTGCAGGCTTTGCTAAGCCCAAGCGCATGGATTCCTAAGAGGAGGAATTGGCCTTACCAACCATCTGGGGTCTAAGACCAGCTTTTGAAGGCCAGGGAAAGCCACCACTAGGACACGCCAGTTCCCTGGGTCACTCACTGCAGTGATGCCTGTGTACTGCCCCCAGGAGGGCCAGAAGGACAGGTGGGCATCACCTCATGCAGGGATCAGAATAGAACGAGCTCTAAGATGGGGAGACAGGCACCCACTGACCACTCATTCATTCACACACAGCAGCCACACATAGCTGACAACCAATTGATTTATTAAGGATTTTACGGCCCAGGCTCACAGACTCCAGAGCTGGAAGAAGGCCATCAAGCACATCCCTCCCATTTTACAGATGGGGGAATCAAGGCCCAAGGAGAGCCCTGCCACAGGTCACACGGGGAGTAAGGAGGCACAGTTGGGATCTGTAGCTAGGTTGTCACACTCCAAGTTCAGCAGTCATAGGATAATCATAGGGAAGGGGCTTCAGAAGTCACATCCCCATTTTACAGATGAAGAAACTGAGACCAAGAGAGGTCAAGTGACTTGCCCAAGGTCACACAGTTTGTTAGGAGCAGAGCTGGAATTAGAATCCAGGTCCTTGGATTCCAAATCCAGCCATCTTTCTTCTGTACCATTTTTTTGGGGGGGTGAGGCAATGGGGGTTAAGTGACTTGCCCAGGGTCACACAGATGGTAAGTGTCAAGTATCTGGTCCAAAGCCACATTTGAACTCAGGTCTTCCGGACTCCAGGCCCAATGAGTCACCTAGCTGCTCCTTCCTGCACCATTCTTAATGGCAACATACGGGCAATGAATATTCAATCTCATTTGGAAAGGGACAATGAGCAAAAGTTTTATTTTGATTAAAATGAATGTTGTACTTTTAAAATTTTAATTGAGGTATAATTATTTAAACTTAGGGTTTTCTTTGGAGACTTGCTCCACTTTGAGTTATCAGTATTTCTTGGGCGTGTTGTAGTGATTGTTTTTAACCCAGGAGCAGCAGCGAAGGCCCCCAGGATGGGGCAGGGGGAGGCAGAGGATGAAGACTTTGAATGTTCAATCATCTTCCCAGTTTTCTGCCCTTTCTCTCCCCCCAAGTCCAGCCATCAGCAGCAAGCACAGCCAATACCAGCAGCTTCTGTGACCAGGTGCCAGCTGGCTGCTGCCAGGTGACCAGCGCTCCCTGCCCTCTGGGGGCAGCTGTGATGGGCTCTAAGCCATGCAGTCAGGCCTCCCGGCAGCCACAATCCCCCCAGTGTGGCCCAGCACAACAAGATGCCCAGATCTTCCATGACGGGGGGCAGGAGAGGAGCGAGAGATCCCCCACCAAACAAAGTCCCAGGCGCCAGGCCCAGGAGACAGATGGAAGCTCTGGCCTCCTCTCCCACTTGAAGGTGGCTGGCAGACCCTGAGGGCCGGGTGGGATGAAGACTGAAGGCTCCCATCCATTGCCTTAGCCTCAGCTGACCTGAGAAGCGAAGCTGGAGGAGGGCTGACCCCAGCCCCTGTCTGAGGATTCCAGAGCTGGGGCAGAAGGGGCCTCAGAGGACATCATGGAGTCTAACTCCCTCGTTTACAGACAAGGAAACTGAGGCCCAGAGAGGTGAAATGATTTCATAGATTTAAGCCAAAAAGGACCTCAGAGGCTACTGAGTTCATCCCCTTCATTTTACAGAGAAAGTGACCGAAGCCAAGGGAGGTTAAGTGATTTTATAGATCTGGAGAAAGAATCTCAGAAGCTGTCTGGTGCGCCCCACAGGGAGCCTAGGGTCACACCGGTAGTAAGGGTCAGCAGCAAGATTTGAACCCAGATCCTTGGACCCTGAACACAGATGCCGGTATTGCATAATGCTCCCGTATAGCTTGTTCCACAGGTCATGACTTTGGGGAGTCTCGATACTCCCACAGGACATTCTGGGGCTTCACCTGCCTTCACGATTCACAAACGACCCTGCTGTTAACTACCTCCCCCTGCTCCCCGAAGCCACTTAGAAAACCAGAACCAGCAACATTCTTCCTTCCCACCCCAGCAAACAGGTGCTGGCTCCTTGATTCCCCTCAAAGGCAGGACTGGTTCTGGCTCCCCCGGTTAAGTCGAAGGTGAGAAGCCCCCAAAGCTGGGCAGTTTCTAGGGACTCCTTAGACACTGGACTCCCAAGATTGGGACCCGAGTCCCAGACTGAATGACTCATCGCCCCCCCTATCTGAGCAACCCAGAGCAGCGGCAAACTTCCCCATCCAAGGGAAGATGACCGGCCATTCCCCAAAGAAGCCACTGGGTGAGCGGGCGGGCAGCATGAGTCTGGGGAAGGAGGCCTACTTCCTATCTGGGTGACTCTGGGCAAACAGGGTCACAGCCCCTCTCTGGGCATCAGTTTTCTCCTCTGTAAAATGGGGGAAGCGCTCGATCCCCCATGTCTGAATGTTCTCCCTCTCTACCTCTGCCTCTCGGAATCCCTGGTTCCCTTCCAAACTGGGATCGTGCACCACCTTGTCCAGGAAGCCTTTCCTGACTGTTCCCCAGCTGCCAGGTCACCCTCCTACTGTGAACTCCTCAGGATCCATTCGCTCTCTGGCCATGTCCATGCGGACACATTTTCTCCCATGCTAGAATGGAAGCTCTTTGAAGACAGGGATTATTTCACTTTAAATTTTTTCTTTCTAGTACCTTACACATAGTGAGTGCTTAATAAATGTCTGTGGACTGATTGAATCTAAAAGGAAAATAGCAGGTCCTATAAGGAATACCAAAGGCAGCCAGCCAGCACAGAACACAGAAAGTGTGCTGGGTCTGGAATCGAGAGGACCTGGGCCTGAATCCAGCCTCCCCTACTTTCAACCTACATGACTCTGGAATAAGTCATTTAACCTGCGTGGGCCTTGGTTTTCTCCTCTGTAAAATGGGAGGGCTGCATTAAGTGATCTTCGGGGTTCCTGCCAGCTCTAAATCAATGCTCCCATGATCCCTGGGCCTCTGTCTTGTCTCTGGGCCTCAGCTTCCCCCCATGCACGCACATACACAGACTTCAAAAGGGCAAGTGGCTGCTCTCTGTGGCCACCGAGGTATAAGCACACAGCAATGATCTAAAATAAGGGGAGGGAGGTTTCCCCTGGGATTTTCTATGCTCCTCCCCCTCCCCCAGGACAACAGTGACCCCTCCCCTCCAGACCACTTGCCCTGACACTTCTTCAGACTCCGACTGTCTTTCTAGGATCATTTTTTTCCGCCTATCCTGCTCAGCACCTTGCACAGCGCCTCACACACAGCAGGGGAGACTGGACAACAGTGGTGAACATGGCAGACAGCAAGAATGACTTGAAATCCTGCCTCAGACATTCATTAGCTGTGGTCTCCAGGTCTCTATGTGTAAATCAAAGAAGGAGGGGGATGCAGTGCCTGGTAAGGCCTCCTCTCACTCTTAATCAATCAACAATCCTCTAGTCGGTTCTTTTATGTCAGGTACTGTGCGGGGGAGGTAAAGAGAGAGGCAGGAAGGGAGGGAGAAGAAAAGGGAGGAAGGAATGAAGGACAGGAGGGAGGGAGAGAGAAGGAAGGAAAGAAGGGGGCAAGGAAGGTTTGGAAGGAAGGAAAGAAGGAAAGAAAGGAAGAAAGAAGAAAGGAAGGAAGGAAAGAAGGAGAGAAGAAAGAAAGGAAAGAAGAGAGAGGGAAAGAAGAAAGGACAGGAGGAAGGGAAGGTGAAGGGAGGAGGGAGGGAAAGGAAGGAAAGAAGGAAAGAGAAAGGAAGGAAAGAAGGAAGGAAGGAAGAAGGAAATAAGAAAGGACAGGAGGAAGGGAAGGAAGGGAGGAAGGAGGGAAGAAGAGGAGGGAGGAAGGAAAGAAGGAAGAAGGGGAGAAGGAAAGAAGAAAGTAGGGATGGGAGGAAGGGAATGAGATAGAAGGAAAGATGAGAAGAAGGAGAAAGAAAAGGAAAAAAGGGAGGAGGAGGGAAAGAAGGAAGAAAGGGAAAAAGAAGGAAGGGAGGAAAGAAGGGAGGAAGGGAAAGAAGGAAGAAAGAAAGGAAAAAGGAAAGAAGGAAGGAAGGGAAGGAGGGGGAGAGGAAGGGAGAGGAAAAGAAAGAAGAAAGGAGGGAAAAGAAGGAAGGAGGGGGAAGGTCCGTCTTGCCCTTGAGAAATCTACATGCTATTGGAATGTTTGTTGAATTGACTTGAGACAAAGCCTACTTCTGCCCAGGTGGCTAACACACTGGCTGAAAGGCTGAGGCGACTCCAAGTATGGAGACGTGGCCAAAGAAGAGGTCCAAGAACAGCCAGCCATGCCGCCTCTGTGCTTCAACCTTCCCCAGCTGCCTGAGAGCTGGGGGTTGGACGAGATGACCTCCCGAGGCTGTAGACTCTTCAAGGAGCCCAGCAGCTTGCGAAGTCTCCAGGGGTTGAAGCGCCTGCTCCAGGACTTGCCAGAAGCTGCCCTCTCCTGCTGAGGACACCCTGTCACTGGGCTCCAGGGGAGGAGGCAAGTGACAGCCAGTGCTGTGCTCCGGAGGAAGAGCGACCCCAAGGACAAGGCCAGGAAGCCTGTTCCAGAGCAGACAGTTTGCCTTCTGCCAGTCCCTCTGGGCTCAGGATCAAAGGTTCTCTCCCACCCTGGAACATGGGCTCTGGACGAATGCAGAAGGGCCTCTAAGCATTTAGGTCCCCAACGGGAGGCCTTTATCTGCTGGCTTCATGGGAAAGTGAGCCTGCCTCCTGCTCTGGGGGTGGGGAACTCCCAGCCTGCAGGAAACCTCAAGATACATTTCACAAAGTCCTGGGCTGGGGTTGGGGGAAGGGGGGAGATATCAGGGGCAAGGAAGGGATGAGGGGGACCAAGAGCCTGGACAGAGCCTGGCTTCAGGAAGCTCAGATGGGTTGCCCCTCTCCCGGCCCAGCAGCCACATCTGCAGAGAGCCCCTCCCCTCCGCCAGGAGAGAGCAGACCCAGTTCTTCCCACCAGGCCTCTGAGGAATGGGTTTAACCCTGGGAATATGTGGATCAGTCAGCAAGTAGGTCCCGCTGGGGACAGGAGCATCTGGAGGCCAGGGAAAACGTGGGGGCAGTTACCGGAAATACGCTTGTGTAAACAAATGGCTGAGTCACCCTGGCCCAGGGCTGGGGGCGGGAGTGGGAACAGGGGACCATCTGAGGCAGGCAGAGAGCAGAGAGGCTTCAGATGAGGGACGCTTACCTTTCTGCAGAGAGGAAAACCATGGGCAGGTTGGGTTGGACAAATAAAAGAAATTGCCTGGACCCTCAGAGTTGGAGGGGGAGGCCCCTCTAGTACAATCTCCAGCTTAAGAGGAATCCTGTTTGCAAACCTCCCTGACAAGCGGTCACTTGGCCTTTGCATGAAGACCTCCAGTGACAGGGAACTACCTACCTGTGAGGAGGTAGCCCTGTGGCCTGGCTTTGTGGGAAGGATTGAATGAGAATGAGACATAATATGCATAACGACCTTAAAGTGCTATGTAAACTAGCCATCATTATTAATCATTACATAAACTCTTCCTGACAGCAAACCTAAATCTTCCTCTCTGCAAGTTCCTTATTCTGCCTTCTGTAACCAAAGAAAGCAAGTCTGATCCCTTTCCTCCCCCAGGCATGAAGCCAGCTTTCAAGTCCTTCCCCACCCCCACCCCCCAGCCTTCTCTTCTCCGGGATAAAAATCCCTCATTGCTTCCCTTTCTCTTGCTACGGCACAGCAGGAAAACCTTTCACTTGTGCTGAGCTTCCTCCTCTGGGCCACCTCCAGCTCACCAAGGTCCTTTCTAAAACGTGGGGCCCAGAAATGATGGTGATCCAGATGAGGTCTAAGCAGGGCAGAGGAGCCCCTCCCCCGAGTCTGAGGCTGACCAGGAGGGGTTCTCAGCCTGGCATCTGCCAATTCGTAAAGAGATTTTGCTAGTTTTCCATCAAACGGGTTTCCTTGGCAATCCTGTGCATTTTATTTTGTGCATTTAAAAACATGATTCGGGGGGGGGGGGAATAAACTTGACCAGACTGTCTTCCCAAAGCACAAGAAGGGTTAAAGGCCCCTGTTCTGAAGGAAGAAGGCCTGGAATTAAAGGGATAAAGGCAGGAAAGTGTTCATGGTACCTGCGTGGGACACCAGAGAAATACCCCGATACAAGAGACAAGGAACAGCCAGGGGGCCAGCATCGCTGGAGGAGTAAGGAGTGAGAAGAGGGAAAGTGGGGGGGAGGGCTGTGAGGAGGGGCTTTCAGCACCAAACAGGATGTTCCGTTTGCTCTTGGAAGCTGATGGGGAGCCAATGGGGTATTTGTGCACAGTAGGGACTTTAATAAATGTTTGATTGACTTGCTGATTCCCTGTAGTACTTCCTGTCTACCCTGCCCTGCCCAGTCTAGGGCCTGCTTACCTAGGATCCCAGGTTGCTCTGCAGCCCAGCCACAGTCCTTGAAGGCAGGGCCCATGCCTTCTCTTTCTCCTGTATACTCCCAGAGCACCGTAGGCACTCCAAAACAGAGAGGCAGAGCAGGTAACAAGGCAGGTCTCTTTTCCTTTCTACTGGCCCTGACGAGGGGCAGTGGAAGCAAAGTCCCCTTTCCCTCCTGCCCCTCACATGGAGTAGACAGGCAGGAAGATCTTTGCAGGAAAAAGCCATAGTCTCATTTCCCTAAGGAATAAATAATCACAGCTCCTCACATTCAGAAGTCACTTTCAGGTGGGCCCAGTTTTCCCCCAAACCTGGTGAGGCAGGAAATATCTACCTCATGGCGAATGCCCTCATCACACCCCACCCCACCCATTTGACAGATGAGGAAACTGAGGCCCAAAGCAGGATCATAAGACCATAGATTTAGAGCTGAAAAGGCCCTCGGAGGCCACTGAGTCCGACCCCCTAATTTGACACGGCAGAAGTCTAAAGCCAGGAAAGGTGGGCCACCTCACCTCCCCCACAGTCACACGCTGGAGCTGGGGTGTTAATTAACTCCAGATCCGGCCTTCCTGTCAGGACACAGCACAGCCTGATAACCCAACACACCAGCCCGGCTCCTTTCTTCAGAAAAATATCTGCTAAATGCTCCATTTTTTTAAGGACACCATCACTTCCCAATAACTCCCCTCTTCCCCCAGCAACGGACAGTCAGGCAAAACAAACCCACAGGCCACATAGGCCTCATTCTGCATCTCGTCCCCCACCTCTCGGCCAACAGGAAGAAAAGATTCATTCCTAACCCATTTCTCAGTCTCACAGATGAAGTCAGACAAGACTCTCACCCAGTCTGTGGCCTCATTCCATGCTAATTCCTGCTCCTATCAGTGGTCAGTTACACAATGTCTATTCTAGACAACTGGACCATCATTCATTCATTCACTCATTCATTCACTCATTCATTCATTCATTCATTCAACACTGATTAGGGACAGCTAGGTAGTACAGTGGGTAGAGCACCAGCCCTGGAGTCAGGGAGGACCTGAGTTTGAATCTGGTCTCAGACACTTACTAGCTGTGTGACCCTGGGCAAGTCACTTAACTCCAATGCCTCAAAAAATAAAATAAAACAAACACTGGTTAAACACCTGTGTACAAGGTATTCTGTTAGGTGCAGAGGCAAAAACAAAACAATCTTTGCCCTCAGGGGGCTTACATTCTACTGGGAGAGATACAACATGCACAATGCCAGATAATTATGGTACAAAGGCACAATTCAGACAGAGCGACCTGGGAATATCAGAGCGGGGCAGAGGACAATTTCGGCTGGGGAGGATCAGGTCAGGCTGCATGGAGGAGGTGGCATCTCAGGATTCTGCTAGGCAGAGATGAGGAGGAGGCGCATCCCAGGGATAAGGAAAGCCTGTGTGGAGGCATGGAGGTGCTAGCCTAATTAAGATGGATATTAGCCCACGTGGGAAGGTCCATCATGTGAAATAATGTGGTTATGATAACTTGAAGCCAACCTGTGGGCTGTAAATAGTACACTAAGCGGTTGGTGTTTTATATCAGAGACAATAGGGAGCTATCAAAGCTTATGAGTAAGGGAGTGACTGGTCTGACCTGTGCCAAGGGAGAATTGCATGAAGGCTAGATTGGAAATGGGAGAAAATGGGTACAGACATCCAGGGGTAACCCAACCTGTCACTGCTGCAAGTACCCAGGAACTGTTCTGTAAAACCACGGTTACAGAACTGGAAGGAGCCACAGGTCCAACACCCTCATTTTACAGAGAAGGAAACTGAGGCACGGAGTGGTAAAGTGATGTAAGGTCATAGAAATATAGTGGATTGGAACCTGTAAGGTCACCTAGTCTAACCCCCTCCTTTTACAGATAAAGAAACTGAGGCCCAGAGAAGTTACCCAAGGGTAGGATTCAAACTTAGGTCTTTCTGACTCCCAGTTCAGCACTCTATCCAATTAATGGTATTGTCCAAAGTCACCTAGGTAATGAGGGATGGGACAAAATTTGAACCTAGGTTGTCTGCCTTCCCCAGGGCCAGCCTTCCTTCTTTTGTGCCCTCCACTGGCTTTGTGGGCTCTCCCTGTAGCTCTGGTGTTGGGGGAGAACCACACAGCCAATGAGAGCAGGAAAGCCTTCTTTCCCCAGGCCAAGCAGATGCCTTCTTTCCCTGACTGTCTGGGCAGGAACTAGAGGTCAGATGCTGTAGGACTCTGGTGTGACAGTGGTCCAAGGCCCATTATCACCACGTGCAAAGGTTAGCCAGAGTGAGGCCCAGGGGCTATGCCAACCCCCTTCCAAAGCAAAGGGAGGTAGGCGATGTGGGAACAGTATATTCTATGGACTCTCCAGTGGCTCTCTGTGCCTGGCCTGGGGAGGCAAACCATGCAGATCTAAGCAACTAAGCGAAAACTCAGGACTTAATTCCACATTTCCCAGATCTCCCCAACGTGGCCATTTTAGGAATTTCCACCTCCACAGAGACCTGTGGCAAAGGGCAGGAACCCAGTCCCTGGGGTGGCTGGGAGGGACCCAAGGACTTCAAAAGGAACCCAGAGGGATTCAAACTGCCCACTTCAAGGCCCGGGGTCAGCTGGCAATCCTGAGCCATACATTTCTTTTAATATCAACTTCCAGGCAGTTAACATTTTTAAAAGTTTAAATATAAAAACATTTTCCCTACCAGTCTGTGCTCTCCTCTCTGTCAAACACAACAGAGATTCTCTCCCCCCTCCCCCCATCTGCATCTGCCACAGAGACATGATGATTTATGGCTTATTTCCCTTGGGGGCCTGGGAGGCTGGGGAGTGGGAGGGACAAAACAGAGGAGTGGAAACTCAGGTGGCCAGTGTCCCCCTCCTGTGGTCAAATGTCCACAACAATATTCAAAAAATAGGGATGGGGGAGTGAGGATTCCAAATTTCCTATGTTAATTGGTGGCACTGATGCCACTTCAGAACACCCTCTCCCTGTCCCTCTCCATCTTCCAGCCCCCCTTCCAAAAGAAAAAAAAAACCCCAGCACAGAGAACAGATGGCAGTCACCCACCTCTTTACTGGCGAGACGTGCCGTGTTCTAGCAGGACCCATGCCGAGGCCCACAAATCTCCTGGAGCCACACAAGCATCTCTAGGTGAGGAGGGGGCAGACAGACGGGGACAGCGTGGGCACCATCAAAGAATTCAGACCTTCCCACCAGCCTAGTCTGGACACCCCGGGAACTGTCTGGCTATAGAGATGGGATCTCCACCAGAGTTCCATTACCCCCACAAAGGAAAAGGTTCCAAGAACTGAATTCACAACTCTCTCTCCCTCTCCTCTTTCTCCTTCCTTCCTTCTCTTTCTGTGTGTTCTCTCCTTCTCTCTCTCATCTCTATCCCTCCCTCCCTTTCTCTGTGTGTTCTCTTTCTCTGTGTGTTCTCTGTCTCTGTCTGTCTCTCTTGTCTCCCTCTCCTCTCTCTCTCCTCTATCACTCCCTCCCTTTCTCCATGTGTTCTTTCTGTGTTTTCTCTCTCTCTGCTCTCTTTGTCTCTCTCTCATCTCTCTCTGTCTCTCTCTTTCCTCTTTCCCTCCCTCCCTTTCTCCGTGTATTCTCTTTCTTTTTCTGTGTTTTCTGTCTCTGTCTCCCTCCCTCTCCCTGTCTCTTTCTCTCTCCTTCTCTCTCTTTCCTCTATCCCTCCCTCCCTTTCTCTGTGTGTTCTCTTTCTCTTTCTGTGTTCTCTGTCTCTGTCTCTGTCCCCCCCCCCCCCGCCACGGCTCCTTCCATAACGAAGCACCAGCTTGCAGTTGTCTTGGTAGCACTGGTTTCCCTGGTGACAGCGCCAAGGAGAAAGGAGCAGGCCTGGTACACTCAGGACACTGTGGTGAGTGGCAGCAGGAGGGGGGGCAGGCAGGTGGGTGCTCCGTGCCACCCTCCTCACCCCAACCAAACTCATGTTGTTGGCTCTGGGGGGGAGGAGGGCAGACAGCTGAGCTGGTTCCTCTCCTGACATCCTGGGCAAAGGGCTAAGACAATCCAGCTAAGAGCCAGCAGCGGAGCCCAGGAAGCTCATGGCCTGAGCAGAGGCTGTCTCTAGGGCCGTTGTGCACGCTCCCTGGAGAAGCGCTCTCTCCTCCCTGACGCAGGAAGGCACCATGGTGGCTATCTACAGTGGCCAGACGGCTACCGCGGGCGAGCAGAGCACGGACGTTAATGAGGCCTCAAGCTCCACTCCTACAGAGGCCTGGGAGCTTCACGCAGCACTGGTCAGAAAGGTGACCCCCTCAACCAGGTCATTCATCTTATAGATAAATATACATGGGGTGGGGGGGAAGGACGGACAGGTGGGGGAGCACAGATGGCTCAGCGTGACCCAACACCAACACAGAAGAAAGGACTCAAAAGAGAAAGCGGAAATCTCCTTCTGATAGTAAAGACGTGATGAACAAAAGAAGGCTTGCCGTCAAGACAAGCCAATGAGGGGAACAGGGTCTGTGGCCGCCAGAAGACACAGGTCAGTAACAAGGGCAGATGAATGAGGTGGGACCCCTTCTGCAAAGCCCGGCGTCTTACCGCCAGCTCTCCCCTTCCCCCCCCCACGTGCCTAGCAGGATCTTGGTCCCCTTCACCCCACCCAGACTATGCCTACAGATTTTCCACCTGTCCTGGGGCAGGCCAGCATGACTTGAGGTGCCAGAGGGAGAGATCCGCATAGGAGGAAAACCAGCTGGGGGCCTCTTTCTTTGAAGCTTCTGAGTACTCACTATCAGATTGTAAGTGCCTGGAGGGCAGGGCTGTCTTTCTTTTCCTTCCTTATATCCCCAGATTTCAGCACAGTGCCTGGCACCCAGGAAGTGCTTAGTAAATGTTTACTGTATTCTGCGGTAGCACATGGAAGGGTCAACCAAGCAACCGGAGGAAGACGGAGATGTTGGGCAGAGTAAGGCTCCCAGGGAGGGAGGAAACAGGGCCGAGTGAACGCAGCTGGAGGGGAGCTTCCTGAGAACGGGGATCGAGTCAGCAAGGTCTCCCCACCACCACCCCTTGCCAGCCCCTGCCCAGCGTCTGACCTGGATCTGTCCTTTGCCCACGATCTTGTCCACGATCTCGTTGTTGTCTTTGCTGACTTTCGTCTTATCGTAGCATTTCTCGTAGCAGAGGATCCGCAGAGACTGAGAGCCCTCCAGCTCGATCTCAAACTCCTGGGGGGAGCAGAGAACAAAGTCACCGAGACCTTCCAAGCCTGCGGGCAGCGATGGGAAAGAGCCTTTCCCGGGTCTCCACACAGCCTCCAGGAGAAGTGCCCCTCAGGCTCATCTGAGAGACTGATACAGTGGTGTTTAGGGGCCACCAGAAGCAGCCAAGGATCAGAGAGCGGAAGGGATGGCCGGGCCTCTGCCCACCTGGCCCACACAACCCCAGCTCTGGCTATAAATGGGATCCTCCCCAAACGAGTGGTGGACGTGTGCCTCTGCAATGGGTCCTAGCACACACACTAATAGGCCAGGGGGCTCTGTTCTCTAGAGCTGGGGTCTCCCTGCGGGGACCCCGGTGTTGCCCATCTCTCTGGAGGTCAGTCCCTCCCTCCCCTGCACTCACCTCATTCCACTGAGGCTCCGTCGTGTCCCGAAAGACCCTGGTTTTTGCCTTGCTGACAAAATAGCCGAATGAGTCCACCTCTAACGTACAGTACAAGTCTGGGGAAGAAAGGGAAAGTGGAGGGGCACTGAGGCTTTTAGGGAGCAGGAATGGGGGTCTGGGGGTGGAGAGAGCCATAGCAACATACTGATGGATAGTATAGTGTAACTGAAAGGAGCACAGGGAAGCGGGAGTCTGACTGGAACCCTGGGTGAAATCACTTCTCTGACCCTCAGTCTCCTCATCGGTGAAATTAAAGGGATGGGCTACAGGAAGACAGGCAGGGTTGTAGAAGCCAACTTGGGAGTTGGGAGTGAGACAGACCTCAACTGGAATCTCTCCCTCCCGCTAAGTGTCTATCTGAGTGATGGTGGACCAGTAATTTCTTCTCTGGGCCGCAGTGCCCTCCTGTTAAAATCAGGGGCTTGGACTGAATCATCTGGAGGCCCTTGCATTTCTCAGCCCATTAAAAGGAGGATAACAACCCTAACCCTGACTCCCTCTCGGGGCTCTTTTGAGGATCTGTCCTATAGACATCTTCCCTAATTTGCGGGTCAGCCCCTTGAAAGCAAGAACTGTTTCCTTTTTCTTTTCCCAAGAAAATAATTTTATTGACATTTCTTGTTTCTATATCTCTGTAACCTCCCAGTAAGTATCATCCTTAATGCCAAAGAAAGAAAAAGAGGAAGAAAGGGATGAAAACTCAACAAAACTAATCAACACATCAAAAAAAAAAGCCCCATTCCACACCTGTGAACCCCTACCATCTGTAAGCTCGGGAAGGAATCTCTTCATGAGGCCAAGCGTCTTTTTCCCTTTTTCCTTCTTCTATTAGTTTCCCCAGCACTCAGATGGGTGCTTAGCCCATAGAAATATTTTCATTAGTTCATTCATTAAATGAACTCATTATGGAAAATCATTCTGTAACCATAAATAAAGCAATACACAAATGTAAAGCATGGCTAGAACCCCTTCCACAAAGGGAAGGAGACATATACTCAAGGAGAGATATCTAGGCTAATTCCCCCATTTCGAAGATGAGGAAACTAAGGCCCAAGAAGGTCACCTGACTGCCTCCACGCTTAGCGCTCTTTCCCAATACATTCAGCTCTCCTTCACGTCCCATTAGTGGGTAGCTTCTTATGCTCCCTACTGGGGCTGGGACTGCCAAGGAAAATAAGCCAAGGAGGACACATGGGCAAGCCTAACATCTACCTGACTGCTTCACCCCATAGGGGGGTTCTCGACGGTGGGGGCAGCCGACCTCTCCTCCCCTGGGGTCTTCCTATCGGAAAAGGGAGATGTCCCTGCTCCTTCCACTGAGCGTGTGCAGCACGAGGCACGAGGGCCAACAGCCAAGTGGGGGCTGTGGCTCTGAAGTGAGAGATCAGGGGCCTGCAGATAAAACTTGAGGATTCCTGGTCTGTTCAGACCCCAGGAATGACATTACTCCCATCAGCATCAAAGCACGAGCTCTGAGGCTGCTTTCCATCAGGAGGGATTTAACATGGCAGAAAGGGGATGGGAGGGAGGAGCTGCTCCCCAAGCCCCTCAGCCTCCAGCCAAGGCTGACTTTTATTGACCATAAGCCTTGAGGGCTCAGATCTGGGACGGGGAAGGTGGAGAAAGGAAGATGAATAAGCAGGTGAAACCAGAAATCCCCAAGTCATCCAAAGCTCTCTGGAAGCCTGGAAAACCAGGGAACGATTCAGCATGCTGGCCAGAGGAAGAGGAGGCTCCAAGGTCTGCTGCCTGTCTTGGGGCACGGACTCTTACTTAGCAAGGGGGTGGGGTGCACCCCCTTTGAAGAAACTGGGTCTGTGTGGGCCCTTTTGGAGCAGAAGAAGGTCCTGGAACCTCAACAGTCAGACACAGCCTGAAAGCCCTGGCCAAGTCCACAAATAACCAAGGCAGACTAAATTAACCATTCCAGTGGGACAGGACATGGGGGAAGGATCCTAATAGAAACAGGAGGGACCATCTGAGATCATAAGCCTGTTGTCAGGCCTGGAAGGGACCTCACGGATCATCAAGCTCAAAGCTCCTATTTTTAAAAACTGCACATCACCCCTTTATTATAGTGAGCAGAATGAAACAAGAGGTTTAGAAGACTGATGCTGACTCCAGTTGGGACCCAGGTGGCAGGCAGGGCCAGGTAGTTGGGGCATGATGTGGAGATAAATAGGACCCACTGGGAGACTCATTTTACATTAGCCAGAGAGATTCCACTGCCACAAAATGAAACAATCAAGCAGGGAAGGGACTCACCTAAGGTCACAAAGTGAGGGGAGGGCCGGGATTTGAACCGAGCTCTTCTGATTCTAAATCTGACGCTCTTGGAATTAGTAGTAGTAATAATAATAATTTAATTATCACTTCCAGCATTATGTACAGCACTTTTTAAGTTGCAAAGTAATGACATCTATTATCTTATTTGATCCTGATCCTCCCAACAACCCTGGGAAATAAGTGCTATATTATTCCCATTTTGCAGATGAGAAAACTGAGGCTGAGAAAAGTAACTTGCCCAAGGTTATCCAGCCAATAAGTGCCTAAAACAAGATTGGAACTCGGGTCTTCCAGGCTCCAAGGTCAGAGCTCTATCCAAAATGCAACTCCTAGCTGCCATAGCACGCTTATTTCCTTATACTTCTATGAGAAGAAATAGAGCGAAAAGCCCCCTGGCTCTGAATTCAGGAGACCCGAGTTCTAATCCCTTCTCTGACGGTTATTACCTGTGTGACCCTGGGCAAGTCAAGTTCATTTCCAGCAGCCTCAATTTTCTTATCTATAAATGAGGAGGTCTGGCCTTGATCAGGGGCTCTGCTTTCAGTGTGTCACTGCCCCCTTCACTGACTCTATGGTAAAGTCTTGGGACCCCCTTCTCAGAATCAGGTTTTTAAATGCATAAAATACATCAACATGGGATTACAAAGGAAACCTATTACACTGAAATACAGCTATCAAAATATTAAAGGTTCCAAGTTCACAGACCTCCCAAACTCTATCCACAGACCCTTTGGAGATCTTTAGATCCCAGGTTAAGAATTCCCAGTCTAGACATTTGTTGGGTTTTTAAAATCCCTGTCCAGTTCTAGATCTTCAATCTCATGAACTATAAAATGTTACGGCTGGAAGAGACCTTGGAGATGATGAAGAGAAATCCCTTCACATGACCAGTGAGGAGACTGAAGCCTAACGGGGAAATGACTTGTCCCAGGTCACATGGGTGGCCAGTGAATGGGAGAACTGGGGCCAGACCAGAGGTCCCCAATCCAACAGTCTTTCAGCTGTGCCCTGGTCATGCCCACACTGCATGCTTCCTAAGGTGGCCAGTTCCTCTTTGGGACAACTCTAACAGCTAAGAAGTTCTTCCTGATATCAAGCCTAGATTGGACAGTGAGGTAGAGCCCTACATCTCTGAAGTAAGAGGACCTGGATTCAAATCCCACCTCCGTGTCACCCTGGCTGGTACTCCCCCCCACCCCAGCACCTGCCCAAGCCTTCTATAAACATGCCCGGGTTCTCCGACTGACCCTTACAGTCATGGTCTCAAAGGCCTTCCTCTTTCTTGTTCTCTGGTTACTCTCTAGCTTATCAAGGTCTCCCTCAAACTGTGGCATCCAGAACTAAATGGTCCCCTACAGGGCTGACCCAGGCAGAGTGCAGTGGAAATATCTTAATCCTGGAAACCACGCCTCCCTTAATTAGCCTTTGGCTGCACGACCACATGCTGACTCAGACTGAGCTGGCAGTCCACTGAAAGCCCCTCCATCTTGTTCAGGGCCACTGCTGTCTAGCCAGGCCTCCGCCATCTTGTGCACGTGAAACTCATTTTTGTACCCAAGTGTGAAACACTACCTTGATCCCTTCTTCCTGAATTTCACCTTCCTCTATTCAGCTCAGAGTCCTAGCATGTCAGACCCTTTTGGATTTAATTCAACGTGCATTTATTGAGAGTCTGCTGTATACAAGGCAGTGTGTTGGGTACTGAGGATACAGAGGCAAAACCAAAGGCCTCCTGGCCTCAAGGGGCTTATGTTCAACACTTGCTTGACTCATGGAGAAAGCCAACTTAGAAGGTTGATTTTGACTAATGCCCTTTTCTTCTTTTGGAATTTTTTAAAATAGAATTTTATTTTTTCCAATTATGTATAAAAATACTTTTTAACACTGATTTTTTAAATAAGATTTTAAGTTCCAAATTTTTCTCCTTCCCCCCTCCCCAAGATGGCAAACAATCTGATATAGGTTATACATGTGCAATCATGTTAAACATATTTCCACATCCCAATGCCCTTTTCTAACATCACCCGTACCAAGCAGTTTCGGGGGACGGAGAGAACTCTTTTTGTTCTTGTTGGAGGAAGACAGCAGAAGCCCCCCTGAGGGAGTCTCCCAGCACGCAGCAGACCCTTCATCAGGTTACAGTCTGGAGAGTGGCATCTATGGCTCAAAGCCTACCTTTCCAGCCGCTGCTTCCTGAGTTACGCTAGGCCACAGACAAACTGGACAATTTGCTATTTCTGGAATTCAACACGCTGCCTCCCACCTGGGTATATCATTCATTGCCTAGAATACATTCCGTCAGATAGGGAGCTAGACTTGGAATCAGGAAAATCTAGATTCAAATTCCACCTCAGAGACGGATTCTGTGACTCTAGGCAAATTACTTCTTTGGGCCTCAGTTTCCTCATCTGTAAATGGGGTGAGGGAAGACTAGATAGCCTATGCGTATAACATCCCTTCTAGGTCTAAAT
The DNA here is from genome assembly GCF_003287225.1 of Phascolarctos cinereus. NCBI lineage: Eukaryota > Metazoa > Chordata > Mammalia > Diprotodontia > Phascolarctidae > Phascolarctos > Phascolarctos cinereus. Next base: position 32,018,526 of record NW_027555958.1, read on the forward strand.
CGATCATTCTAAGTCATTTCACCTCTCTGGGCCTCAGTTTCCTCAACTGTAAAATGTAGGAGGTTGGACTGGAAGGGCTCTAAGGTCCCTTCCAGCTCTAAATCTATGACTCTAGAGGCAGCGTGGTGTAGTGGACAGGGTATTACTGGATTTTGAGGCAGGAAGGCTCGAGTTCAAATCCTGCTTCAGACCCTTACTTGCTGTGTGGCTCTAGGCTTATCCACTTAACCGATCTGTGCCTCCATTAGATGATGGGGTTGGGCTTGATGGCCTCAAAAGTCTCTTCTAGCTCTAAATCTATGACCCTACAAGTCACTGAGCTTCTCTGGGCCTCAGTTTCCCCATCTATAAAATAGGAGTGCTAGACAAGACAGCCCCCAAGCTCCCTTCCAGCTCTGTCTCTAGGCTCTCAGGATACAGATTCAAATGCCTGAGACAGACTGACCACAGTTCTTTGATCAACAAGAGAGAACTGAGGCCCTGAAAAGCGCCTCTGGGGAGTCACCCAGGGGTTGACAGCCCCTGCTATTTTCAGCTTCTCTCCCCAAGGGCTGGCGGCACCGGGGCACTTACTGGCTGACTGCTTAAACCCCTTGGCGGAGTGGACAATGACGTGCAGGAAGCCGTAGAGTCCTGGGGCCTCATCATCTGCAACAGAACCAGAGGAGATGATTTTCACCAGCACAAACCTGACCCGCTCCCTCAGGGGCTCCGGATTCGAGCCCTGGCCTCAATGAAGGAACAAAAAGCAAACTGACCAGAGCCTTGGTGGACAGCACCACCTGGTGGTCACAAACCCTGTGCCGTTCGGAGCAACTCCACCCAGTGCAGAGGCCCACCAGCAAAGGGCCCGAGAGCATCTTCCACTGGAGGCTGGTGCCCGACAAAAATAGGTCGGAGGCACAGTTTGTTTTCGGTCCAGGCCTCTTCTGGGTACCCCGCCCCACCCACTTCTTGGTGCTGAGCTCAAGCATCCCCCCGCCTTCAGGACCGACATCTCTCAGCCACACTCCTACCCCATAGAAAGGAAGTCAGCCCGGATCGATCGCCCTCAAGAGTGGGCTCTGGGGACAATTAGCCGGTCCTCACTGTCCAGGGTCCTCCCCTCCCCCATAAGGCATTTGCATGTTGCCAGGGGCCTCCTAGAAGCAATGATTCTGAGGAGGGAGGGGCCCAAATAGCGGGGGAGATGGCCAAGACATGGACAGCAGCTGACATTCTTACCATCTTTATTGCTGGTGACAGGAATATTATGAACAGTTCGCAGTTTGAAACAGGACCCTGTGAGCACTTGGAGTTCCACTGAACTCAAGACAAAGGCCTGGAGATCTGAAAGTAAGGCAGAAGGGGCAGGGAGGTGAGGGGCATCATCGCCACAGGTCCACTGGGGCCTGCTTCTCTTCTTCTGTTAGGAACTTACTGAATGAGGAAGAGGAAAGCCCTAGACTAGCGATTCGGAATGGATGGGGCAGAGACTAGGTCACCCTCACAGGCAATAACAGTGGAAAGAGCGCTGACGAGGCAGGAGGATCCAGGTTCAAATCTTGACTCTTGTGCTTTCTCCCTGCATGCACTGGGCTAATCCTTTTACCTGCGGCGGCCTCAGTCTCTTCATTTGCAAAAGGAGATGGTCCAACTCAACGGGTTCTGAGGTTCCCTCCCATTCTCAAAAGGGTAAGGACATGCAGACAGGCCACTAGGAAGGAGAGGCCAAGGGGACCTGAGAAAGGCCGGCGTGGGATGAGGAGAGGGGCTTCCTTCTGTGTCCTGTAATCACTATGGGCCTAATCTCTTCATTTGTAAAAGGAGGGGAATGGTACCTGCCCTACCTTCCTCACAGGAGACCGAGAGGGAGAGAGGGAAACAGAGGCAAACAGAAGGAGAGGGAGAGGGAGGGAGGGAGAGAGAGAGAATAGGAGACAGAATGGGGGGACAGAGACAGAGAGAGTGAGAGAGACAGAGACAGAAAGTGAATGAGAGAGAGAGAATAGGAGAGAGGGAGAGGGAGACAGAGAGACAGAAAGAATGGGGAGAGAGAGAATAGGAGAAAAGAAGAGGGAGAGAGAGGGAAAGAGAGGGACAGAGTACACAAGCATATAAAAAGCTAAAAACGTGTACGGTGGTGATGTTATTTCTATGACAAAGGCTGGTGAAGGCCCCCCACCCCCCCAGCTGCCCATTAGGAGGGCAGGGCTTTACCTTTCTTCTGCAGTTTCTGAATGGCTTCTCTCCACTCCGACCTCTCATAGTCTGAAGACAGGAGGAATAGGTAGCTCTAAAGAGAGGAGATGAGAATTCATGGGGCCAGCTGGGGCCAGGCTCTCCCCAGTGGCAGCTGGTGGCTTTCAAGGAGGAAGTGGCAACAGGGGGAGTTGGTGGGCAAGCCAAGCCACAGAAACATTGCTCAGACCTGCCATCACCTGGGCAGGGAGGGGGCTGCTTCCTCACTGACTGACCCAAACGTCCCCAGACTTTGACCTTGCTTACCCAACCCCCATATTGCCCTGCAGGAGACAGAGCTAGTCTAGAAATGCTGGGTTCAAAGTGCCGCCTCAGATGCTGGGTGACTCTGGATTCCCCTGGGCCTCAGCTTCCTCACTTGTCAAAGGAGAGGGCTGGTCCTGATGACCTCTACGGCCCCTTTATGAAGGAGCCAGCCTCGACTGACAGCAGAGGATGCTCCCTGCCAGCCTCCGAGGGGGCTCCTATTGGACAGCTGCCCGAGTGAAAGCCTAGGAGGTTCCCAGACTCCTGCACGGCAGCCTGTCCTGCAGCAGTCTACTCACCTTTCCATTGCGGTTGTGGATCCGGAAGGGGATTGTTGGAGAATTCAGCAGCAGTAAGAACTCGTTCTCAAACATCTTCTTCTTTAACCTCTCCATAGCTCGACTCTGACCTTTGCTGGCTCTCTGCAGGGCATAAAAGGAGAGAGCCCAAGGTCACCCATGCTCTTTGGGTCTGGACAGAAAAGGTCTGCCCTGGGGCCCTCCCCACCTGGTGTGGTCTGGCAAGAAGAGACCTGCTGTGGGAGTCTGGAGACTCGGGTTCAAATTCTACCTAGAAAACTTACTACCCGTGTGAGCTCAGACGAGTTATTTCCCTCTTTGGGCCTCAGTTTCCTTATCTGTAACACGAGGGGGTGGGACAGCATGGCCTCTGAGGTCCCTTCCAGCTGCAGGTCTAGGGTTCCATGCTGGCCAGAACGCATTTGAACAGGCCAATCAGACAAGAGAAGCAGGCTTAGAGGATACAACTCAGGGCACCTTAACAGGGAAACCTCCCCGACCACAGAGGGGGCTCAGAGCTCAGGACCCCAAGGCAAATGAGGCCCTGGGCAAAACTGGCGACAGGCGTCCCACGTTCCCTGCCACCATGTTCTTGCTTAGGCTGTTTCCCCCGCTCTGGAATGCCCTCTTTTCTACTTATCAGTCTGTTCCTGTTTATTCAGAGATCTCAATGCTAGGCCTATACACCAAGGTGGTTCAGGTCTCTTTTGGGTGGGGGGCAGCAAAGAAACAAAGCAGGGACCCTCTTGGGGAATGGCAGTGCATGAATAAAACGGAGGGACTATTGTGTCATAAGAAAGGATGAGGATGAAGGAACCAGGGACGTATTTTATATGATGATAATTACGATGACATATTACACACTGCGTCCAAAATCTTTTTGTTGTCTGTTTATCCCTTTGCAAGTAAAATTTCCCTTTGAAAACTTCCAACCTTGAACCGAGGGGAGGGCCAGATTTGTTCAGACCTAGACCAGGATGGGCAGGGAGAGGAGCGGAACCTGAGGCAACAGAGATGATGCTAGCTTGGGGTCCTGAGCCCCTCTGCCAGCCCTCTGCAAACCCTCTGAAGCCTACAGACTCCTTGTCACAATATAGCAAGGCCCCAGTTAGCAGGAATAAAGAATCCAGCAAAATGACACAGCCCCATTATTTGAATCCTCACTCTTCAAAATGTAATTATATGGAAAATATGGTCACAGGTTTCAGCCCAATGGGCATGTTCTAATAATATGACTCATTGTTTGCACTAATTAGGACCTGGTTGGGATGTTTTTCCATACACAAAAAATATTCTACAGGATTATAAAGGAAACCAACTGAATTGAAATGTAGTTACCGAGATGTATTTTTTTTAAATTTCACAGGCCTCCTCCCCAGATAGGCACACACCCCTCGGCCACATCGCCCTTCTCTCCAGTCACAGGACAGCCATTCCGTGCCTTCCCACCTCTGCTAGGACTTCGCTCCAGCAGTTTATCATCCCCTCTCTTCCACATCCTCAACCTCTCCTTCTGCACCCTCTCCTTTCCCATCTGCTTACACACATACTCAGGCCTCCTCAATCCTAAAACGAAGTCATTCTGTGAAACTTCGAGCCCTTCTAGACACTGTCCCTTCGCTCCTCTCCAGATCTTCCCTACTCAATTCATCTACACCCAATGCTGGCTCATTACCTGCTCTCTTGAACATTTTGTAGTTGGGCTTCTGCCCCTACCACCCTCTAGAAGCTGCTTGTAGGGGCAGCTAGGTGGTGCACTGGATAGAGCACTGGCCCTGGAGTGAGGAGGACCTGAGTTCAAATCCAGCCTCAGACACTTACTAACTATGTGACCCTGGGCAAATCACTTAACCCCAAATCCCTCTCCCCCCTCTGCCCAGCCCCCCTCATCAAACAACAACAACAAACAGAAGCAAACAAACAGAAATCGCTTGTTAAAGGCACCAATAATCATCAAACCCAAAGGCCTCATTGGCCTCATCTTCTACTTTTCTGCCACTTTGTTTGTTTGGTTTTTTTTTTTTGCTAGGCAATGGGGTTAAGTGACTTGCCCAGGGTCACACAGCTAGTAAGTATTATGTGTCTGAGGCCAGATTTGAACTCAGGTCCTCCTGAATCCAGGGCCAGCACTCTATCCACCAGGCCACCTAGCCGCCCCTCTTTTCTGCCACTTTGGACGCTGCTGGCCACTGCCTCCTTCTGGGCCCTCTCTTCTCACCTCTCATCACTCCTTTCTGGGCTCTTCACCCTCTTTCTGAACCCTTAACATGGTGCTTGTCCCTCTTCTTTCTCTCCAGGCAATCTCATTCACCCTTAGTTTCAACTGCCTCCTCTATATAGATGACTCATATTTAGCTCTCCACCCCTAAATTTCAGACCCTCATCACCAACTGCTTCCAGGACAGGGGTGATTAACCCGGAGTCCATAAACCCGAGATTTCAGAAGGAATGAGAATCTGGTTGGTAACAACTGCATCTTTATTTTAGTAAGTGGCTATCTTTGTAATTCTATGTATTTTATTTTACACATACAAAAAATATGATTCTGAGAAGGAGTTCACAGGCTTCACCAGACTGCTGCCAGAGGGGTAAAGGTTCAGAACCCCTGCTCTCTGGTCTGTCTGGTATCCCTCCTGGGTGGTCCCACTTGCACCTCAAATGCAATATACCCCAAACTTGACTCATTATTTTTCTTTGAAATCTATCTTTCCTTCTAACTTTCCCATTTTTCTCTGGGACACCATTATTTGCTCAGTCTCCCACGGTGCTCTCTTTGATAACTCTGTCTTCCTGTACACCCTCCCTAAGACAGTCTCACTGCCTTCCATGCTGACCACTACAATACCCTCTACTCTTCCTCCACCTCCACATTCCCAATCCATCTTTCACTTTGTTTGCCAGAATCCGTTAAAGCCAACTGTTGCTTCTCCACTCAAAAATCCCCAGTTGCTCCCCTAACCCTATCCCAAGGAGAGTTGAGAAGCTTCTGCCTGGTACTGGAGACCTTCTACAACCTGATGTCAATCTACTACTTCTAGCCTTATTTCATGTTAGTAACTACTAAACTGTGACCATTCAATTAATCAACTAATAAGCATTTGTTAAGCACCTACTATGTGCTAGCTAGGCACTGTGTTATGCCTAAGAATACAAAGACAAAGCAGTCCCTGCCCTCAAGGAGCTTATATTCTGCTGGGAAGACAGCATGAATGGATAAGTAGGTATAGAAGAAGTATCGCAATTTGACATGATATGATATAATACAATATGATGATATAATAACATCCCACTGAAGGTACTGGGGGCGAGAGGAATGAGAAAAGGTCTCAGGTAAAGACAGAGCTTGAGTTGAGTTTTGAAGCAAGCCAGGACTCGAAGCAGCAGAGGAGAGGAAGGAGTGCCTTTGAGGGGATGAGAGCTGAAATGTCAGATGTGGGGAACACTAGAGAGGTCGGGTTGGCTGGTGCTTGTGAAGGGTAACTGAGTGTGAGTCTGGACAGGCAGGCTGCAGCCAGTTTGTGAGGGGTTCTATGTCCCCAGAAGAGGAATTCTTATTTAAACCTAGAGGCGATTAGGAAGCCCGAAGTACCCTCTTCTGTAGTACCAGCTCCTCAAAATTCAACATCTTTGTGAAACTTCACTTACATGAATGACCCCATCTGACCAGCACTCTCAACAGTGGGAGTCAAAAGACCTGGGTGAAAATCCCTGCTCAGTCAGTGTATGACAACGAGTCATGAAGGACTGAGTTTAAATCCTGCCTCAGACACTAGTTGTCTGAACCAGGGTAAGTCATTTAAACCTGACTCCATTCCGTTATCTGCAAAATAAAGGGGTCATGCTCAACTGCCTCCGAGGTCCTTTCCAACTTCAACTCTACAATCTTATGACCTTAGGCAATTCTTATTAAACCTTTCTGGGCTTCCTAGCAATGGTCCTTAGGGTGTGGGTAGGGTCACTAGTTCTTCTTACCTCCTTCTGGATTTCACTCTTGAGAGCAGAGATCTTCATCTTCATGTCCTCCAGTTCATGGTCTGGGAAGGGGTGCACTTGGGGGCTGGGTTCTGACTCCTCTGGGGATGGGAAAACCAGGTCTGCCAGAGGGATGTACCACTTGCAGTCATACTGCTGGTGTTTCCTGCAAAGAGATAGTGGGGGGAGATACAGGAGGGCACGAGCTGTTAGGTTAGCCACCACTAACAGCTTCTCCTGCCAATCAAAATGGCTGTATTGGAAAAGCAACCTGTGTGGCATGATGAGAGGAAGGTGATGGAGTCCCAAGAGCCCCAAATGTGGAATAAGGAGACCTGTTGTTTAACTCCTGGTCTGGCTGCAAAACCCTCTGAGCCTCAGCTACAAAACAGGGACAACGGATGAAATATGACCTATCCCCCAAAGGGATGTTGTGAGTGAGGCACTCTACAACCCACAAAGCACTGGTGCATCATTATTACTATGAGGGGCCCAGGGGTGTGATCCCTGATTTACCTGATGAGATCCCCAATCCATAGCTCTGGAGCCAAGAAGGTTTGGGTTCAAATCCTGCCTCTGACATTATTGTGACCTTGGGCAAGCAATGATGTCCCTGGCTACAATTTCTTCATCTATAAAATCAGAGTGTCTGACTATTTCAATGGCCTCTGAGGTTCCTCCTATCTCTAGATCTGAAGCTATGATTACAAGGCCTGAGATCTGAGATTACAAGGCACATCCCCCACAGTATAAGCTCAATCACCGGCACTCAACAGGGAGGACACAGTTTCAGAGACCGTGGCAGCCTGGGCCTCCAGAGGATGGACTCCCATCACAGGCATTGGCCTGTGAAGGAGACTGTAGGCAGCTCCTGGACCCTTCCTCCTTTGTCCTTTTCCCTGTTCAGAAGACGGAGCAGGGTCCAGCAGAGGAGACCTGTATCCTGTCTTCACTAAGGAGGTGGGGGGAGAGTACAGTCTTGCAGTCTTTCCTTCCCCTAGAACCTGGCAATGGCTGCCTCGAGAGAAGAGCACGTGGGGTTCACCCACAGCTTTCTGAGTACAGGGCAGATACAAGAGCTCCTGGGAGTGGACATTCTCAGATTAAAAAATGGTGGCAGCCAGAGACCTGCTGCAGAAGCACATGGCAGAAGGGGACATCAACCAATCACGAAGTAATCAATTTCAGTCAATGAGCACCTACTATGTGCCAGGCACAGGAGATACAAAGAAGGGGGAAAAAAGCCCCTGTTCTTAAGGAGAGCATATACTCCCCCGGGTCTTGTCTTTTCCTATTGCATTATCTCTTCTTTCATGCTGACCCATATGGCCCGTATGGAAAATATGCCTGGGCAAAAGAGGAAAAATGGAGTTCTTACATAGCATTAGATCAAAATTTAGCCTTCTAACTAGAGAGGAAGATTTCCTGGGCAGGGCCAGTCTTGAGAGTTGCTTGTGGGTAACCACAAGTTTAAAAGCTTGGGGACCAGATTTTCTAGAGAGACAAACAGGGATTTCTTGATGTAGCATCCTACTGGGACAAAGGTGATCACACAAGTGTGGCCGTCCCCCTCAAATTTAATTCCCTTTTGAGGGGAGCTTATGGGCTATTTAGGTATTTTATGTGTTTCTATATCTATGGGTGAGCCCAGTGTCTTCTCCATTTTCTGGGCAGTGAAATGAAGACTGTCCTACCTTACACTGTTGCTACCTTGAGGGCCTTTACAGGAACAAGGATCCCATTACTCACACTTGGGGGGACCAAACATAAGCTGTGGGCAGCTAAGTGGCACAGTGGATAGAGTGCCAGGCCTAGAATCAGAAAGACTCATCTTCGTAAATTCAAATCTGGCTTCAGACACGTCCTAGCTGTGTGACCCTGGGCAAGTCACTTAACCCTGTTTACCTCAGTATCCTCATCTGTAAAATGAGCCGGGGAAGAAAATGGCAAACCACTCCAGTATCTTTGCCAAGAAAACCCCAAATAGGATCACAGAGAGTGGGACATGACTGAAAAACGGCTGAACAACAACAAAAACATAAGGTGTACCTAACATACATGTTGGAGATTTCCTCTGGAGGGAACTCCAGGGTTGGGGAATAAGAAGCCAGAGAGAAAATAATTATCAGTTTAGACCCTCAGTATTAGACCACTTGATCCCAGGAGATTTGTGGGGTTTGGAGCCTCAGGTTATATTACCAAAATTACTTTGGCCCCCAAAGCCCAGGGCCACTCGGGTTGCCTGAAGTCAGGAAGACCTAAGTTCAAACCCTGCCTTAGACGCTTCCTAGCTCTGGGCATTATCCTAAAGCAATGGGTCCTTGGAATGAACCACCCCTTCCCTTGTTGTGCACAGTAGTGTCAACGACTGAGGAACACGGAGCAATGGGAACCATGAAGGGACTTTGGGGGATGCTTCCCTGGTGGGGGAGGGAGCCGTGGCTTGGGGAATGTGAAAGATGAACAGCTCCTTTGAGCACTGGCCCCAGAAGTGAAGACATGGAACAGAAGAGAAGGCAGCCAACAAAGGAGGAACAATGTGTTTGGGACATGTGCGGGGAGAGAAGCCCGCAGGGCCCGCTCTGCCAAGGCAGAAGCGTGACTGGCTCCTGAAGCGGGGACGGCACTCAAGTCTATGCTCTGAAAATCGATTTTACTTTCCCGCCCTTACTGAGGGATGATCATAGGATCAGAGCAGGAAGAACCCTTAGGGACCACAGATTTCATCCCTCTCATTTTACAGAAGGGGAAACTAAGACCCACAGAGGGAAAGGGACTTGTCCAGGGTTGCCCAGCTGGTAACTGCCCACTGACTTTAAGTCCAGTGCCCAAGCCACTACATCATGGTTCCCCTCAAAGTGAGATTAACACCGCTATGAAAAAGTGAACCTCTGTCTTGGGGTTCACTGAGAGGAAGGGGGGATCTAGCCAAAGACCAAAGGGGCTACCATCCAATCAAGATGAAGTGTTAGATGGGAGATCTCCAGGTGGAGCCGTGCCAGCCGATGGCTGTGAAAGGCAGGCCTCATCTGGCCTGGGGTCATTTCTGGATGATCCTTGCCTCCGATCACACTGTTCTCCCTGCCTGGACTGCCTGCTGACCCCTCTGCTTGCTCTGCTTGAGAATCAGCGTGACGCCATGGATCAGTGGCTGGGCTTCAAGAGTCAAGAGACCTGGGTTAGAATCTGTGTGCCTCTAACATTTACTAACTGAATGACCTGGCAAGCCATTTGACTCCCAGAGCCTTTCAGCTTCCTTATTTATGAAAAGGGGAGAGTGAAACCCCCGCAGCTGGGGATGGGAAGATCAGGCTCTCCCTGCCCAGGGCCCAGCAGTGACCCTGGATGCAGGTTCACTTCTCAGGCATATATCACGAGAAACACTGCAGACACGCATTTCACTTTGACTTTTCTCAATTAAATGAGTGCTAAAAATAAACAAATCATTTTTAAAAACAAAAAGAAGTAGGAGGATTGGCTCAGACAGCTTTTAAGGACCCTTCCAGCTCCAGACCTAGGATCTAAGTCACTTCATCTTCCTGGGCCTCAGTTTCCTCTTCTTTAAAATGGGGGAGCTGGTTAGCCTTGAGGGCATTGGAGGTCCCTTCCTGCTCTAGACACAGGAGTCTCTAATTCTACTCCAGAATACACCGTCCTCTTTCTTCTCTGACCTTCCTTCCAATTCATGGACCACTCATCTAGATAAGTTATAGACTCTTGGATTGTTCCAATTGGGCATGTCTTGTTTCTCCAACTGGATTTTTGGGGCCTCTGGGCCTCCAACCATGTTGAGTCCTTCTCTCGTGCCTAGCGCTGGGTACAAAGTGGGTACTCCACAAACACTTGTGGAGCTAAATGAGAGGGAGCCATGCCTGAGTGTGTGTGTGTGTGTATGTGTGTGTGTGTGTGTGTGTGTGTGTGTGCACGCGCGCGCACGTGCGCACCGCTCCCACCCTCCACCCCCCGGGGCCCTGCCTGCCTCACCCCACGGATGTCTTCTTCAGCTTGGCACACAGCAGGACGTCCGTGAAGAGGAAGACGTGTCGAAGCTTCCTCGAACTCTCAGCCATCTCCACAAGGAACCCATCCTTCACCAGCTGCCGGGTCTGATGGGAGACAGCACCAAACCAGCCCTGCTCAGAGGGGTGCTGCAGGTGGGGCTGCGGGTCAGCTGAGTGAATGGGGTAGGGGTGAAGGGCTGGTATTATAAGCCAGGGCAGCTCCCTCTGCATAGGGACCCAGGCACCCAAGGGGGCCAACCCTAGTCTTAAAGGGTGGTTTCCTCCCGGCCGAGTCCCCCACAGGGGGACTCTCTGGGTGTTCTGCAAGGAACCAAACACAACCCCTGGGAATCTCCCCTGACCCAAGAAGCCGATCTGATTCCAGCTTCACTATAGGAGGGATAGATCCTGTCTAATGCTTCGATCCCAGGATCCACCTTCAGCTCACGGATGGACCCTGTGCACACCCCAATTCCTGGGGCATCCAGGAATAGCCTGCACTCAAGCCCCGGCTCCCTTCCTGACCACTCCAGAGCCGTCCAAGGGACTCATTTATTGATGTTCTGGTCCAGACCACGCTTCCCAAATTTCCCTTCCTCTCCTCCAAAGAAACAGGATACCGGCCTCAGCACCAGTGACCACCAATTGCTTTTCTTGAGTTTCCACACATTTTATCACTGTTTGATTTCTTTACACCTCTCCTCTCACCTCTTCTTAAAAATATACCCTAGTGCCTGTGGTGTGCGCGCGTGTGTGCATGCACACACACAGTGAAAAGAGCACTAGCTTCAGAAGGTCTGAATTCCAGCTCTGAGACTTTCTTCCAGTGTGACCTTGGGCAAGTCCCTTAACATCCCTGGGCTTTCAGACCTCATCTGACAAAGAAGAGGGCAGGACTAGATCTTGGAGGTCTTTTCCAGCTTAAAAATCTATGACCCACGCCACCCCCCACCCCGGTTATATATGGAATACTTCTATGGCATAGAACTACAATCTAAAATATAGCTGATACTTTCACGCATCAAATCGATCTGAAAACAAATAATTAAAATGAATGAAAACAGATGGGGTTTTGACTGCTTTCAGAAAATACCGGGCCCCTCCCTGAGATTAATGGGAACATCCTTGGGGTCTACAAACCTGGGCTGGGAAACACACACTTCTGGGTCTCATCAATCACTGCAAGGCCCCTGCCTCCTGCCTCCCTCCATCTCTCAGCTCAGCCCGTGGGCTTGAGCTTCATAAATCAGATAAATGATCGTGACCCCAGTGAACCTTCAGCTTTGGGTATTGTCTATTCACTTTTACTGGATGGTGAGCATGGCGTTCCCGGTTGGCCTGCGGGCTGTCACGGCTGCCTGAGAACTTGGGGTCCTCCTGAGTCTCTCTTCACCCAGCCCCACAGAGAAGGAAGCATCCGATAAAGGGTCATTACCTAGCTCCCACATGTTATATACAAGCAACCTCTAAGGTCCCTTCCTACATCTAAGCACCCCTGTTCTTAACCTTTTATGGACGATCATGGTTCCCTCTGGCACACAGTCCGGTGAAGCACTTTTTGCCTCCTGGACCCTTCTCAGAATCACGCTTTTAAATGCATAAAATATAGAAGATTACAAAGAAAATCAATTATATTAAAATATCATTGTCAAAGTACTTAAAAAGAGTAAGTTCACAGACCCTAGGTTAAGAATTTCTGCTCTAGAAGACGTTGTCAATTTGGAGATGTCTCAACCACCCAATACTACCTGAAACACTGCAGGGCTGGGTTTGTGCCTGCAATGACCTTGGGGCCAGAGCTCGGGCAGAAATGGCACCATCCATATACCGCTGTGGTCCCAATGTTAAGAGGACAGCAGTTAGCAAGCTGGGGCTGGTCTTTATAGGCAGAGGGGTGTTTACTGGTGGCATGACCCTGGGCTCATCACAACCACCCTGAGTCTCAGTTTCCTCATCTGTAGAATGAGGCAGCTGGATTCAATGAGGTCCCTTCTATGATCATAATGTTGAGTCCTAAAAGTAGACCCATTCTATCAGGGTTTCCCAGGATGCAAATTTCTAGCCTTGGTTAAGAATATATCCAGGGGAGGATGCCTTGTTGGGACAATGGACTAAAGCCAACTGATAGAATAAGAACACACACAGGTGAAGGTGGGAGCAGAGAGAAAACGTGAAATACCCTTCTTCAAACGCTCGTCATTTGGCTGAGATGGCACGGGAAACAGGGCGGCCCTCTGAAGTCTGTGCTTACCTCTCCTTTGGGGGGTAGTGACCGCAGTCCGGCAGGGGTCAATGTCCTCATTGATGCTGGACAGGAAGTTTTGGGAGATGCGCAGGGCGTCCTGCAGTAATGGGTAGTCAGGATGGTCCACTGGCGTGTGCTTGAGGAGGTCCTGATCAGAGGATATGGGGGTGAGAACCAGTGACTTCTGAGGGCAACATCTGCCACATCTATCTCCCGGAGACTGAGCTCTGAGAAAGCTCCCATCAGAGGCAAGGAAAAACCCTCTTTGCCCACCAGACTTGCCCTGGACGGCATCTCTGTACCGGAACAGGGTCCATGAGAGTTACTTCTGAAAGAGCGGCTCGGAGAAGCCCCCCCCCCACCCCCCACCCCAGCCCTATTCCCTCTGTTTTGAACAGGAAATGGAAAGAGAGGGAAAGATGTGAGGACACAGGGGCACGGGAGGATAGTGGACTGCCATCCTTCTCCTGAGCGATGGGAGCATTTGGCCAAACGTCGGGCTCAGTAGCCAAGCTATATTTAGGCCCAAGGCCGGTTGGCATGGTTACCATGGGCCAAGCAGGCGCAGTCAGGGCCAGGAGACCCTCTGCCTGCTTCCCCAGATTAGCCATTCTGGGCACCACACGATCTCTGTAGCTCCATTGCCTTCTCACCCTTGGACCTGGCTGCCCACCTCTCTCAACCCCCTCCCACATCTAGCCCGATACTCACGTGGAGGACGAGGGTGCTCCGTGTGACACGGTCGATGGGCTTGTAAAGAAGTGCTGGGTGGGGAGTTTGGGGGACAGAGGAAGGAGAGAAGAGCACAAGGAACCCTCATGAGACATCTGAGGCAAATAGGCTAGGTGCCCCCCATAATGGCCAGCAACTACATGCTTCACGCATGGTGAGATGTCCCAATCAGTAACTGCAGGTCAAAGGAGCCCTGTTCTTCCTGGTTGTTATTCCTTATCTCATACAAGCAGGAATTCTCCCCACTCCCTCCACTCATACCCCCAGGGAGTGGCTCATGGATGCCCCTTCCTTCTCTTGGCTTAGCCAGAGCAGCTCAGGACCACCTAGAATCATCACATCTGAGTTGGAAGAGACCTCAGAGGTCACCTAACCAATCCACAATTCTACCATTCGATTTTTCAATTCAACAAACATTAGGCACCTATTATCAAACAACCTATTAACATTTATTAAGTGCCTCCTACGTGCTAGTCACTGTGCTAAGCAAGCACTGTACAATAACCCTGAGAAGTAGCCATCCTGCCTCTACTTGAGGTTAAAGGTCTCAAGTAATGGCGAGTCCAACCATCTTTTGAAGCAGCCCCAGACCGCTTTTGGGGAGCTCTCACTGCCACAAAGTTCTTCCTTATGTCAAGCCAAAATGGCCTTCCACCTGTTGGAATTTCTGCCCTCTAAGACCACAGAGAATGACTCTAATCCCTTCAAATGCCTGACAACAGCTAAGCCCTCTCTCTCTCTTCTTTCCCCCCTCTCCTTCTCCCTCCCTCTCCCCTCCCCCCCAAGAGGGAGGGAGGGAGGGAGCAGGGAAGAGAGATTGGCAGGCAGAGGCTATAACCATTCTCAGTTCCTTCGAGAGATACAGATCAGATACGCTTTCCAGTCCTCTGGATATGGCCCAGGTTATCAGTGTCCTTCCTGTCATCTAGGACAGAGTGCCAGGGTCTGACTGGGTCAGAGTACAGGGAGGCTGTCACCCTCCTCATCCCTGACATCATGCCGCTATAAATGCAGGGAGGATCATGCTAGCTTTTCTGGCTGCTGTATCCTATTCTAACTCACATGGGACTCATAAGTCACTAAAAACCCCTTATCTTTTTGCTTTCATGTGAACTCTAATTGAGCCAGGCACCCCTTATCTTCTATTTTATAGCTGATTTTTTGAACCTACGTGTAGAACTTTACATTGAACTCAAGCTCATAGGAGCTCATCTTATTTGAAAAACTGACCTCTATTTCTTCCCTTAGATGCATATCAAGGCCTGTTAGACTTGGCCTCCCATTGTCCAGACAATGCCAGCCCTTCACACTCTTTGGAGGGCATGTTGTGGGCTGGCAGGAGGTAATGCCACTTTGCCCAGACAGGATGGCTGTTCCAGTTCTATCACGCTCGATCACTCTCCCCACCTCCTCCTTTCGTGCTGCCCAGGGCAAGGCAGTAGTAGCCCAACATGGTCAGAAACGTCTATACCCTCAGCCCCATCTCCTTATGCAGAAGAGCCTGTGGCATTGAGATTCCTCTGAAAGGAAGGGGGAGGTACACAGGTACAGGACAGAAATACTCTTTCCAGAGAAACACTTCTGCACTTAGACAAAGAACAGCCCAGGGGGAAGGAAGGAAGGAAGGCTGCTGGAGGACCCCCTGACTGCGAGAAGCCACCTGGGCTTCGGACTCAGGCTGGCTGCAGCCGAACAAAGCACTCTCCTGTCTGCACCGGTCAGAGCCCACCTTCTAGATTTGGCCAGCAGGAGAGGATCGCTGGGTTTCAGTGGAGACAGGTGGAGGCAGCAGCTGGCAACCAAGTCTGCCAGCGTTTTTCAACTACCAATTAAAAAACCTTTCCCTCAAAAACCAGCCATACCCTTTTCCCCCTCCCTGAGACGATCCAACCAGATTCTGGGTCTCTCAGGGCGCTACATGGGGAAGAATATTCTTGGAGATGGGACCCGGGGTTCGGTCTCCTAAACATCTGGATGGACTCCCTAGGGAGGAGCCAGGGTATCTCAGCCCTCAGCCTGGCCCTTTGCCAACATCCCCACCCCATAAAAAACAGCTTACCCTGGCCACGGACATAAACACTCAGCACACTGCTGAGCAGACCCCCATGGGGGGTGATTTGTTCCTGACAAATACAGGTGAAGACCTCCAGCAGGGTGGAGTAAATGTCTGGAGAGCCAGCGGGCAGCCTCCACCTCACTTCCCTGCATTCCCTGCCATCTGTATTCTTAGCCCTTCCCATTTGATGTCTACCAGAGATTCCTTCCTGGCAATGCCTGGGCTGAGGCATGGGGGCTGTGGCAGGGATGGGGTGCCTGGGCAAGCTAGGGCAGAGAGAGGAAAGGGCATGGCCCTCTAGGTGGAGGCCCATCCTATCTCAGAGACGTAGAATCGCAGATACAGAGCCAGAAGGGACCTTGGAAGCCATCAATTTGACAAAGAAACAGACACCAAGGGGGTTCCCACCAACTGGGGAATGGCTGAATCAGCTATGGCCTATGAATGTAATGGAAGACTATGGTGCTGTAAGAAAGGATGAAAGAAAGGGATGGTTTCAGAGAAACTCAGTATGAACTGAGGCAGAGCGAGGGAGCAGAACAATTTACGTGATCGTATACATTAATCAATTCAGAGCACCGTAAAAGACAAACAAGAGACCCTGAAAGATTTAAGAACTCTGATCAATGCAATGACGGGCCTCAGGAGACTCATGATGAAACATGTCACCCTGGGAGGTGATGGGGTCAGGATACAGGGAAGGCCTAGATTACATGGCTAAATGGGAATCTGTTTTGCTTGTCTACGCATACCTACTAGAAGCGTTTTTCTTTGTCCCCCCTCCTCCCAGTTGGAGAAGTGGGAAAGTGGACAAATAAATGTTTGTTCATTGGGGAAAACATTTAAAAATTTTTTTTTTAAAAAGGAGCCACTTATTTTAGCCTGCTCATTTTACAGATGGGGGAAACTGAGGCACAGAGAGATTAAATGACTTGCCTCAGGTCACAAGTGGCAGAAGCAGCAACCTTCCATTGCCCCCATCCTGCCTCTAGCAGATACCAGGACAGAGAGGAAAAGAGAGGTAGGAAGAATAACGGGTGACACAGGGTAGACAGAGGGAGCCGCCCTCCCATCCCAGGCTCAGGCAAAGCTGATGCTGCACCTTCAGCTCCAAGCCTTGGGGTCCCAGGGGGAAGAAGTTTCTGACTAATCCTGCTGGCTCTTTCGGGTGCAAGAGAGACATCTGCACAAGTCAAGGGTCTGGTTTCACAGGGTTTATTAATACCACTACTGCTCACCTCTAGGGACTTCTGGGCTTTAAAAACCAGTGAACCAAGACCCAAAGTCTTAGCTTCACAGCTTGGGGGAGGGGTTGGGGAGTCAGACCCAAACCACAGCAGCTGTGCTGTGGGCACGTTAAGGAGCACAAGGCAGTGATGGGAGAAGGACCAGCTGTCTGGTTCCCCGGGCATAAGTAGAGATGGGGGCAAGTTGTAGGAATACCTTCAGTGGTCGCCAGTCCATTCTCCAGACCAAATATGAGTCCCTATTCTTAGATTTAAATGCCTTCCTTTGGAGGGGTGAGAGCCATTCCCTTCTCAGCAGTCCCAACCCCTCTACCTTCTGGGAAAACCAACCTTCTTTCTGCACATGGCTCATTCCACTTTACCCACTTGCAAATCTATCGCCCTCTCCCACGATGCCCCCATTACCTAGAATAACTTGTGGAATAGCATGCTACTGTTTCCCCCTTCCCTCCACCCTCCAATCTCTACTCCTCCTCCTCCTTTCAGAAAGCCTTCCCAGAATTAAGAGGAATCAGCCAATCAAACAGTCTGAAGGCCATTCACCCTGTCTACAAAGAGAGATCAAAAAGATAGAAAGGCCTCCATTCATCTCCATCTGGTCTCTTTCAGCAAATCATCAGGGGAGGGGAGGGTGGGAGTATGGCTCTCCTATTCTATACGGCACTTGCAAGTAGTCTATGAATCTCTCCCAGGAACCAACTTGGTAAAATCCACCAGTAAGAAGCACCTGGAAATACCACTGGCATCCACCCACCCACCCACCCATCCATCTACCCACCCACCCACCCATCCACCCATCCACCCACCCATCCATCCATCCACCCACCCATCCATCCATCCACCCATCCATCCATCCACCCATCCATCCACCCACCCATCCATCCATCCACCCACCCATCCATCCATCCATCCATCCATCCATCCATCCATCCATCCACCCATCCATCCATCCATCCATCCATCCATCCATCCATCCATCCAACTACCCTACTTCCTTTGGGGCATCATTTCATTAAACTAACAACCAATAAACATTGATTGTTATCAATCTACACACTGAGTACACAACACTTTGATAGGCACTGGGGGAAATACGAAATTTGGACAAAACCCATCCTTTGTCTGAGCTTCTATTTCTGTCAAGGGCGCCTCCATCTTCCCAGTCATCCAAATTCACAACCTGAGAATCATTCTTATTCTTCCACATATTCTGTAACCAATCAGTTGACAAGTCTTGTTGATTCTGCATTCATCAGCCATCAAGCAATTATCAAGCACTAGCTGTGTGCCAGGTACTGTGCTGAGGATAGTAGTGCAAAGGATGGACTATTCCTCTCAATTCTGGGGAAGCTTTTGAAAGGATGAGGAGGAGGAGTAGAGATTGGAGGGTGGAGGGAAGAGGGAATCGGTAGCATGCTATTCCACAAGTTATTCCAGGTAACGGGGGCATCATGTGAGAGGCAATGACATCCTTCCAAATGGTATGGTGGGAAGAGTCTTGGCTCTAGGGTCAGAGGGTGTGGGTTCAAATTCTGCCTCTGTGACCTGGGATAAACCACCTAACTTCCCCAGGCCTCAGCTTCCTCCTCTGTAAAATGAGAGGGTGTCTGAGGTCCCTTCCAAACTCTAGGTCTCTGACCCAGCATCCGAGCTCAGGCCCTCCTCACTTCTCACCTGGACTCCTGCAGTAGTCTCCTGATCTTGGTCTCCTTTGCCTCCAAGCTATACCTTTTCCAATCCATCCTCCACACAGCTGTCAAAGTGCTGTCCCTAAAAGGACAAATCCAACTGTGTCTCTCCCTGGCTCAATACACTCCAGCAGCTCCCTGTTACTTTTGAGGATCAAATACAGACTCTTGCTTGGCATTTAAAGCCCATCACCATCTAGATTCCACCTGTCTTTGCAGCCCCATGGTACAGGGCTCCCCTTCACACACTCTTTGTTCAGCCCAACTGTCCTCACATACAACGATTCACCCACCATCTTGTCTTTGGACAATCTGTCCTCCAGGCCTAGAACACTTCCTTTTCAATGCTACCTCCTCAAATCCCTTATTTCCTTCAATGCTCTGCTGACTGCTACCTCCTGCATGAGGCTTTTCCTAATCTCCTCTCGCCAACACTCCCACCCCCCAACAATAACCTTCTATTTTGTTTGCATACATATGGTTACTTGGTCTCTTCAGATGAATACAAGCTCCCAGAGGGCACACATGCTTTCATATTTGTCTTTGCATCCCCAGCACCTAACAGGGTGGTCGGCATATAGCAGGTACTTAATAAGACTTGCTGATTGATTGAATGCAGTTAAGTAAAGGACCAAGACCCCACCAGATAAGGAGAGCAGCAGAGAGTCATGATACAAAGTCGCCTGGGAGGTCAGAGGTCAGAGGGAGGTTTAGACCGGGAGGATCAGGGAGGGAGGCCCCCAGAGTCATGGCACCTGAGCCCCCAATTCCCAGTTCAGTCCCCAGTCTCCAGTTCTGAAATGAAAGGGAATGCGATTAGGTTAAGGAAGAAATTCTGAAACCCTGGTCCTTGTTCCAGTCCACAATCCTCGCCCCTTCTCAGTGGGAAGCAACAGAATTAGGGGAATAAGCTGTGTAACCCTGGGCAAGTAACCTAACCCCAATTGTCTAAAAAGGGGGAAAAAAAGAAGCAACAGAATTAGGGGGAAAAAAAGTTGGAGCTCTATCCCCAGACTCAGCCCCTGCTGGGGACAAGCTGGTGCCAGGTCTGGGATAAGCCCGAGAGGGCAAAACCTCTGTGCTAAACAGAGCACTCCATTTGGGTCTCTGGACTTTCCAAAGCACTTTTAAACAAACCAACCACAAGTCAAGGAAGCTTCTTGGCCTAATTCTGTTATAATTGAAGAGAGGACTGAGTCCTAGGGTCCTAGAGGACCCTAGATTTAGATTTGGAAATGGCGTCAGAGGCCACCTGGTCCATCTCCCTCGTCCCAGATACTGCCAGGAGGTGAAGTGATTCACCCCAGGTCATTCAGGGAAGTGGCCAAGCTTGGACCTGAACCAGGGTCTTCTGACTCCAAATCCAGGGCTCCTTCCACAGGAGGCAGGATCAGGACTTGGCTCCTCTGAGCCTGGAGACAGTGAGTGACTGCTCTTTGCCCTGTGCTGCTGTCGAGTTCCCACACCCTTCCCTCAGTTAGCTGGAGGGAAGCAGTGTGGACCTGGCTCTCTCAGGCAGGGTCCCTTCTGAGAAATTACCTCTGCTCAGGACAGCCTGAGCTGGGAACCTGGTGTCATGAGAGGAAATACCAGGAGATCATGGAGATGGCCACCCCAGGGCCCCTGAAAAAAGACAGAAATCCCACCATTTGCTCCAGCCAATCTTCTCATAGTCTTTCTCTCTCTGTGTCTCTCTCTTTGTGTGTGTCTCTCTCTGTCTCTGTCTCTTTTTCTGTCTGTCTGTCTCTGTCTCTGTCTATCTCTCTGTCTCTGTCTCTCTCTGTCTCTCTCTTTGTGTGTGTCTCTCTCTGTCTCTGATTCTTTTTCTCTGTCTCTGTCTCTTCCTCTTTCTCTCTGTCTCTCTCGTTCTTTCTCTTTCTGTCTTTCTACCTCTCTCTCTCTGTCTCTCTCTTCTTCCCCCCTCCCTCCCCTCTTGCCTCAGCCCCCAAGACAATGAATAGAATTCTGGGTTACCAGAGACTTGTGAGAACAAGCTATGTGAAAAGGGGCACTGGAGAAATGGAGGGCATGAGGGAGAGAGCAAAACGGGGAGGCAACAGGGTTTAGAGGAGAGGGCACTGGGATCAAGAAGATCTAGGTTCAAATCCCACACCTGTGACCCTGGGCAAATCACCTGACTACTCTGTGCCTCAGTTTCCTAATTTGTGAAGTGAGGGCGCTAATGGCCTCTGAAGTGGCTTCCAACTCATGGTCCAGGATTCCACGACCTGTGAGTCCGTGGCCTTCCTGGTTGTCCCCAACACACAGAGATGCCATGGGCCAGTATAAAAAAAGGATCAGAAGTCCCCAAGTGGCGCTGCCCACCTTTTGCCCCAGGGAGGACAGCTTTGCCCATGCCCAAGGCACTTCTTGCTTCAGAGAGCATGGCACACCAGCTGCCAGAGGCGAGCGTGCCAAGCATACGCCCCCCACCACCCAGCCAAACTCCTCAGCCCCCTTCTAGCCGCTGTTCTCTCTACCCCACGAGCCGGTGTCTGCCTTCTCCAGGTGAGGGTCCTTCCACTGTGCCCTGACCTCCACCACACAGCTGTGCATGCTCCCAACACCCTCCCACCCCTCTCCTGCTCCCTGACCCACAAGCTCTCCAGCTTCTCTCAGCTCTACCGTGGTGGGGGTGGGGAGGTCCCTGGGAGCCGGAGGAGAGCCTCTCGGGGGCTGTCCCATTCTCTCCCACCCTCCCAATCACATCCGTGCTCCCCCAATGCTGTCATTTCAAGTAGAGAGAAGCAAGCCCAAGGCACCATGTGGGTTCCCTGTGCACACAATACATGGGCAGCTCAGCCTTCCTCTCTTCTCCTGGGAAACAAAGAAACTCCCAACTTCCCCTAGCAGATGCCGGTGGCACACCCCCCTCCTGGGCTGGGGGCTCCAGCCTTGGCCCCCCCCATGGCTCTGGCACTGACCAGCACACTTGCCTCTCTCTGGGCCCACTGGTCACCAGGCCTGGGGCCAGCATCACACTTTTTAACTTTCTGTCCTGACCAGCTCCTTCTGGAAGTTGCCCCAAATCTCCCATTCACTGTCATCACCTTCTCTCCAGCCCCTCGGGAGAGGAGGAAAACGGCATCTCAGCTGCCCGAGATCTGCTAATGCCTCTCGCCTCCCGCGGCTCCCTGACTAGGGGTCGGAAGCAGGTGTCAAGGGGCAGAGGACAGGTTCCCGGCCACTCCCCGCCCCCAGCCCTCTGCCGCCACAGCATCCAGGCTGCCCACCCCGACCAGCCAGCGGCGTGACAAGTACTCCAAGAGAGGCGAGCCGTGAGTTACCATAGGTGCAATTACAGCACAGTCTGATGATCAAGAGAATTTCCATGGCAGCCTTTTCTGCAGGGCGCCCCAACAGCCATCTCTCCCTGCTCCCCGGCTTCCATCAGCAGGTGAGCCACCCAGTCACCTCGCCCGCTGGCCGGGCGCAGCAGCAGCCCTGGCCATGCAGCATCCAGAACCTGACTGCTGCCGCCGCCGCTGCCGAACAAGTGAGTGAGCGCTAGGGAGGCTCAGCGGAGCCAGTGGAGAAGGGGGAGGGGAGATGAAAATGAAGTGGAAGACTGGGGAGGGGGAGGAGGGAGAAAGAGGGAGCAAGGGACATCACTGACATTCTAATGAGGAAGAGCACACTTGCAGTTGGCCGGCAGCCTGGGGACACAGGCAGCTGGATTCTCACAAGTGTGAGTGTGCGCGTATGTGTATGTGTGTGCGTATACACGCCCAACACAAACACACAAAACACACATTCACACCAGTTACGCACACTCAGCAGCACACGTGCTCAGAACCCAGAGAGTCAGACAAAGAGAGCTGAACCACTCCCCCTTCCCCTCCGAATACCTTCCATGGTGATGGACGTGTGGCTGTCCTTGGAGTCCTTCGGGGCTCTGACTTTGAGTTCCTGTCAATGGAAAGAGAAGACTCGCTAACAAAAGTCCCCTCCCATTTCCTGTGGCCCACCTTCCCCGGCCTACAAACCACGCTTCCCCTCTACACACTGCCACTGCTATAAGCCCAGCAGTTTTCTTAATGGCTATAGTGAAAACATTTTTAATTCTTTTTTTTTTCTTTTAAAGGCTCCACTTAGTTGACGCAGTTCGGTACAGAGGAAAGGGTCCTGGTTCAGGTCCCACCGCCCACGTGACCTTGGGCAAAGTCACTTCTCTCTGGGCCTCAGTTTCCTCATCTGTAAAATGAAGAGCTTGGACCAGATGGCTTTGGAGGCCCCTCTGAGTTCTAAATAAGGCTGTCCCTCTGTAAGATGAGGTGGGGCAGCAGCCTGGATTCAGTGGCTCCCAAGGTTCCTCCCAGCTCATGATCCTGTGAACTCTTCCCCTCAGAGCCTCAATTTCCTCATCTGCATAATGGACCAGATGGCTTCTGAGATTTCCTCCAGTTCTAGATCTCCATCTTAAGGCCAGATCATGGCATGGAGGGATGAGCCTGGGTCCCTGAAGGCAGAAGCTCTTGTTAGTCCTGAAACAAACTGGAAATATTTGGGTCTGGAAGGGACCTCAGAGGCAAACTAGTTCAATCCTCTTATTTTACAGGTAAGGAAACTGAGGCATAGAGTAGCCAATTCATAGGATCTAGAGCTGCAAGGTACCTCAGAGACAATCAAGTCCAATGCCCGTACTTTATTGTTTTTGGGGGGAGGCAATCAGGGTTAAGTGACTTGCCCAGGGTCACACAGCTAGTTAGCATTTGGGGCCAAATTTGAACTCAGGTACTCCTGACTCCAGGGCTGGTGCTCCATCCGCTTCAACACTTAGCTTCCCTTTATCGCCCTTACTTTACAGAATGGGAAATTAAGGAGAGGGGAGGAGAAATGATTTGCCCAAAGCAGCACAGGTGATAAGGTGGGGTATGTCCCAGCAGGTCTTCCCTGAGGCCTCCTCCCTGAGTCAGGAGGGAGTCATGCCCAGGGGAATGCCAATTGGAAGACTTGTTTGGGCCACCTTGGTGGAGGGATTGCCCCGACAGAAGAAGCCAGAGGGGCAAGAGAAACCAGCAGTGTGAATAGGGCGACATGCATTTTAAAGAACACTTTGTCTCTTCATTCCCAGAGCTCAAAGCAACCAGAAATTGGTGCTGGCGACCAGAACACAGGTGGAGAACCGAGGAAACCTCAGCCCTTGGGACCGTGGCAAGGCTGGCACTGACTCATGATGGGGACTAGCCCTAACCTAACCCTCCAGCCCTGGCAGGCCTTTCCTAGGGAGAGGCAGGAATACAACCCCCTGGTCCATTTCTACCACGCAAGGGGCCAGACACTTTTAACCCAAAGTACACTCTTAGGACAAACTTCTTTTGTTCCAGTGAAATACCCACTTCTTCTCCTCTCCCTCCGGGGGCCAAGAAAAAAAAAGATCATAGCTTTCATGCTGGAAATGACTACAGACTTCATCTCTATCAAGCCTTTCCTTTTACGTAAGAGGAAACTGAGGCCCAGAGAGGCTTAGGGTCTTGCTCCAGATCACATACAGGTCAGAGGGGCATGGATGGAGGGCTGGAAGGGTTCTGAGAGGCCAGCGAATCCAAACCCTTCATTTTTCTGAGGAGGAAACTTAGGGAGGGGACTTTCCATCTTACTTCAGTCCCTGTGCTAAGGGAGGGTGGGGTGCATAGCCCTTCTAGACGTGGTCTGGGAGGTAGTTTGCTATATAGGATGATGGACCAGAAGTTTGGAGACCTGGGTTCAAATAAAGCCTCTGCCCTGTACTAACTTGGTGATCGGAGGCAAGTGACCCTAGGAGTAAGAAAGCTCTTGGCTTGCTTCCAGGCCAAAATCTATGGTCCTATCTTACCCCATATGTCACTTAACATCTTAGTTTTCCCCTGTGTAAAATGAGGAATACTTCTATTACTTATCTCACAGAGCTTCTTGTGAGGAAAGCACTATAAACTTTGGGGTCACAGACTGAGAGTGGAAGGGACCTTATAAGTCACCTACAGCCACACTTTTATTTTTTACAGAATAGGAAACAGAGGCTCAAGAAGGCTGAGTGAATTACCCAAAGTCCCACAGAGCCAGGATTCAAACTTGGGGCCTGCAATGACAAGTTCAGCTCTCCTTTCACCACATTCAACTATATATGCTATAGAAACACATTTATTGTCTGATTGATTGATGACAGTGGTAACCGGGCAACTGGCTTGCCTGTCCTACTACAGGAGAATCCTCAAAGGAGGATGAGCTGCTACAGACATGCCGGCTGCTAACTGTCCCTGGCAAGATGGGGATGAACCATCCCTGCTCCAAGTCTACATTACCAACAACCTGACCACTGGCAGGGAGACTGCGGGAAGGGCAGGAGGCCATGACCTTGCAGATGCTACACGACATGCTGGGGGACATTGCAGGGGACTGCCTATCTGATCTAAATCCCCATCGTCAGCCTTTGTGGCTGTCATGGAGCTCTGCTCTCTGCAGGTGCCCCAGCTCATGCTCCCAAGGATAATGGGACTGAAAAGTACAGTCCTGTCTGAAATTAGAGCTGAAAGGTAATCCTTGAGGAGAAAGTAGATGAAGGCCTAAAATCTGGGCTGAGGAGGAGGGGGACAGGTAGAGAGGGAAAGGACCAAGGGTCAGGACATCAAGGTGCTGCTACCTGCTTCCATCAGCATCCTACCAGAGGCTGGAAAGCACTGGAAAAGGACCCAAGGAACAGAGCTACCCTGCAGGATGCAATAAAGGATCAATGAGGTCAGGCCGGCTATGGACCCAGCTCCCCGAAGGAGAGGAGGGAAAGGCAGGAGACTGTAGGAATTCTATGTTTCCTCTTCTAGCTCCAAGCTGTTTCTAGAGAGAAAAACCTTGGAGAAAAAGAATAGAAATGGGGCTTCTCTAGAAAAGCAGGAGGTAGGACTGTGTTCCCTGGGGCTAGAGCCCAGCTCTGTTCTCTCAGAGTCTCTAGGGAATTATCATTCCCAGCAGCCTCAGCCTGGAACTATGAAATCACTCTGACAGCCCAGGAGAAGAGCCTAATTACAGTAATTAAGTGGCAGAGCAGAGCAGAAAGCACCAATGAGTCAGGGAGAGAGGACTGTCACCACATGGCTACACCTGGCAGGCAGCCCTCAGGCCTGAGCTCTGGCCTTGGGAATGTGTGGGTATGCACAACTGCCGGCTGCACCACCAGCCACGGGCACTGGGCATTGGTTTGAGGCCCAGACTCCCCAAAGAAGGAAGGAAGCTGGGGCCCCAAAACACAGGACCAAAGCTATAGAGATGAAAGGATCTCAGAAGCCATTCGAGTCCCATCCCCTCCTTTTAGAGAGGAAAAACTGAGGCTGGGGGCTGGGGTGAGTGGTTTAAGTGGTTTGCTCAAGGTTACAGAGAGATTTGAACCCAGGACCTCTGATTCTAGAGCCAGGGCTCTTTAGGTTATACCAGATTTTGTGGATGCCTTCAAAGGAGGCCATGAAGGGCCTCAGGGCACATGTGGGAAACTGTTCCATCGAACAAGGAAAACTACTGAGCATGGAATCATGGAATCGGAGCTGGAAGGGACCTGGGAGCCCATCAAGGTCCATAAATGAGGCTCCTGAGGTTAAGTGACCTGCCCAGGGTCCCACAGCCGTTTGAGAGTCAGAGGTGGGATTTGAGCCTTGGCTCTCCTGCCCCAAAGTCCAAGGCACAATGCTGCCTTTTGGAATCAAGCGCCTGAGGGCTCTGGTGGACAGTCAGGTACCCATTGGCCCGGTGGAGCTGGGAAAGCTGTTTGATCCCTCTCTGCCTCAGTTTCCTCACCTATAAAAATGAGTGAATGGTCTTATAAACTGTAAAGCCCTCACCAAATCTGAGACACTCCCTGGGAGAGCAAATGCTCATCTCGCCAACTTTCCTCATACAAAGGCAAAGACACGGAAGATGAAGGGACAAATTCTGATCCTCCAAGTAGTGAAATCATTCTGTAGCAGCAGGACCAGCCCACGTGATCCTGAGGCCATTCACCCCAAGCTTAGGGCGGATGGGCTATAAAAGTGAAATGTTAACAGATCAGGGAGGCTACCTGAAAATCTCTTACAAGCCAAAGAAAACCCTTCTGGGGCTGGGCTGTCAAAGTCGATGATACAGTGGATAAAGGGCACTGGAATCAGAGGTCCTGGGTTCAAACGCTATCTCTGACACTTACTACTTGTAAGACTTTTGGAAAGTCAAGTAATTTTTCTGAGCCTCAGTTTCCTCCTCTGTAATGTAAGGAGGTTAGATTAAATGGCTTCTGAGGTCTCTTCCAGCTCTAGAGTAATGATCCCTATCTACCTTCCCTCAGTGGCTCCACTCAGAACCTCACCCACCATGATCTCTCTTTCCCAACTGGGCCTTGCCATCTGCCCTTCAGCCACCTCCTTCTCGCCGTGCTGTCTCCCTGAATGAGAGTGTGGACTCCTTGAGAGCAGGGGCAGTCCAGATTTTCTGTTTCTGTTCTCAGTCCTTGACCCTGTGCCTGGTTCATTGTGAGCATTTACTCAGTGCTCTCCCTTCCATCCTAGGCCCCCTTGCCTTTCCATTCTTGTGGTGACAGAATGGTGCAGAGGAAGGATTTTTACATCCAGAGTTACGAGACCTAAGTTTGAATCCCCAGCTCTACCATATCCTATTCGCGTGAGCTTGAATGAACCACTAACCGGGCGCATTCTGACTCCGTGTTCAGATCTTGAGAGTGACCATTCCCCAACTCAACCAGATTCCCCCGAAGGGTTCTGGACTTAGGGAGCTCCTGTCCTCTCCCACTCTGAAGGACATCTCACAGAACGATAGAAGTCCAGAGCTGGGAAGGACCTTAAAATTTAGTTAGTCATGGGATCATAAGCCTAAAGCTGGAAGGGCCATCTAGTCCAACCCACTGTTTTACAGATGGGGAAACTGAGGCTGAGAGATCATGTGACATGCCCATAGTCACACAGCAAATAAGTATCAGAGGCACGATCTGAACCTAGGTCTTCCTAATCTCAAGTCCTACTACACCATGCCACTTTCATAGTTCCCTAGACTCAAGGAGCTCTGTCTTCTTCCATTTTGAAAGGGATTTGACAGAACCCTAGATGTCACAGCTAGAAGGGACCTGGGAGGTCATTTAGTCATAGAAACACAGATGTGGTGCTAGGAAAGACCTTGGGAGCCACCTAATTCAACCCCACCATTGTTCAAAGAAGGGAGCCGGGCTCCAAGGATGGGGAGGGACTTGCCCAAGGTCACACGATGAGTCAGTGGCATGTGCGTTCTAATCTTCCTTGCTCTTCCTGCTCCCTAATTTCAACCAAAAAAAAGTAAAGTGTGGAGGGTGAGGGGCAGGAAATCAAGAAAACTGACAATCCCAAATTAAGAAGCCAGCAAAAGAACATGCCAGGTGTAGGAGAGGGGCAGTTTAAGCATTAGCCAATCTGAGAAGCTGCTTCTCTGTCTGGCAATCGGGGAGGAAATAGCCCAGTCTGGGTTGGCTCTCTGGACAGCTCCCAAAATACATTTTCAGTCTTGGCCAAACGGTGTCCCCCAAGCAGGAGAGAAGCCGCTCACCTCGGAGATCTTCTGGAACTGGTTGTTGGACTGGCTGCACTTCTCGGCCGTCTCCAAAGCGATTTTGTAGTTATCCACAAAGGCTTTGTACACACCAAGCTGGCTGGCCTGGAGGACAGAGATGGATAGGGAGAGGGGAGAGGGGAAGGGGGGTTGGTAGAAGGAGAGAATGAATGAATGAATGATTAATCAGAACACCTGGAGAGCTGGGAATAGACAAGGTACTCCAGAGCAGTTCTGAAGGTTTAGAGGTGGGGGTGGCGGGAGTGTAGAAGGGATGGAGGCTGAACAGTATCCCTCTGAATAAGATTCAGCGGTTTCCATGGAAACCAGCTCAACCCATAAGGGTTAACAAGGGGGCACTGGGGGCAGGGCAGTGCCATCTCAAGCATGCTGAGAAACTTAAGCCATCATGGCATTCGCCTTTTTTTTTTCTTTTTTGAAAAAGCATTATCAAAGGTTTTGTTGGGTTTGAAATCCCTCTGTGCTTCACAATGCTTTCAGGGCTTAGAATTATCTCTGGGAGAAAGCAAGGTGGGGAGGAGAGAGAGAGAGAGAAAGAGAGAGAGAGAGAGAGAGAGAGAGAGAGAGAGAGAGAGAGAGAGAGAGAGAGAGAGAGAGAGTGTGTGTGTGTGTGTGTGTGTGTGTGTGTGTGTAGCAGCTCCCGGCCCCCAGGCTCCAAGCTGCTCCGTGCTGTGCATCACACCACTGTCCAGGTAGCTTTGCAGGTTGTCTGCTTTCTGCGTGGGTGTCCATCCCTCCACCCTTTCCTAAGAGTCCCCTGTACCACTCCCTCCACATAGAACAGGAACATAGCAGACAGCGTGTTAGCCATCAAAGGACTGGAGCCCAGAGGAGGAGAGTCCCCATGGCTGGGGCAGACAAGGCCACAGAATACCCTGCCCTGCTTACCCCATTTGAATGAAGCTCCTATTTTTTTCAGACAAGGCGAATGCAGAATGTGCCTAAATGTTACAAGGGTTTTCTCCCTCCCCCTCTCCCTCCCAGCCCCTGTGAGAAGAAAATCTCTTTTCATTAATGGGGGAAATTTTCTTTTAAATGTTTAACAGAACATAAAGTCCTCGAAGGAAGGCAGTTTCACTTTGTATCCACAGCACACAGTAGGTGTAGGGATAGAAATTACACCTGTGATTTCCTCTGTACAGGGAATTCCCAGAGGAGGAAGGTCCCTTCACTAATGCAGGTTGGCACTTCCTCTCCAACTCGTAGTTGTAGAGAGTTGTCTGGGACCCTGAGAGGTTCAATAACTCGCCCTCTATGGGTAAGAGGTTGGACTGGACCCCATGGGCTTCCTTTCCTGGTTCTGAGGCTGGCTCTCCCTCCATGACTGCCCAATTCCTCTCCCAGTAAGCACTTAACAACAAGGCTTCTGCTATCTCATGCCTCCCGCAGGACCCAAAACAGAATGGAGACTCTACTGGGGGGAGCGGGAGGGAGGAGGAATGAGGAACACAGGTTTAGAGCTGGAAGGACCTCAGAGTCCAGCCCTCCTCCCTTCCTTTTCCACAGGAAGACCCTGAGCCGCCCGGAGGTGAAGAGATCCGCCCAGGATCACATAGGTGGTAAAGGACAGAGAGCAAAGATTTGAACGGAAGCCTCCCACTCCAGCCCCCAGGCATCCTGAAGCCACGGCAGACTGTAAGCTCCTTGAGGGCAAGGATTGCTTTGCCTTTTTCACTGTGCGGTGTTCAGCACAGCACCCAGCACTAAGTGCTTAATAAATAAACGCGTGTTGATTGACTGATTGCAGACATTAGGATCTAGCAATGAACTAGGGATGGGGGGGAGAGGAGGGATCCAGAGATGATTAGAGAGAAGTGAAGTGCCCCTAGGATCTCAGGGTTCAAAGCTAGGACAGGTAAGAAGTGGGGAGGCTGGGGTGGGAGTGGGCAGCGCTCCCTGAGATTCACCCAAAGCCACCACTTCCATTATTTCCAGGAGTGTGGAGGCCAGGGATTAATGGATGTTGGGACCAAGAACCCAGCCAGGAGGCATCCCACATACCCAGGCTCCCCTCAATGGCATACAGCTTCTGCTAGGGCAGGCATTCGTCACATGCTATGGACCCTTTCTAAGAATGTGTGTGTGCGCTGTGTTTAGTCATTTTCAGTCATGTCCAGCTCTTTGTTACCCTTTGTGGGGTTTTCTTGGTAAAGATACTGGAGTGCTTTGCCATTTCCTTCTCGAGCTCATTTTACAGATAAGGAAGCTGAGGCAAACAGGGCTAAGTGACTTGCCCAAGGTCACACAGCTTGTAAGTGTCTGAGGCTGGATTTGAATTCGTGTTTTGCTGACTCCAGGCCCAGCAATCTGTCCACTGAGCCGTCTAGCTGCCCCAGAATAATGTTTTTTAAATGCATCAAATACAATACAGATTACAAAAGACACCACTCCACTGCCTCTCCCCTAGATTACTGCATCGCTCTCCTTGCCACAAGCCTCTCCCTGCTCCCCACCTATGCCACTATCCCATATCCCACTGCCTCTCTAAAGACCCCTCACACCTTTAAACTCCCAAGACTTCAGGATTTTGAAGTTCAGGCCCCAGCACATCACTCTCCTACTTGATGTATTCCAGTGGCCCCCCTAAAAAAAGAGACTCCTTGATTTGGTTTTTAAGGGCTTTCATATCTGGTCGGACCTTTCCAGCCTCCCTGGACATTAAGGCCTCTCCTGGCCCCGACATCCATCCACCCGGGCTGCTTTCTGTTCCTTACACACAAAGGCCCAGCTTTTGTCTCTGAGCCTGGCACTGGCCAGCCTCCCCCCCCCCCGCCCCAGCTCGGCCTCAGAGCCCCTCTTTCCCTTCAAGACTCAACTGCAAAATTCTAAAAAATGAACGCTAAAATAAATAAATAATAAGCTGAGGCAGGGGGAGACACAGCTGAGGCCCCCTCTTTGGCACAAAGCCTTCTGCGTTCTCTCCGGCTGCTAGCACGCTCCCACCCAAGCTCCCTTTCATATTTATCCTATTTATGTTTATGTCGTATATACTAGTACACGTGCCCGTTGGCTCCCTCAAGGGAACGCAATCGCAATCTCCTCGTGCACGGGGGATTTTGTTTCACTTTGCATTTGCATTCCCAGTTTTCAGCATGGTGCCTGGTGGTGTTGTTCAGTCAGTCGTGTCCAACTCTCTGTGACCCCATTTAGGGTCTTCTCAGCAGAGACACTGGAATGGTTTGTCATTTCCTTCTGCAGCTCATTTGACACAGATGAGGAAACTGAGGCTGACAGGGTAAAGTGACTTGCCCAGGGCCATACAGCTAGTTAGTGTCTGAGGCCACATTTGAACTCGGGTCTTCCTGACTCCATGCCCAGCTCTATCCATGGCACCACCTAGCAATTCTCCCCTGAATTCTGATCACTTTAAAGGGAGATGGACTTGCTCGATGTCAGAGACCAGGGAGGGCACTCACCGGTGGTCATGGAACCTCGGACCAGTCACTGCCCCTCTCTTTGTCCTTGTCTACAGCAGGGGGCACAGTGATCATCAGAGATGGGATTTTAGTCCTCTGATGGGATCTACAGCCAGTCTCTACCACTGCCTCTGAGGCCGCCTACCTCCCAGCGGTGCTGCCATGGAAACCCGTGTACATTGTAAAGCGCCAGGCAAAGGGGGATCCCTGGCCCTCCTCTCTCTAGGCATCTTCTGTCAGTGGTTAGCTAATGGTTTGTAAACTGGTAATAACCCCTAGCATTTAAAAATAATCCAATACAAAGTATGGCAGAAGGCTGAATTTGGAGTCTGAGGACCTGGGTTCAAATCCTGCCACTTATACCACTTATTACTTTTGTGGTCTTGGACAAATTGTTTAACTTCTATAGATTTTAATATTCCTTATTTTAAATTGAGGGGTTTGGAATTGATGATTTATAAAGCAGTATGGTATACTGATTCTAGGGCAGCTAGATCACGCAGTGGATAGGGCGCCAGGCCTGGAGTCAATTCCTGAGTTCAAATCCAGCCTCAGACATTTCCTAGCTATGTGACCCTAGGTAAGTCACTTAACCCTATTTGCCTCAGTTTACTCATCTGTAAAATAGGAGGGCTAGATTTGATGGCTTCTGAGGTCCCTTCTAAATTTAGATCTGTAGGGGCAGCTAGGTGGCATAGTGGATAGAGCACCCGCCCTGAAGTCAGGAGGACCTGAGTTCAAATCTGCCCTCAGACCAAACACTTGACACGTACTAGCTGTGTGACCTTGGGCAAGTCACTTAACCCCAACTGCCTTAAAAAAAATAAATTTAGATCTGTGATGCTGCCTCAATGCTTACTATGCCCACTCAGTCACTTCCTTGCCTTGTGCCTCAGTTTCCCCATCTGTAAAATGATAGCACTGGGCCACTAGACCCCTTCCAGCTCTAAATCTCTGACACTAGGACAAACAAGTGAGCATAGCTCTTGGCTGGAAGGGGGTATGAGGAGGTTTCCCATTCTGAAGATTTTTCCAAGGACATCCTCCAGCCCCTAGAAAATTACCCCCAGGGCTGCCTGTTCCTCCAGGCTGGGTAGCAGGCAGAGTCATGAGGCACTCTGGGGGTGGTGGTTGCCTGGAAACAGCAGCTTAGCACTGGGTGATCTAATAAAGGAAATAGCAGAGATGCTAATTCCCTTTTTCCGGGTAATGAATAATCAGATCTCTAATGCCTCCCTCAGAAGGCAGGCCACTCCTTCCCCTTCTGAGGCAGAGCCCGGTCCTGGCCCTCTTTCCAGGCCTCCAACTCGCAGGTCCCAAGCAGACCACAGCTAATGCAGAGCCCCAATAGCAGAGCCACTCCAGATGCCTCAATGGGACGCTGGCCTGCACAGATGAACCCAGCAGGCTCCTCTGGGGCGGCACGAGGCACCAGTGCCCCAGGAGAGGAAGCCAACCTAGGTAAAGTCTTCTGACCTGCCCAGGTGGTATCCTTCTTCCCTCCCTCAGTGAAGGAGGTCTGGCACTCAATCTAGTGCATTTAGACCAGCCTCATTTCCCGATTTCTCCCCCATCCGCCAATGACCGGTGCCTTTCCCTGGAGATTACTCCTTGAATTTAGTCCTGGAAGGGATTCCAGAAAGCCACCTTATCCAAACCCCTCTTTAAGCAGATGGAGAAATTAAGGCTCAGAGAGCCACATGACTTGCCCGTGATCACACAGGTAGGGTCAGAGGCAGGACCTGGGTCTTTCTGACTTCCAAGTTCAACACTTTCTTTTTCCAGAAAAGATGGCTCATTTTGCCTAGAGTCATGAAACTTTATAGTCGAAAAGTACTTCCCATATATTCTGTAGGGAGGCTAGGTGGCACAGTGGATGGAGCATTGGGCCTGGAGTCAAAAAGACCTGAATTGAAATCCAGCTTCAGACACTTACTAGCTGTGTGACTTTGGGCAAGTTACTTAATCCTGATTGCCTCAGTTTCTTATCTGTAAAATGAGCTGGAGAAGGAAATGGCAAACCACTCTAGTATCTTTACCAAGAAAACCTCAAATGGGGTCACAGAGAGTTGGACATGACTGAACAACCACCCATCTTTTGTATTAAGTTTTTTAAGTATGCATAGCTCCCCCCAACAGAAGGTAAGCACCTCAGAGGCAGGGACGCTTCTGTTTTGGATCAGAGCTTGTTCTCATTGAATTAGGATAAATGAGAGTCACAAGTCTGGAGCAGTAAGAGAGGGCCACAGCCTGCAGGCTACTCGGGCGGTCAGGAAATGTGTAGGACAGTCACACAGTGGGGGCTGCTTGGGAGTGCCCCACCTGGTTCTGTAATCCCTGGGTGGCAGAGTGTAAGAGGAGGAGGACCTCAGGCTTCTGTAACATCTTGGCCCAGTTTTCCCTGGAAGAGTCTGTGCTGTTTTCCTCAAGGTCAAAGTCAAGGTCATTCCCTTTAAACCCTCAGGGTCAAGGTCAGTCCTGATGTCTATGCTGAAGAACCTTCTTTAGCTGCAGAAGAAAACTAGCCCAGGCCTCCTCCCATTGGCTCTGCCACAACCTGTACACCTTGGATAAGTCATTTAGCTTCCGTTTCCTCATCTGAAAAATGAGGATACTGGACTGGAGGGTTCTAAGGCCCTTTCCCAATCCTCATGTATGGATCTGATGAGCCTATGATTCCTCATTGAATGGCAGCTAAGAAAGAAACAAAAACAGGCAGCAGCCGGCTCCAGTTCGGCCTGGGAGCCATAGTTTGCTGACTCCCGGTATAGTGGAGAGAGAGTGACTTTGAGGGCAAGAAGACCTGAGTTCAAGTTCCTCCTCAGACCCACACTGGCTAGGTGACCCTGAGCAAGTCACTTAACCTTTGTGTGTACCTGGCAGCATTCTATTATTTTAAGTCGAAAGATGGCTGTTCAGTTAAAATTAAATCACTAGTTCAGTTTTGTTTGTTTTTTTTAAAAGTCCTTCCTTGGCAGAGCAGTGCAATAGAATCCCAAGTCAGAGGCCCTGGGTTCAAATCCTCTTTCTACCACTCCCTGCCTTGGCTTGTTCTTGATTTCAGGGTATTGTCTGTAGGTAAAAGAATTCCTCTTCCCCATTACTTTTCCCGACTCAATCTCACTGCTCAGGGCAGACTGGGGAAAAATGCAGGGATCCTTGGAGCTCCCCTCTCCAGGGTTCTGGTCCTTCCAGCTGCCAGGAATCCCATGGTCAGCTCGCTCTCTGTCTCTCCCTCCTTGTCTGTTTGTCTGTCTCTTTTCTCCTCTCTCCCTGTCTGTCTGTCTCTGTGCAATTTATTCTTAGGGAAAAGAGACAGGCAGAGGGTCACGACGGGTCTGCCCAGCTAGAATGCCATGAAAAAGGCATGGATCCCCACCAGGAAGTGCAGAAGGACCACCGGTGATGCAGGCCATGCCAGGAAGAGGAGGCAAGGAAGGGGCTTAGGAAGGAGACTTAGGACTTCAAAGCTATAAGAGGTCTTTGGAGAAGCAATGGTATAACGGACAAAGAGCCAGCTTCGGAGTCAGGAAGACTTGAGTTCAAATCCTGTCTCTGACTCATACTGGCTATGTGAGCCTACAACTAACTCCTTGTGTGATACTGGACAAATCCCTTAAGCCTCTCTGGGCCTCAGTTTCCTCATCTGTAAAATGACGGAGCTGGACTAGCTGGTCTCAGAGGACCCTTCCAGTTTTAAATCTGTCCCCAGGGGCTGCAAAACAGCTCCCCCCCAAAAAAAGCTAAACTGAGGAAGGGCTGGGAACTTTGGAGGGTGACTAGCCCTTCACGGCTCCTTTATCCCCTGAAAACCACCACCCCAATTTCCTGCCCTGCTTTCCTGCTAGCACCTGCAAACCTTGTCCAGCTGAAGCTTTGTGGCGGACGGTCGTCCGCATCCTAGTGCATCCCCAGCCTCACGGTGGACGGTCGTCCGCGTACTAGCGCATCCCCAGCCTCATGGGAGGCCTGGCTCCCAGAGGTGGGGGGGAAGGAAGGGTAAGGGACTTACCAGCTTCTGGAAGAGGTGGCCCAAGGTGACCTGGCTGTCCCACTGCTGCACCTTGGGGCAGAGGTTGTCGTAGAATTCCTTGTGGATCTCATAGATGTCCTGGATCTTGTAGAAGATGGTCTCGATCTGCTGGATGGTGAGCACAGGCTGGGAGGTGGTGGCTGTGGCCTTGAGGGGTTTCATGGGCTGTGAGCAGGAAGGGAGAGAAGACAGGGCTAGAGTAAGAAAACCCAAACCAAGAACGTGGGGCAGGGTGGGGTGAGGAGACATACATTCAGATTTCTGGGGTTTGTGACCCTGGGCAAACAAACTCCTTAAATTCTCAGCCTCAGTTTCCTCATCCATAAAATGGGGACAAGCATGCTCACACTCTCTACCTCATGGGGACAATGTAAAGAAAACATACAATAAACCTTAAATACATTAACATGTTAAGGACCCGTGGGAATGCCCTCCAATAACAACAATAATAATAATGTAACATTTTAAGATTTGCAGCAAAGTGCGCTGCAGATATTATCCCATTTGATCCTCCCAATAACCCTGGGAGGCAGGTGTCATTTTTATCCCTCATTTTACAGATGAGGAAACTGAAGCAGGCAGAGCTTAAGTGACTCACCCAGGGTCACACAGCTAGTAAGTGTATGAGGCCAAATTTGAACTCAGGACTTCATGACGCCAGGTCTAAACTCTCTCCATTAATCTATATTACAACCTATCAGTACTTTTAGTCACAAAGGTGAGGAGATTCATTCTCAGGAAAGTGAACTGACTTGTCCAAGCTCATACAGCTAGCTAGGAAGCACCACAGACAGGATTTGAACCCAAGGCCTCTGATTCCAGAGTCACAAAGGGTTATCCGAGGCCCAGGAAGGTGCAGAAATTTGACTGTCGTCACAGAGGGAGTGTCAGAAGCATAACTGGAACCCAGGTCTTCAGAGGATCTAGGTCTAAAGCTAGAAAGGACCTGAGACGCCAATGAGTCCTCAATTGACAGATGAGGAGAATGAAGTACAGCTGGTAACATGACTTGTCCAAAATCACACAGCTAGTAAGTGCCAGGGGCGGATTTGAATCCAGGTCCTCCAGACTACGAGTCTGGTGCCCTGTCAACTAAGGCCACACTGTCTCTCATAACCTTTAAAGCACATATATCAATGTGAAGGCGTTGCTTTTTTAAAAAATGGATCTGTGATTTCACTGCTATAGGAAAGGCTTAGTGAGCAAATACCATCCACTAATGCAGAGTAGCACCTCCTTAGCAAGGCCTAACAGAATCACTGGAGAATAATTACGGGACTTGCCCAGGGTCACAGACAGGACTTGAACCCGGGCCTCTGAGCTCTTAACCAGCTGTCTCTTCATTAGGCTTGCTGCCTTTCCTCTGAATGTGAGTTATTATTATACTATCCATCCCCACAGGGCTGGGAGGGGCTGAGGGGACATCCTTTGCTAGAGTCTTGCCCAGACAAGGGCCCAGGGGTGGCACTGTACCCACCACACTGGGCCTGAAGCTTGATTTATACTTGGGTGGGGCTGTCACAGGCCCCAACAGGCCATGCTAAGCTCACATGACAAAGAAAGCCAGCATGCTGGGACCTGCCAGATCCGGGACAGGGGCCAACACTGGGCACCCACGGACTCCATGTGGAAGCCAGCCCGCTGGCTGCAGTCACTGGGTAGTGCCCTGCCAGGCAGGCTGTCATGGGCTGTTTGCTTTTTTTTTTTTTTAACAGGGTTCACACCTTCCTCTGGGGAGGACCTCACCCAATATTTCACGAGGCCCCTTCCCCTCCCACTCTAGCGGATGGGAGGGTTAGCCTGGAACTTCCTCCCTGCGAAGCTAGCCTCCCTTTGCCAGCAAAGGAGAGAGGAGACCTAGGCTCTCTGCAGGTGAAAATCAAACTACCCCTTTCTCTGAGGACAGCTGCGTCCGACAGGATCAGAGGTTTAAAGCCAGATGGTACTTCAGGGACCATCTAATCCAACTCCCACATTTTACAGCTGAGGAAACTGAGGCCCAGAGGGGTTAAGTAACTGACAGGATCATCATTTGAGAGCCAGAAGGGGTCTCAGAGGCCACCTAGTACAACAGGCAGGGACACCGAGGCTCCAGAAACTGATCTGACCTGCCCAAGATCCCACAGCTACTTAGCATCAGAGATAGGGTTTGACTTAAAGTAAGAAAACTATTAAACTAATAAAACTAGAAGATGGTTTTATGAAAGAAAAACTAATAAAATAGATAAACCATTAGTCAATTTGATTAAAAAAAAAAAGAGGCAGCTAGGTGGTGCAGTGGATAGAGCTCCAGCCTTGGAGTCAGGAGGACTTGAGTTCAAATGTGACCTCAGACACTTGACACTTACTAGATGTGTGACCCTGGGTAAGTCACTTAACCCCACTGCCTGGAAGGAAGGAAGGAAGGAAGGAAGGAAGGAAGGAAGGAAACCAAATTACTAGTATCAAAAATGAAAGCGGTGAATTCACCACCAATAACGAGGAAATTAAGACAACTGTTAGGAGCTATTTTGCCCAATTATATGCCAATAAATTTGACAATCTAAATGAAATGGATGAATATCTACAAAAATATAAATTACCCAGATTAACAGAAGAAGAAATAAAACATAAATAATCCAATCTTAGAAAAAGAAATTGAACAAGCCATCAATGAACTTTCTAAGAAAAAATCCCCAGGACCAGATGGATTCACAAGCGAATTTTACCAAGCATTTAAAGAACAATTAATTCTAATACTACATAAATTATTTGGAAAAATAGGCAGAGTCCTACCAAATTCCTTTTACAACACAAATATGGTGCTAATACCCAAACCAAGAAAAGTCAAATCAGAGAAAGAAAATTATAGATCAATTTCCTTAATGAATATTGATGCAAAAAACATTAAATAAAATACTAACAAAGAGATTACAGCAATATATCACAAGGATCATACACTCTGACCAGGTAGGATTTATATCAGAAATTCATGGCTGGTTCAATATTAGGAAAACTATCAGCATCATTGACCACATCAATAACAAAAACAGCAGAAATCATATGATTATCTCAACGGATGCAGAAAAAGCCTTCGACAAAATGTAGCACCCATTCCTATTAAGAACACTAGAGAACATAGTAATAAATTGAGCTTACCATAAAATGGTAAGAAATATTTATCTAAAACCATCAGAAAGTATAATGGGGATAAGCTAAAAGCCTTCCCAGTACAACCAAGGGTGAAGTAAGGATGCCCATTATCACCTCCATTATTTAATACTGTATTAGAAATGTTAGCTATAGCAATAAGAGAAGAAAAATAAATTAAAGGAATTAGAATAGGCAATGAAGAAATTAAATTATCATTCTTTGCACAGGATACATTATACTTACAAAATCCTAGAGAATCAACTAGAACACTACTTTGAAATTATCAACAACCTTAGCAAAGTTTCAGGACACAAAATAAACCCAAAGAAATCATCACCATTTCTACATATTACCAACAAAGTCCAGCAGCAAGAGATAGAAAGAGAAATTCCATTTAAAATAACTGTAGACAATATAAAATACTTGGGAGTCTATCTGCCAAGACAAACCCAGAAACTTTGTGAATACAACTTTAAAACACTTTTCACACAAATAAAGTCAGTTCTAAACAACTGGAAAAATATTAGCTGCTCATGGGTAGGCCAAGTCAGTATAATAAAAATGACAATTCTACCTAAATTAACCTATTTATTCAGTGCCATACCAATCAAACTATCAAAAATTATTTTATAGAGCTAGAAAAAATAATAACAAAGTTCATCTGGAAGAACAAAAACTCAAGGATATCAAGGGAATCAATGAAAAAAACGTGAAAGAAGGTGGTCGAGCTATAATTGATCCCAAAATGTTTATAAAGTGGCAATCAAAACAATCTGGTACTGCTAGGAAACAGAGTGGTGGATCAGCGGAATAGATTAGGTACAAATTATATTATAGTAAATGACCATAGTAATCTAGCATATGATAATCTAAAAGATCCAAGCTTTTGGAACAAAAACTCATCAAAAACTGCTGGGAAAAAAGGAACATTATGGCAGAAACTAGGTATAGACCAATATCTCACACAGTATACCAAGATAAGGTCAAACTGGGTACATGATTTACACATAAAGGGTGATACTACAAGCAAATTAAGAGAGTATGGAATAGTTTATCTGTCATATTTGTGGATAAGGGGAAAATTTTAAAAGAAG
The DNA here is from genome assembly GCF_003287225.1 of Phascolarctos cinereus. Classification (NCBI taxonomy): domain Eukaryota; kingdom Metazoa; phylum Chordata; class Mammalia; order Diprotodontia; family Phascolarctidae; genus Phascolarctos; species Phascolarctos cinereus. The sequence continues at coordinate 32,058,480 of NW_027555958.1, forward strand.
ATACAGAGAGCATTACAAAATATAAAATAGATAATTTTGATTATATAAAATTAAAGAAGGTTTTACACAAACAAAACCAATGCAACCAAAATTATAAGGAAAGCAGAAAACTGGGGGAAATGTTTGCAACAAGTATGTCTGATAAAGGCCTTATCTTTCAGATACATAGAGAACTGAGTCAAATTTATAAAAATACAAGTCAGTCCCCAAATGATAAATGGTCAAAGGATATGAACAGGCAGTTTTCAAAGAAATCATATCTGAAAAAAAATGCTCTAAATCACTATTTAGCAGAGAAATATAAATTTAAAAAAAAAACCTCTGAGGTACCACCTCACACCTATCAGAGTGGCTAATATGACAAAAAGGGAAAATGTTGGATGTTGGAGGGGATGTGGGAAAACTGGGACACTAATGCACTGCTGGTGGAGTTGTGAACTGATCCAACCATTCTGGAGAGCTATTTGGAACTATGGCCAAAGAGTTGTGCATACCCTTTGATGCAGCAATACCACTGCTAAATCTATATTCCAAAGACATCCAAAAAAAGGGAAATGGACCTATTTGTACAACAATATTTATAGCAGCTCTTTTTGTGGTGGCTAAGAATTCCAATCAAAGGGATGCCCATCAATTGGGAAATGTCTAAACAAGCTGTAGTGTATGATTGTAATGGAATATTATTGTGCTATAAAAAATGACAAGCAGAGGCAGCCAGGTAACACAGTAGATAGAGCACCAGCTCTGGAGTCAGGACAACCTGAGTTCAGATCCAGCCTCAGACCAAACACTTGACACTTACTAGCTGTGTGACCCTGGGCAAGTCACTTAACCCCAACTGCTTCACCAATACCCCCCTCCCAAAAAAAAAAATGACAAGCAGGACAATTTCAGAAAAACCTGGACTTAGCTGAACTGATGCATAGTGAACAGAACCAAGAGAACATTATCCACGGTAACAGCAAGAACTGTGAATGACTTAGCTCTTCTCAGCAACACAATCACCTAAGACAGTTCCAAGGGACTGATGCTGAAGCGTACTATCTGCCTCCAGAGAAAGAACTGATACTGACTGAACACAGACTGAAGCACTTTTCACTTTCTTTCTCTGATTTTTTCTTTTATTCGAGTCTCCTTGTACAAAACGACTACTACAGAAACGTTTGCTAGAACTGCACGTGCATAACCTATATCTGACTACTTATCGTCTTAGGTAGGGGTGAGGGAAGGACACAATTTGGAACTCAAAACTTTAAATAAAGATGTAGGGCAAAAAGAGAGAGAGAGAGAGGATTTGAACTCAGGGCTGCCGACTCTAGAGTCAAGGCTCACTCTTTTTCTTTCTTTTTTTTCCTTCAGTTCACATTTTAGTTTTTTTATTGGGATTTATTTTTTAAATTAATTTATTTTTAGTTTTCAACAATCACTTCCATGAGCTTTTGAGTTTTAAATTTTTCTCCCTCTCCCTCCCCAAGACAGAGAGCAATCTTATATAGGCTATACATACATATTTCTATTAAACATATTTTCACAACAGTGATGTTGTAAGTAAGAATTAGAACCAATAGGAGGAACCACCAGAAAGAGGAAACAGAACACAACAGAAGAAAAAAAAACAGCAAATAGTCTGCTTTGATCTGCATTTCAAACGCCATTCTTTGTGGACAGCATTTTCCATCATTAGGCTTCTGGAGATGTCTTAGATCCTTGTAAAGCTGAGAAGGGTTCGGTTTAACAATATTAGTCATTGCATGATGTGGCTGTTATTGTGTACAAAGTCCTCTTGGTTCTGCTCACTTCACTCAGCATCAGACCATACAAGTCTTGCCAGGTTTTTCCGAAGTCAGCAAGGCTCTTGCTACTACCATGATACTGCTCCCATTTAGGCTCACCATGTTTTCGTTTCACTATGCAAAGATTCTCCCTTTCCAGCAGGCAGGTATGTGCACGTCTGACCTGACACCCTCTGGGGCCAGCAAAAACAGAGCAAATGACAAGCTATGACCCAGTATGGTCCACAGAGTGAGCCAAATAAGAGCAATGCCCCTTTATCCCTTACCACACATGGGCATTGGGAGCTGGGTGGGTGCGGCTTCTGACACTCACAAACCATCTGCTTTATGCTTCAAACAGAGACTTTCCTAGGACAGCTGGTCTCCATAGGCCTCCCTGCTAATGTGGCCTGCCTGGGGGGTTAAGGGTGGAGAAGGAGCAAGAAGGGGAAACTGGCCGTTCTGTTTCTAGGAAAAGGAAAAAGAAAATGACAAAGGGGAAAGAAGAAAGAAGATAGCATTATCACCAAGTAACTTAACTTTAAATTTTATTACACCCTCCAAAAAAAGGGAGGAGGGAGGAGTTTCTTCTCCCCCAAACAGTCCCTTAACTTATCTGCAAAATCAACAGCTTTCCAGCTCCCCTAAACAAAAACAACAGCAGCCGTCTGAGCAACAGTCACGCAGGAATGTGGAAATGAGAGCTCGGACTTACAAGGCTTGTCCTGCAGAGAGCTCCCAAATGGGGGACTGTGTTCCCACACCCAAAGGGGACAGAAATGTAACAGCGTGAAGATGTAGGAAGACCACAGGGTCCTAGATTTAGAGCTGGAAGGGAACTTAGAGGCCACTGGGTCCAACCTTCTCATTTAACAGATGAGGAAATTGAGGTTAAGTGACCTGCCCAGGGTCACAAAGCTACTGAGTATCTGAGGCGGGGTTTGAACACAGGCCTTCCTGATTTCCATTCCGTTGCCCTAACCACTGTGACATACTACCTCAGAAGAGCACTAGAGAACATCCACAATGATAATGGGTCTAGAAACCATGTCAAATGAGGAATGGTGGGGCAGCTAGGCAATGCAGTGGATAGAGCACTGGCCCCAAAGTCAGGAGGACCTGAGTTCAAATCTGGCCTCAGACCAAACACTCAATACTTACTAGTTGTGTAACCTTGGACAAGTCACTTAACCCCAATTGCCCCCCCCAAAAAAAATGAGGAATAGTTGGGACAACTGGAAATAAATAATAGGATTTTCCATACAGAGTTTGATAGGATCTCAGAGGTCATCGAGTCCAACTCTATCACTTTCTAAATAAGGAATCCAAGAATTCTAGTCCAACCCCCTCATTTTACAGATGAGGAAACTGAGGCCCAGAGAGGCCATAGCTTTAGAAACAGAAGGAATCTAGCAGTTCATCTAGTCCGGTGCTTCTCAAACTGTGGGTCATGAAAAATCTGGCAACAGTAAAAGGTTTCTGAATGCACAATAAACCAAAAAAATTAATCAAAAATTAAATCACGTAATTAAGTGTCTCTAGCACAGCTTGCCTGTATTGCATCATATAACTTCACTGAAGCCTTGGTTCTGAACACGAAGCACGTGCACTTTGCACTGTGCATGCCCTCAGGCAACGCAACACCTGAAATGCCTGTGGAAAAAGTTTAAGAAGCCCTGATCTAATCTAATCCACTCATTTCACAGATGAGGAAACTGAGGTCGAGACATCCAGGAATAAACTGCTGAGCCAGGATTTGGATCCAGGTCCTATAAACCTCAAGTTCTATTCTCTTTCCTTGGCATTATGTTTAACCTAGAAAACAGAAGCCTTGGGTAGATGTGAAGGGTTCTCATGTGGAAATGGGAGTAGGCTTATTCTGTGTTGCTTGGAAGAACTACGCAAGGTGGACCATTGCTCCACAGATGCAGGCTTAGGCTGTACTAAAAAGGAAGACTTTTCTAACAAGCTGCCTAGCAAGAGAATGAGCTATCTTGCTGTGGAAGTATGTACATTTTCCTGTCAGCAATCCAAGGAGAAGTGAGATGCCCATCTGTCAGGCGTCCTATAGCACCAGTTCATTCGTGGGCTGGAACTGAGAGCACAGAATGAAGGTTCATTCATGGATTTAGAGCTGGGACAGATATCAGAAGCCATCTCGTCAGTCTCATTTTCCAGATGAGGAAAATGAGGCCCAGAGAGCTTAAGAGACTTGCCTGGTATCACAAAGTCTGAGGCAGGTGAATTCAGGCCTTCCTGACTCCAATTCATACACATATAAGTGACTGAACAGGGATTCAAACCCCAGTCCTCTCACTCCAAGTTAGTATTCCAACTCCAAATGGCAGAACTAGCATCTGATTCCAGGGCCTCTGTCTCCAAATCCAGAACTTTCTGTGCCTACCCCCAGGCCTCCCCAAAACACATCCTCACTGCACTAGGCAAGAGTCTGGATATGATGGCCTGAGATGGGATTCTAAGTCTGGCACACTGGAAGGTAGGTGCTATTATTGTTTCACAGAAGAAGAAACTGAGGCAGACAGAGGTGAAGTGACGTGCCGAGGGTCACATAGCTGGGAAGTGTTTGAGGCAGAATTTGAACTCAGGTCTTCCTGACTCCAGGCCCAGGCGCTTGCTCTCTCTCTCTCTTTCTATTTCTCTCTCCTCCCCACCTTGCTTTCTCATTATAGATTGTAAAATGCTTCAGAGCAGGGACCCTGGCTTTCACTTACACTTTGTAGTGCTTGGGGCGGGGGGAGGAGGAGAGGGAGAGAGACAGAGAGAAACAGAGAAAGAGAGAGAGAGAGAGAGAGAGAGAGAGAGAGAGAGAGAGAGAGAGAGAGAGAGAGAGAGAGAGAGAGAGAGAGAGAGAGAGAGAGAGAGAGAAAGAAAGAAAGAAAGAAAGAAAGAATCTATAATGAGCGGTCAACCAACATTTCATCAAATATCTACACTGTACAAGAACACTGTCATGCCAAGCACTAGGGGCTCACAAAAATGGTGCCACCATAGAGCTCCCAGTCTTTGCAGGGAGCTAAGGTACCATGACAGATAACTAACTGTAAGACATACAGTATATGACCAGGTGTAAAGGCACTGCAAAATACCTAAGAGAGAAGGCTGCACCCAACCAGGGAAATCCAAATCCAAGGTAGCACTGAACTCCTCAACGACCTTTGAATACAGCACTCCTGACTTGGTGGTGTCTTTGCACTGGCTATCCCTCGTGCCTGGAACTCTGGTATCACAAAGCCTGAGGCAGGTGAACTCAGGCCTTCCTGACTCCCAATTCATACACATATAAATGACTGAGCAGGGACTCAAACCCCAGTCCTCTCACTCCAAGTTAGTACTCCAACTCCAAGTGGCAGAACTAGCATCTGATTCCAGGGCCTCAGACTCCTCATCTCCGCCTCCTGGCTTCCTTCAAGTTCCAGATAAAATCTCACCTTTTATAAGAAGCTTTTCCCAGCATTCTTTAATGCTAGCACTTTCCCTCTGTTTATTATCCTATATATGACTTGTTTGTACAGTTTTTCTATTGTCTCTCTGACTAGACCATGACTTCCTTGAGAGCAGGAACTTTTTTTTTTGGCCTTTCTTTGTACCTAGCACATATAGGCACTTAAATGCTTGTTGACTGACAAGGTCTTCAGATCAGCAAGTAGTAAACAAATGGAGGCCTCAGATAGAGACTAAAAATTCAGTAGTAAAGACAAGGAAAGCAAATGGTCAGTAGCTAGCAGAGTGTGAAGTTTCACCAAATGACGTTATTTTGAATTGGGCATGTATATACGTAGACAGGAAGGCAAGAGTGGGGAAAGAGAGGCTAAGGATATGGGAAAAAGAGATGTCGGACTACTGGAGCAAAGTCCTAGCAGAGGTAGGAAGGCACGGGATATCTCTATCCTGTGATTGGAGGGAAGGACGAGAGAAGGAGTGATGATGCACCTGTCCGGGGAGGAGCAAGACAATGGTTGGTTGTACAGGAAGGAGAGTCACCATGGAGAATGAGGCAGGGAACAGACAAGGATTGGGGGGAAGGACTACTGGGCAGCAGCCAGGGCCTCAGCTAAGGCTGAAAATGGAGGCTAGATCTTACCCTAGCTCAATAACCGGTAAAAAGGGGAGGCGAGACTAACTTTAAACAACTAATGATTAATAGAAGAATGTATATTATTATATGCTGCAGTCTAGACACTAAGGACTGTGGCTCAGAAATGGGAAAGCAATGCGGACTGGAACCATCTGGGAAGGCTTAAATGGGAAAGATTTGGGCTCCACTTGGAGCCAGAGGAACAGGATTTGGATTAGAGAGAGAATAAGTGATGGGACATTAAAGGTAGGAGGAAATAGCACAAGGAAAGGCAGGGAGGTGAAAAAAAATTTGGCACCTACGAAGGAAATGCCAGGAAGGGAGAGTTCATAGCATCCCATGAAATTAGATAGTAGTGACTTTAAGGTTCATTTAGTACGGGGATACACAGACACTCCCTTCCCCCCAAGAGATCCCTGAAAAGATTTCAGGGGCTCTATGAACTTAGATAGAAAAAATGTTTTCATTTTCACAATCCTCTAAGTGAAATTTGACATATTCCTTAATTATTTAAAATATTTTCTTCTAAGAAGGAGTCCATAGGCTTCACCAGATTGCCAGACAGGTCTATGATACAAAAAAGTTAAAAATATCTGATCTAGTCTAACCACCTCATTTTATAAGGGGAAGAAACTGAGGCCCAGAGAAGTTGAAAAACCTTGCCCAGAGCCACAGAGCTGGGGAGTGACAGCGATAGCACTAGACCCCAGGTCTCAGGCCTCTCAGGGTTAGGTTGTCTCTGCTATCCAAAGTCTGAAGCCATCACAGAGATCCCCCGCTCCTGCTCTTTCCCTCTTCAGTTGGCCCCCCTGTCCTGTTCTTTGCAGAATTCCAAGCTAGAAAAAGGTTCCTTCCACCTCAGAATCTCCCATCCTTTAATCCTTCTCCAAAATCACCCCCCTCCTTCTGCCTTCTCTCCATGGGACCACCATTCATACCATTTCCCACGTCTAGAAGCTTGGTGCTAGCTTTCATGTAGGACTGATGTCTCTCCCCCCTTAGTTTAGCCGAGACAAGATTTGGGTAGGAGGGTTTAAAAAGTACTTTTACTTGAAAACAAAGGAAAAAAAAACAACAATGAGAGAAAGGAAAAACCCTGAATGACAGGCAAGAATAACTCAATTTTCTTTAAGTTTACAAAGTGTCTTCCTCCAACAAACCCAGAAAGTCAAGATCTAGACATGTAATGAGTACGGCACCTACAAAGGAAACACCAGGAGGAGATGGACCATGTGATCCCATGTGGATAGAGTTGGGATAGAGTTTAGAGTCCATCTGGCCCTAACTCTCTTTTTGCTTCCTGCTACCTTTCGGCACATCAATGAAACCCAGGGACCTTTGTTCAGAATAGTGTTTTTAAATGCATAAAATAAAATACAAAGAATTACAAAAGAAACCGATTTAATTGTTTATCAAATACAGCTATGAAAAATTGTTTTAAGTTCATGGACCTCAGGTTAGGAGATAAATAGTAAGTATGATGGGCTATATTTTACAGAAGAAAAAATTGAGATGGACAGATGAGAAGTGACTTGCCCAAACAGGTGGCAGGGCCAAGACTGAAGCCTAGGCCTTGACACACTAGGTCCACTGCCCTCTCTGTCCTCCAGCCACAGATTGGCTCTGCTGGCAAAAAGCACCCTGGACACCAAGCCCTCATTGCAACCCTTTCTAGGAGGTCACTCCTGCCCCTAGGTCTCAGGCAATCTGACCTTTCACTGAAGGCCCTGCACCCCTGGGCCTACGCTCCCTAATGGTGAACATGCTCCGGAGCCTGTCTGGCCTCCATTCCGACAGCCGTTAAGGGGGTTCCTGTCTGTCTCCTCCAATTTCACTTTCACTAAGTTCTTGTTTCCTGTCTGAAGGACCCTTCTAACTCTCAGCTCCTTTGTAGAGCAGGGAAAACCGAGAGGCTTTCAACTCTGAGAATGCACGAGCTCAAGTTCCAAGTCCCTCCAGCTTCCCCAGGCTCCCACAGATGACTCACCCAGGTTCCTCCCCAATCCCTGGGGAGATGTTTTCCAGAATCTTATCTAAGCAACAAAACCCGTAAAGCAACAACAGGCAATCTTTAACTCCTAGAGCAGAGATTTGGTGTGGCAGACAGGAAGGGAAGCTGTTTGCTACCTGTGTGACTTGGGGACAAGTCACCTGACCATCCCGGGCCTCAGCTTCCTCATCTATAAAACGAAGGAGTCAGATTTGCTGTTGTTGTTCAATCATGTCTAACTCTTTATGACCCCATTTGGGATTTTCTTGTTTGTTTGGGTTTTTTTAGGCAGTTGGGGTTAAGTGACTTGCCCAGGGTCACACAGCTAGTAAGTGTCAAGTGTTTGGTCTGAGGCCAGATTTGAACTCAGGTCCTCCTGACTTCAGGGCCAGTGCTCTATCCACTGCGCCACCTAGCTGCCCCATTTGGGGTTTTCTTGACAGAGATTCTGGAATGGTTTGCCATTTCCTTTTCCAGATCATTTTACAGAGGAAGAAATTGAGGCAAACAGAGTTAAGCGACTTACCCAGGGTAATATAGCTAGTAAGTGTCTGAGGCCAGATTTGAACTCACAAAGATGAGTTTTCCTAACTATTAACATTAATAGCTAACATTTATATATATATATATAATATATTAATATATAATAGCTAACATTTGTGTATTATATTAATAGATATTAATAACCAACATTTATATTATATATCGTATAATATATTAACAATATATCAATAGCTAACATATATATAACCTAATATATTAATAGCTAACATTTATGTTACATGTCAGACACTGTGCTAAGCGCTTAACAAATATTTTCTCATTTGATCCTCACAACAATTCTGGAGGTAGGTGGGGTTATTATCCCCATTTTACAGATGAGGAAGCTCAGGCACACAGAGGTTTAGTGACTTACCCAGGGTCACACAGCTAGTGACTATCTGAGGTCAGATTTGGACTCAGATCTTTCTCCCTCCAGAAACCCCTAAGATCCCTTTAAGCTCTATACTTCTGATCCAGTGAATAAGAAGAAGAAGCTTTATCCCTACAAGCCTGTTGGGGAAGGCATCACATTAGAGTGGATTTATCAGTCAATCAACCAATTAGCATTTATCAGGCTTTTATTATATACCACACAAGAGGGAATTTGGAGTCAAAAGAACCGAGTTCAAATCCCAGATGAGTCATTCAATACCTGGGTAACCCTGGGCAAGCAAGTCACTTCCCTTCATTGGACCCCATTTTCCAAATCTGTCAAGTAGGTGGAAGGGTACCCGGTGGGGTAAGATTAGATAAAGGCCTCTGAGGTCCCTTTAAGCTCTATATCTACAATCCCATGAATAACAGAGTTTATCCCATCAAGGCACTGTGCTATGGAGGAAAGGATGAATTTAGAATCAGAGGCTCTGAGTTCAAGTTCTAGCTTTCCCATTTATGACCAAGTGCAAGCAGATCCCTCCTCTTCCTGAGGCCTCAGAATTTCCTTGCCCATAAATGAGGAGGTTAGACCAGATGGCCTCTGGGGGCTCTTCCAGTTCAGAACCCATTGCCTGTGAGAACGACTTTGGGAAAATGAGTTCCCTCTCTGAGTCTCAGTTTTTTCAGCCATAAACTGAAGGGTTTATACTAGATGATGACCCCTGGGGTCCCCCTTCCACCTCTAAACCTATGATGACAATGGTAAATACACATACACAGATACACAGACAGACAGACACACATACACAGATACACACACACACACACACACACACACACATAGATACACAGACAGAAAGGCACAGACACACAGACACACACACATGGGGCAGCTAGGCGGCACAATGGATAGAGCACCAGCCCTAGAGTCAGGAGGACCTGAGTTCAAATTCAGCCTCAAACATATAACACTTACTAGCTGTGTGACCCTGGGCAAAGTCACTTAACTCTACTGCCTAACCAAAAAAAAAAAACAAAACAAAAAGGGGGAAATACATATACACACAGCCCACAAGGCCTATATGCTTCTATCACGTAAGGTCTGGTCTGTGAGCTCATATAAGACCACACCTCTTGGGAGGAGGGGCAGGAGCCGTTTTCTCTTTTGGGAACAAGAAGGACACCACTGCCCAGGCTCCAACGAAGAGAACTCCTCGTCACCTGGTGAGTCACTGGAAGGGCCAAGAAGAGGAATTAGCATTTTAAGTCTCCAGATTCAGTTCAGTCTCCACCTGAATGGGGAAGGCTTTGCCACCCACGCGCAGGGATGGGGAACAAGAAAGAATGTATGCCCTCCCCCCACCCAAGCCCCCAAGGAAGCTCCCACCAATCTCCCCACACAGCACCACTAAGAGGCCCAAGGTCCTGGTTCCTCCTAGACACCCCTGTCTGGGGGAGAAAGGGGAAGAAGTGGAGGCTGTCCCAACTGCTGTTCACATGAGCAGGCCTCAAGGCTAATCACTCTGGAGAACAGCAGAGGGATGGCCAAAAGAAGCAGGAGCAGGGCTCTAAGGGCCTCAGATGGTTCCCCTTTGAGGTTAGCATGGAGAGAACCCTCAGCTGGGCCTGCATACCTGGGATGTGGTGCCTTTCTTTATTCCTTTTTTTTACAGTTTTTATTGATGGCCCCCCCCCCTTTTTAACATCATTATAATTTCCCCTGGTATCCCTCTCCCACCCAGAGAAGAATCCTCCATAACAAATAATATCTTTAAAGACAAAAATAAAAACGGGAAAAATTCAGCATAACTGATCTGTACATTAAAAAAAGTTTGAAAATAAGTGCAATGTATCCCACTGTGGACCTCCCACTCCTGCAAAGGCAGGGTGGGAGGGCAAGACGCACTTGGGGCTTTCAAGACAATTACTGATGGGCACAAGGGAAAAGGAGGGGCCATACCAGGATTCCTCTGCATCTTCTCAGTTTTCCAGCACTCTTGTAGCTGTTATCTCACTTTTATCCTTACAGCATTCCCATCAAGGCAGGGAAAGAGCTAGGATTATCTCCCTCCAGTTTTACAAGGGGTGGAACTAAGGGCAAAATAATTGGTTCAAGCTTGGACTCCAGACTGAGGATCAAACGAGCTAATACTGCAAAGCACTTAATATGTAACATAACATAATATCTGTGAAGTCCTTCCTCCTCCTCCTCCTCCCTCCCTCCTTGCTTCCTTGTTTCCTTCCTTCCTTCATTCCTCCTTCCTCCTCCCTTCTTCCTTGCTTCTTTCCTTCCTTCTCTTCCTCCCTCCCTTCTTTCCCTTCCTCCCTCCTTCTTTCTCTCTCTCCCTCCCTTCCTCCTTCCTTTCTTCCTTCCCTCCCTCCCTTACTCCTTCCTTCCTTCATTCCTCCTTCCTTGCTTCCTTCCTTCTCCTTCCTTCTCTCTCTCCCTCCCTTCCTCCTTCCTTCTCTTTTTCCCTCCCTTCCTCCTTCCTTCCTTCCCTCCCTTACTCCTTCCTTCCTTCATTGCTCCTTCCTTCTCCCTTCTTCCTTGCTTCCTTCCTTCCCTCCCTCCTTCCTTCTCTCTTTCCCTCCCTTCCTCCTTCCTTCCTTCCTTCCTTCCTTCCTTCCTTCCTTCCTTCCTTCCTTCCTTCCTTCCTTCCTTCCTTCCTCCTCCCTCTTTCTTTCCTTCCCTCCCTTCCTTCCCCGCCCTACCATAGATGCTCTGCTGACCCTCTTGCTGCTTCTCACAGAGGACATTCTGTCTCCCATCTTTCTGCCAGGAGGGACCCTGGCTGTCCCCATGTCTGAGATGTGCTCTCTCCTCCCTCTCTCTGAGAACCCCTGGCTTCCCTCACGACCCAGCTCAAACTCCACCTGCCAGAGGAGGCCCTTTCCAGCCTGAGCTGGCTACAGCTTTGCCCTGGAAGACTCCCTTCCATCTAGGGAGCACACATTTGTTTATTTCCACTCTGTCTCCTCCATTAGAACGCACGCTCCTTGAGACTGTTTCGTGCTTGGCACAAAATGAGCACTGTAATAAGCACTCGCTGATTGACTGATTCTTCCCAAGGATGTTTGGAGGCTGAATGGAGTCTACAAGGGAGGGTCCCCCAGCTCTCCAAGACAATCCAGTCATTGGGATGTCTTAGCTCCAGGCCCAAGGATTCCACAGCCCCATCCCCTCCCATGAGGCCAAGGCTGAGGCCCCCTGCCATCACCCTCTCTCCTAGCTGACTGCTGCTGCAGTATTTGAACGCACACTTCTTATCTTTCCCTGGCATCCAATCTGCCAGCCTCATCACATTGGTAACCAGAGCTCAACAGGAACCAGGAACACACGAGATCACTTAATCCCCAAACAGCCAGAAATTCCCTATCCCCTGTGCCCTAGGGCAGGGACAAAGAAACAAGGAAGGACTCATTTCCCCATGAGCCTGTGTGTGTGTTCATACGGGTGTGCACGTGTGCATGGGTGTGTGTGTGTGCGTGTATGTATACACAAGAATGAACACAACCTGCCCAGCACCAATAGTATTCTCATAACCAGGAAGTGTGAAGAGAACATTCAAACCATCTGGCAGGGGGGAGGTAGAAATGAGGGGGGAAGAAACCATAAAGTGTCATAAGATAGAGGAGAAAAAGGCGGCCAACGGGGTCTGGTCTCCTTCCCCCTTAAAAGCACACAACCCACCCCTTACTCCTGACCTGGCCAATGACACACAAGCTCTGTGGGCAACAATGGAGGGAGATGCCCCTTTTCAGTTTCTAGGTCCTTTCCCCCCGCTTATGGCTAGCTGCTCTGGCTGCCAGGGTCTTGGCTAAACTTCTGCAACCTGCACCATACACCTGCCCATTTCCCCTTACCACAGATAGAGCCAAGCAACCAGTGACTGGGGCTGCTGGGCTGGAGAGAGGAAGAAGGATGAGGCAGTGCTCACTTGTTCAGGGCTCTGTGTGTGTGTGTGTGTGTGTGTGTGTGTGTGTAAGAGAGAGAGAATGTGAGAGAGAGAAGGGGGGGAGGGAGAGGGGGAGAGACAGAGAGAGAGAGAAAGAGGGGGAGAGGGAGGGAGGGAGAGAGAGAGGAGGAGAGCAAGGAACAGGGGAAGCGGGAGGGAGAGGGAGTCACTTGCCTCTGCCTTAGAGACACTTGAAATGAACTAGGACAGTGGCCTCTAGCTCTTATGGGGGGGCATGAGGTAATAAAAACAGGAAATAAAACCACCTCTGGCCATCTGAAAGGGCCAGACAAGTGGAAAGAGACCTGTTGGCAAATAAGAACTGGGCGGAGGACCGACAAGTGATCCCTTTGGATAAAGAAGTCACCGTGTCTCCCTTCAGAAAAAGGTCATGTGCTCAGAATCAGACCAGCCCCATTGACACTGTCACCTCCTGGTAGGCCTGAGGGACTCTATCCAAGTGGGACAGATCAAAGGACAGGGTGACGGATCTGGAGCCAGAGAACCGGGCTTTGAGTTTGGGACTTTGGGTGAAGCCCAAACAGCCACAGGGTCAGAGATCTGGACCAGGATGGGACCTCAGAAGCCATTGAGTTCAACTAACTAACTTCCTTCCTTGTTTCCTTCCTTCCTTCCTCTCTCTCTCTTTCTCTTCTGTTTCTCTCTCCTTCTCTCCCTCTCTCCCCCTCTCTCTCTCTCTCCCTCCCTCTCTCTCTCCCTCCCCTCCTCCCTCTCTCTCTCTCTCTCTCTCTCTCTCTCTCTCTCTCTCTCTCTCTCTCTCTCTTCTCTCTCTCTCTCTCTCTCTCTATATATATATATATATATATATATATATATATATATATGTATATCACATAAAAAAACTTGAGGCCCAAGGAGCTTAAATGACTTGCCCAAGGTCACTCAAGTTGACTCACAAATGGCAATATCTGAGCCCAGATCCTCTGACTCCAGAGACAGTGATTTTGTTACTGTGCCGTGCTGCCTAATGAGCCTCAGGTTTCCTCAACTGTAAGATAAATAAATTTGGACCCAAGTCCCTCCCAGTTCTATGAAACCATGGCTTAAGCAGCATGAGAAGCAGTGGGGGAAATAGAGAAGGCCCTGCTTAGGCCTCAAGAGAGGCCTGGGTTCAAATCCCACCTCAAACACTACACTGCGGGACTCGGCCTCCATCTAGAAAATGAGGGGGCTGGACTCAATGACCTCTGAAAAGCCCCTTGCAGCTGGAAATCGATGATCCCATGAAAACAAACTCTAAGGGCCCCTCTGGCAAACCAACGTTCAGAGAAGTCTCCGGGGCTCCCCAAGCTAAGAGCAGTTTGGACGACACTGGCAGCCAGCACCTCCGTACCCACCCTTGTTCAGCTATGCCGTGGGGCAGATAGCAGCAGCCCCCGTGACTCCCGGGGCACCCTCCTCTCAAGCACCCAGAGAGCATACAGAACAAGTACCCGCTCTGTTTCCTCATTAGGAACCGGCGCCTGTCGGTCTATTTCTACATTTGTTATCTATTATCACTATTCTTTTGGTCATCACTGTATGTCTTACACTGAAAACCCCAGAGGCAGAGAATGACTTTGGCCTCCATGATTCTCCATGGCATCCAAGCACAGCTAAAACACCTCTTTTAGTGCCCCCGCCACCCATCAGTATGGACAGGGTGGTGCTGTGGATGGTGAACTGTTGTCCTCACGACTGAGCTCACACACTGCTTCTGACCTTCATGGGCTGTGGGACCAGGCTGCTAAACCCTGCGGTGCTCTGGGAAATGCTCGAAGATCATAAGTTGGTGTTCAGTGATAGAGGCAGCAGCTCCCAGGGAAGACATTTCACCAATGAAATCACTGGCCTGGTACAAAAACCAAATTAGGATGGTGCCTGTAACTTCTTAAAAAGCTCTCCTAATTACTAACTCATCTGGTCATCACAAGTAGACCGGGTGAGTGTGGGCAGCATCCCCATTTAGAGGTGAGGATGCACGGGCACTTGGAGATGAAGTCATTTACCTAAAGCCCCAATGGGCAGTGGGTGGGCGGGGAAGAAAAGGGCAGCCAGGCAGGCTTGCTGAAGCCTAGGCCACTCCTCTGGTTCCCCCAAGCCTCGGAATGGGCAGCCTGTCCATCTGCTGCAGAGCCTTGGCTCAACCAGAGAGAGAGACCTGGCCCACTCACCCTTCCTCTCTTTTAATCAAAGAAGAGCTTGGCTTCCTAGGGCTGGGGGAATGAAAACATTGGGGATATAAGGCACAGGCCCATTCTAGGTGTGTATGGAACTGGCCAGTCAGACAGAGAATGATGGTGACTCACGGGGTAGAGAAATGCCTCTCCTCTCTCCCTCTCCCCTCTTGATGCTACATTCCATGTCCAAAAGCAAAGTAGCCCAGAAAATCCGACCGCAGAGGGACCCAGAGGACCCCAGTGCACTCACCAGCAACAATGCTTCCAGCTGGTTGATATAGATCTCTTCACTGGCTAGGAATCCTGAGAGAACCAGCTTCCTCATTTCCAGCCCTTTCCCCGCCTCCACCTGAGGAGGAGAAAAAAATAAACAACACACCGGCTTGTGAGTAGAAAGGTTAAAAAAATCATCAGGCAGCAGGCAGTTTCCCCAAGCTGATTCCTCGAGATGTCCCGCTCCAAGGATCCACATCCTCGTTCCCCTTAAGGTTCCATTCCCATGTGGATGCCAGAGTTTTCAAGGCTCTGCTTTGAACTGGGCTCAGTGAAGGAACTGGGTGACTTCATCAACTTCTGAA
Organism: Phascolarctos cinereus; assembly: GCF_003287225.1. Lineage (NCBI taxonomy): Eukaryota > Metazoa > Chordata > Mammalia > Diprotodontia > Phascolarctidae > Phascolarctos > Phascolarctos cinereus. The sequence continues at coordinate 32,073,970 of NW_027555958.1, forward strand.
GTTAAAAAAAGGAGCAGGGATGAGGTGGCATTAACTAACCCAGGGCTGGGCATGTCACTCTTCTAGAGTCTCAGTTTCCACATCTGTAAAATGGGGATCACAGGACCATGGACTGTTGCGTTAGCTTAGTCCAAAGCTCAGTAAACTATGGCCCTTGGGCCTGGTTTTGTAGGGCCCCCAAGAGCTAAGAGTAGCTTCTAATTCTGTAGTTTGCTGAACCTCGACTAATCCAATTCCTTCATTTTACAAGCGAAGAGACTGAGGCCCAGAGAGATGAAGGGACTTACCCAAGGTCACACAGACAGTCAGTGGCAGTCAGGATTTGAACCCAGGTTCTCAGACCCAAAACCCAACATTCTTTGGCCATATCAGGATAACAATAGTATGTTTAGAGCTGTTGTGAGCTCAAATGAGATCACGGTGCAAAGCACTCTGCAGATCTCACTTAACATGGGCTGTAAATGTTCACACCAGCTCCTGTCTCCACGCCTTTGGCATAGGCTGCTCCTCATGCCTGGAACGCGCTCTCTCTCCCAGCCTAGGAATGTTTAAGGCTCAGCTCAAGCACCACGTGCCCCCCACTGCCCCAGGGCTTTCCTGCTCTCTGCCCACTGCCAGGACCACCATCATCAATGGTAGTCCGCTTGATTTTATCTTCTGCCTTCTCAGGGTTGTCTCCTCCATCAGAAAGGCAGTTTTTGTCTGTCTTCGGCTCCCCAGTTCTTAGCACAAGTGGTCAGGGCTTAATAAAGGCGTAGTTGTTTCCAGTCCCCTTCCCTTTTGAGGTTACCTTCCACACTCGTCAGGTGGGTACCTGGTCATTTCTACGTCTTCTCCCCAGTTAGATCGTGAGCTCCTAGAGGGAAAGAACTATTTTCACCCCTTTGTATCTCTAGCATTTAGCACAGTTCTGGAGTAAGCACTTAAAAAAATACTCCATCAATCATTGTTAATAATAACAATTCAACAACAATCATAACCTTAGGGGCTATATATTTGAGCCACTGTCTTACGATACTGCTACGTAGTTATGTGGCTAAGAGTACCAGGACCCAGTCAGGGGTCTAGAGCTATTCCCAATTGGCCGGGGCAGGTGAAGTGGGATTGAGAAGTTGACCATCAAGCCCACTCCACAAAGCTGAGCATCGGTGTGATGGCACATTGTGGGGCCCTCCTGAATGCATGGCTTCCCCAGAGACAAAGGATAAGCCCTGAGCCAAGAGGCAGCCGGGCTGCCCTCCTGGGATCCTGAATCAGGATGCTTGCTTTCTACTGGCTTACATTGTGACTAATACGAAGTTAATAAGAACATTAATCTATTAATCTGAACATAGCGATATAACATTAATAATAAATAATACTCTGTCCACAGGAATGATTTCACCTGAATTCAGGCAGCATGATGTCATGGAGAGAGTGCTAGGCTGGGAGTCAGGAAGACTCAGGTTCAAATCCTATCTCAGACACTTACTAGCTGTGGGACCGAGGATAAGTCACTTAATTTTTCTATGTCTCAGTTTCCCCATCTGTAAAATGATGGCTGTAAGGTCCTCTCCCGCTCTAAGTTCCTAGGATTTTATGAACCTGAATCTCCCGGGTCCTTCTACCCTCCAAATATCTCATTCTTTCCCATCACTAAAAAGGAGTCACTTTCAGTTGAAATCAGAAGTGGTCAGTGCAATGGGAATCAATCCACAAACCCCACAAAGGGTACCAGGAACTTAGACATAATAACTAGGGTCACTGGGTCATAGGATTAGAGGCCAATGAGGTTTATTTAGCCCAACTCTCTCATTTCACAGATGAAGAAACTGAGTGAGGCCCAGAGAGGGGTGATGCAACCCACCCGAAGCTGCTGCTTGTGTGGTTGCACATTAACACTAGTTATTCTGGGGAAGCCGAGGTGTCCCAGGCGCCAGCAGAGTGAGCAGGTTTGGAATCAGCAATGATTAAGAAGCCTTCTGATTCAATCAATTTCTTTTTTAAAGACTTCCATTTCCAAAGGCAACTTTCAGGTTACTCGGTAATCAGTATTTTATTTTCACATTTTCCCCTCACCGGGATGATTTTCTAGGGGATGTTACCATTAAGCACAGGGAAAAGAACCCTCAGTTTGTAGACAGAGGACCTGGATTCAATTTCTGCCTCTGCTATTGACTACCTATATGACCTTGGACAAATTTGACTTCACTGGGCCTTAGCTTCCTCGTCTGTAAAGTTAGGCCTCTGAGGCTCCTTTCAGGAGCCTTTGAGATCTGATCTCAAATACACCTTGTGGTCCTGGCTTCCCAGGTCAGGAAAATTCAGGGGCAGAATATCTGATGACTCCTGATCTGGGGGCCTGAATTCTTTTTGGAGGTTACGTCTGGTGAAGTCTGTGGGCCCCCTCTCAGAAGCATATTTTTAAAATGCATACAATAAACCACATAGGATTACAAAAGAAATCAATTATATTGAAATACAGTTATCAAAAATTTATGGGCTCAAGGTTAAGAATTTATACCTTGCAGGGTGGAAGGGAAAGAGCCCTTGGAACAACTAACATCTCTGGATGAACCTTAGCCAGTTGTCGCATGCCAAGAAACGGTAATGGTCTCTCCACAGGGACGGCTCTCACTCGTCATAAACAGACCCCCAGTGAACAGTGTCACCAGACCCCCTCAAAGCGTAGGGTTCATTCTTCATGACTCCCCAACCCAAACCACCTCCCAACTTCCAAAATGGCATCCTCGGGGCAGCTAGGTGGTGCAGTGGATAGAGCACTGGCCCTGGATTCAGGAGGTCCTGAGTTCAAATCCGGCCATAGACACATAACACTTACTACCTGTGTGACCCTGGGCAAGTCACTTAACCCCATTGACTAGCTTAAAAAAAATGGCATCCTCCTCTGGGAATTGACAAGACTACAGCTTTGGCTCCATTCAGCTTCCTGCTTCCTAGGCAAAACCTACAGATAAATCCAAAAATCCACACCACTCCTTCAGCCTATGATGTCTATCATTGTTGCTCTTGTCATTAGAGTTGGCATTAAATAGGCCTATGGATAAATCTGAACATCCATACCACAATCATCATCCGTTATACTGACTAGCATTTACACAGTACCTATGATGTGCTAAGTGCTTTACAATTATTATCTGAGTTGATTCTCATAACAAGCCTGAGAGGTTAAGTGTTATTATTATCCCCATTTTACAAATGAGGAGACTAAGGCAAATAGAAGTTAAGTGACTTGTCTACGGTCACACAGTTAGTAAGTGTCTGAAGCCACACTGGAACTCACGTCTTCTTGTTTCCAGGTCTAGCGCTTTATCTACTGTGCCATCTAGGCCACTGATCCCTGGCTGAGCTCTGGTGTTTTTCTCAGAAACCATCTGATTCAATTATAACCAAGACAGGCAGGCAGTCCTCATTCTAAATATGATGAAATTCGCTGCCAGTAGGCTGGTCATGACATAATGAATTCTTCTCCCATGGCAACCCATGAAACAATGAAAAATTTTTAAATAGTCCTTAGTCCTAGGAGGCCCTCTTCTATTTCCACAGTGATGGTGGTGAAACAGTACAAATAACCCACTTTTCTATGAAAACAGAGGCAGTATGGTATGTGGAGTGGCTAAAAGTTGGCCTCAGAGCTGGGAAAACTGGGGTTCAAGTCTTGACTCTGACATGTCCTGGCTGTATAATCCTGGCCTAGTCACACCTCTGCTGAAATTCTCATTCTGAATGTATTAATGTAATTAAGAGGATGTGCCAGGCCCTACACCTTTATCAGGTGGGTAAATTCTGAGTTAAAGAATCAATCAGGGGCAGCTAGGTGGCTCAGTGGATAGAGCACCAGCCCTAGAATCAGGAGAACCTGAGTTCAAATCTGACCTCAGACACTTGACACTTACTAGCTGTGTGACCCTGGGCAAATCACTTAACCCCATTGCCTAGCCAAAAAAAAAAAAAAGAATCAATCAAAGGTGTAAACCAAGCTATAGGAAGCAGAATATCAGGGGACATTTGGCTAATTTCATCTTGCACAGCTCTAATGAGCACAAACAAAAACACCCCTGAAAGGTAATCACAGCTCAGTCACCAACATCTATTGTGGAACGTAGAGAAGAGAAACTCTATGAAGTCCACCTTCATAGATAGAGCCCTGGGTGTCAAGAAGACCTGAGTTCAAATCTGGCCTTAGACACTTACTAGCCATGTGATCCTGGGCAAGCCACTTTACCCTGTTGGCCTCAGTTTCCTCATCTGTCAAATGAGCTGGAGAAGGAAATGGCGAACTGCTCCAGTGTCTCTGCCAAGAAGACCCCAAAGGAAGTGACGAAGAGTGGGACATGACTGAACAACAAACCTCTACTCTTTGATCCTCAGTGACATCTACGAGAAGCGGAATATAAAAGGTGGGGCAAGAGCTTTCAGAAAATATATTTTGAGACATGAAAGAAAGCAAAACGACTCAGGAGCCTCCTATAGCATGAGCATTTTCTTCCAGAAGAGAGCTGGAAGGCACCTAACATTACAAAAAATGAAACTGACTCTAGCCCAGCAGGCAGGAAACTGCTGATGATTATTAACATCAGAGTCACATAAAATCAGCTGCCTGGGTACTGTCAGCCCATTGACTAGTCAGAGGAAAGGTCTGTCAGCATCTAATTAGGAAAGGGGCTTGAGGGTGAGAAGGTACCGTGAACAACTGTGTTCTAACCTCTCAAAGGAACCTTCGACGTGGAAACGTGAGAAAGTGGAGAAAGAAAAGATGAGCACCTCGATGATCACCATTTTCTGAAAGAATGTAGCCCAGACGTCATAAGGAGGCCAAAGGAGCCCAGAAACCACCTTGGCTGGCAAAGCTCCCATTAACCTCCTGATCAGGGAGAGAGACAGAGCAGCCAAGAACGAAGCAGGTTTAGAACGGGGACTCACAGGTGAAACCACACAGAGGATGACGCCAGAAGATCAAAACCAAGAGCCTCCTAAAAGCCATGGGGATAAAAATAAGCCTCCAGGAAGTCAGGCTTGAGACTCTCCTGCAATATATCGTTCCGTCATCCCCCGAGCACTTATTCATACGCAACATTGGTAGAAGGGCAACGAATACAAAATGGAACAGATCTATTAGTGTTTCACATTGGATAACCACTCAGGTCCCTCCTCACTTGAAATCTATCATGCTGTGAACCTACAGGACTGGTGAGGAAGCCCCCTCTCTTCTCAACATATAGTCTGAGAGAGTTGCCTCAAGCAGGGCTTCTTAAACTTCTTCCACTTGAGACCCCTTCAGCACTTCTTAAACTGTGGGTTGCGACCCCATATGGACAGAGTTGGAACCCACAGCTTAAGAAGGGCTAGCGAGAACACTGAGATGGACTTGTAAATATCACATGAATGACTTGAACCCAGACCTTCCTAACTTGGAGGCCAGGCCTCTGATTACACCACCATGCTATCTCTCTGCATTTCTAAATTGATCTTCACTGACCGGTGCTTAACACAGTGCCTGGCACATGGTAGGTGCATATTCAGCGTTTCTTGATGGACTGATCCACTTTCATTATCAGTGGATCTTTAGAACATGGACAAGGGTCCTATGGGATTAAAGGAACAGAGAATACTTAGAGCTGGAAGGAAACCTGGGGCTACCTAATCCAACCCTCTCATTTTCAAGTTGAGAAAACTGAGGCCCAGAGTGGTTAAGTGATTTGCTCAATATCTCAAAACAGCTAATGACGAGCAGAGACAGAATTGGAACTCAGGTCCCCTGACCGCAAACACTTTGCACTGTCCTCTGATGCCTCTCTGAGACACTAGCAGTGGGGTGTGACATGGAAGGGGTGATCACAGAGACACTGAACATGCAGCTCCCAAGATCAACATTATCTCGATCCCTACTTCACCTCCAGAGATTCAGACACCCTAAAACCTACCAGCATTTTCTGAGTCTCCCATATGGGCAACCTTGTCCTTGTCCTCCACCTCCTTGTTCTTGTCCTAACTTTCCAATTTAAGTCAATGGCACCATCAATCATTCTTGCAGTTAGGAAGGTTTGATTCCTTAAAGTCAGACTCCTTTCTCTCCCCCCACTCCCTACAGGAGCCTATAGATTCTTCCTTCATGATGAAGCTCACATATGCTTTTTCCTCTCATCACTAACCTTATCACGTCATGCCTGATAATACTGCAATAACTTTAAAAAATACAATTTTTATTTTGTCATTCTGAACTTGACGACCTTATACAAAGAACAGAAAAAGAGACTCGTATGGAAAATCAGGAATCTCTAGTGCATACAGCTTGCTTTACCACTGCTCTCTCTGCCTCCAGTCTCCCCATTCCGGTAAATCTTACACAACACCAGCAGGTTACACTTTTTATTGAGTTTTTATTTTTGGTGGGGGGGCTAGGCAATGGGGTTAAGTGACCTGCCCAAGGTCACACAGCTGGTGTCAAGTTTCTGAGGCCAGATTTGAATTCAGGTCCGTCTGACGTCAGGGCCGGTGCCGTATCCACTGAGCCACCTAGCAGCCCCTAGATTACTCTTTTTAAAAGACCAACTGCATTCCTTTTGAGGCAGCAAAGGATTGCAAACAAAGTAGATGCCCATCTATTGAGGCATGGCTAAACAAATAATGAATGGAATGAATATTACTGTGCCCCAAAAAGATGACAATGAAGAATCCAGAGAAGTACAGGAAGCCTTGCATGAACTGATTCAAAGTGAAAGAAGCAAAGCACCTACACATATAAAAGCATTTTTATCAGATCTTTTTGTACTGGCAAAAAACTGGAAACCTAGGAGGTGTCCATCAATTGAGTTAAAGGCTGAACAAATTATGGCACATGAATGGAAGGGAATAACAACCGAGCTATAAGAAATGATGAAAGGGATGGATTTAGAGATACCTGAGAAGATATGTATGAACTGATGTAAAGTGAAGTGAGCAGAACCAGAAAACAATTCATAACAATACCACAGTAAAGATAAAAAATTTCGAAAGACTTAAGAACTCAAATTGATGCAATGATTCCAGAAAATTCATCATGGAGGAGGCTGCCCCCCCCTCCTGCCAGAGAGGCAAAGATTCATAGAGACATATATTTTTTGGGGAATTTGTTTTCCTTAACTGTACATATTAGTTACAAGAATTTTTCTTCTTTTAAATGGGGGTGAGGGTAGAGAAAAGAAATGTTTCTTCATTGAAAAATAAAAGGAAAAAAGTCCAAAATGAAGGGAGCAGAACCAGGAAAGTTATAAATATGATGACCACAAAAAGGCAGAAAGAAAGAAAAATTAAGTTGACCACCATATAATTATAATGACCAAGCTTGTTTCTGAATAAGAAATATGAGAATTCACCTCCCTCCTGTCCTTGAAGAATTGGGAGGCTGTGCATGTTGAGCTGTGCACACAGTACAGGTTTTGGTTAACACTGCACTGTTAATTTTACTGTTTAGATTCCTTCACCTTTCTTTTTTATTCTTTGTTGCAAGAGACAGCTGCCTGGGTGGTGGAAAGAAAAGGACTATTTGGGGAAAATGGAGATGATGTGAAAATTTTTCAAATCAATTTTAAAAAAATAACAAACAGCCAGCTGCATATGTTTCACCTCCTACTCAAAAACCTTTGCTGGTTCCCTGCTGCTCTCAGGACAAAGTGTAAACTTTTTCTTTAGCTTGGTATTTAAGGTATGCCACCATCTGGCTCAAACTTTATTTAATTCCAAAAGGATTTGCCAGGGGTTTTACTATGTGCAAGAAGCGAAGCTGAAAGGACCAGGAATGTCTCAGGTTCAGTGGTTTATAGTTTATTCCACTGCAATGAGGTAAATGAAGGCTTTTCAGCCTAGTTGTGATGTGATCAGAGCAGTGTACCCATCAATCAATGAGCATTTATTAAGTACCTATGTGTATGGGCATACACAAAAAAAGCAGAACAGTCCTTATGCCCTTCAAAAGGGAGACAAATTTCTCTCTCTCTTTCACACACACACACACACACACACACACACACACACACACACACACACACACACCCCACTGGCATGAAGGGGAGACTTTGGCACAGTTTAGAATGGCATGGAAGGAAACATAAAAGACTTTGTCCAGGTGAGAAGAGATGAAAGCCTGAACTAGGGATGCTGGAATCAGCACAGGAAGGAAGGAGATCAAGAGAAGAGACTGACTGTATATAGGGGCTGAGCAACAGGGAAGAGTCCGAGGCCTGGGGAGGGGCTGCCTGGGAGGGTGTTGGTGCCCTCAAAAGAAACAGCCATTAGAGAGGAAGGTTTTAAGGGAGAAGAATGGGGAGGAAGATGAGGTCAGCTTGAGAAAATGGCAGATTATCAAGTAAGATTAGAAGCTTGGGGTTAGAGACATAAATGTGGGCATCATCTGTGCAGAGGAGATAACTAAGACTATGGGAGCTGATGAGAGCATGCAGGAAGAGGGATACAGAAGGGCTCCCCAAGAGCACTGCCCCAGACCTTTGCCCCCAGAGGGACCTAATCTACCAATGATGTGCTCTATGTAATATTCTTGAGAGGCAGCATCACATAGGATCATGAAGATCCTGAATTTTAGAACTAGAAGAGACCTCAGAGACCATCTTGGTCAAACCCCTTATTTCCCAAAGGAGGACACAGCCCACCAACAGCTGGGTTCACGTCCTGCTTCTGCCCTGTAGTAGTTGGGTGACCCGGGGTAAGTTAGTTAACTTCTCAATGCCCAAGGCAACTCTCTAAGATGGCCAAATTTCAGAGCAAGTGCTGGCCTGCATTGGTAGTGCAAGATTTTCCCCTGGGAATCCCCTATGTCAATGAAATCATAGGTCTGTTCCCCCTCCCCGAAATTCAATCATTTAATAAGCATTTGTTGAGCACCGACTATGTGCCAGGTCCTGTGCTATTGCCATGCCTTTGGTTACACTCTTATTTCTTCCTAGGATGCCCTGCTATGCGACTATAACCAAGTCCCTTAAACCTTCTTGGCTTTTAATTTCCCCCATAACTGCCTTTCTTTCTCATCTCCCACCCTGGTTTCCTTCGAGTCCCAAAGTCCCCACCTTCTACAAGAAGCCTCTTCCCCAACCTGCTCTAGCTTGCTGCCTCCCAATTTATCTTCCTTTGTATGGAGTTGTTTAGGGGTCGTCTTCCCTGTTGACTGTGAGTTCCTTGAGATGAGGAACTGCCTTGTGCCTTTTTTTGTATCCCCAGCACTTAGTATAGTGCCTGGCATGCAGTAGGAGCTTAATAAATGCATGCTGATTGACTAAGTGACTGCTATCTAGCTTTGCATCTTCTATCTTCAGCAATCACTCCCTCTTCTGGAGCTCCCAAAGCTCAGCCTTGCCTCAGTTTCATACTTAACCCAGGCTACCTTGTATCTCTGATCCCCTTCTAGTCTCTCTCCTTCCCCCCAGCCAACTCAGCCCCTAGGCGGCAGAAACTCTTCTTGATACTTTGTTTCCTCATCAGCCTAGCACACTGACCTACATACATGAAGTGCCATCAAATGTAAGCTGCTATTGCTGCCGCAGCCCGGGAAAATGATTCACAGGGTCATAGATTTAGAACTGGAAGGGACCTCAGAGGTCCATTAAGTCCCACCCCTTCATTTTACAAATGAGGAAAATTGATGCCTTCAGGGCCCAAGCTAAGCAATATATTCAGGGTCACACTGCTATTAAGTAGCAGAGCTGGGATTCAAACAAGATCCAGGGTGTGCTGGGAAATGTTTAATAACAAGCTCTCTGAAAACTGAGGGAAATGTGTATACGACACCTTGACATCCTCGTCATCAACGTTTTCTCCATCACTTTCTTACGACCAGACAACTGGAACAATAAATCAGGCTGAGCTGTAGCATTGGTTGATACAAAGTATAAATGCTTATGCTGAAAATTTAATAATCAGCTCCAGGTGGCTTCAGCATACCCCTGCCCAGGTCCCTCGGATTCCAAATCTACAGCTGGTTAGATTGTATAAAATCCTCTGTCTGGCATTTAAAGCCCTTCCTAGCCTGGCCCCTTCCCACCCAGTCTTCTTATACTTTGTGATTCAGTTACTCTGGCCTACTGGCTGTTCCTCACACAAGATGCTCAATTTCCTAACTCTGCACCTTTGCAAAACCTGGCTCCCATGCCTGGAATGCCCTCCTTCTTCACCCTCAACTCCTAGCCTCCCTGGCTTCTTTTTAGGACTCTGTTCAAATTCCATCTTCAGCAGGAGGCCTGTCCTGGTCCCATTCTTCCCCTCTCTCCCTTGCCTAACAGATTACTTTCCATTCTCTCTCTCTCTCTCTCTCTCTCTCTCTCTCTCTCTCTCTCTCTCTCTCTCTCTCTCTCTCTCTCTCTCTCTCTGTGTGTGTGTGTGTGTGTAGGAAGTATCTTGTTCTGGTCCCCCAACCATCTCACACTTCTAGTCAGTATAGTAAGGTATAGTATAGTAAGCCAGAATGATACGAAATAATATTGCATGTACAGACCGTCCCAAAGATCAAAGCAGCATAATTTACAAACTGAATCATATATTAGCCAACATTCACATCCTGGCAATATGTGCTGAAGAAGGGGAAAGAAAGTATCTAAGTGCTGCCTGTCAAGGTCTAGTCCGTGTTCTGGTCCTGTGATATGTGAATTCCAGACAAAATCCAGACCCCCACAGCTCCAGACAGACCAGCAGAACATCAAAATGTGCTGATAACGGAGATGAGGACTTTCAAGTTTTACCAATGACTGAGATGCATGTTAATGAACTAATCCCAAGGTGGCACAGATGGGAGTGGGTCTATTTTGTTCCAAATCCTACAAAAATGAGATCTCAAATTCCTGCTCCCCCACTCCCAGCCTCTTCCCTCTCCACTGGGTCCATGCAACTCGAGTCAGGGGTTATGTGAGGGATTCTCTCTGCTTTGTCTCCTCCCCAAGCTCTTCCTCATCCCTGCCAGCCTTTCTTCACCACCCCACACTGTCCCTATGCTGTCTGCCTTTGTCTTGCTTTTCACCTCCTGTCTCTGTCTTCTGTGCTTTTTGCCCCCATACCTTCTGTGTTTAATTAAAGTAGGATTGCTGCCCCATTTCCCACTGCCAAGAGTAATCTTTCCCAGCTAGTACTCAAAGAACTGGGCATGCCTGCCCCATTTCCTAAATTAATGATCAATTCTGTGTGTGTGTGTGTGTGTGTGTGTGTGTGTGTGTGATGTACATAGCTGTTTGCAGACTCTCCCCCATTAATATATGAGGGACTGTTTTTGCCTTTCTTTGTGTCTCCCAGAGCTTAGCATGGAGCCTCGTACATAGTAAGCACCTAATAAATGCTTGTTGGCTGACTATATTACAATGACTCTCAATTCAACAAATATTGTCTCATAATATTTAATATATAATATATAACACTAGAGACATATACATGTACATCTCTAGAAGACAAATAAATCTAGACAAAGACATATATATATACATATATATATATATATATATATATATATATATATATATATACACACACACACATATACATACACACATGCACATCTACAATTACAGACAGACAGATAGAAGGCACATTTTGCTAGGTCATGGGCTGAGTAGGACAGGGTCCAAGCCCTCAGAGAGCCTGCTTAGCCTGGTTTTTGGTTTGGTCCAGAGCTCTAATTTGATTAGCACAGGCCATTCCCAGGAAAGCCATTGCCCTGACCAGCTTCTGGTCTCAGAGGGCTGCCCAGATGAAGACTAGCAAGCAAGGCCAGAAGAGCCCACACAGACACCATAATGCGAAACAGACTAGGAAGAGCCCAGGACAAACACAGCCAAGGACATGAGATATCCAAGGAGAGGAATAGCGGCCCACGAGTAAATATTTACTGAGAGTCTGGCTCCTGCCTTGGGCACCAGTTTGCAGACCCAAGCTCCTGTGGTAGCCAGAAGAGCCCCTTGGCCGGCACCTGCTAAAGTAGCAGAAAGCCCTCTGAAGGAAGGCACGGCAGCCTTCACCCAGCCAGAAATGCCTCTGTCCCAAACCGCTCTCTGTGGCAGACTGTGACCCAACCTGGGACATCATTAGTACAGGTCAGCAGGACTCCCCCTCTGCTGTCCATGTAGGTTGGCACCTTCGAGTCTTGAAAGAATTTCCAGAGAGGGGATCAGGGAAGTCAAGTGAATTGCCAGGGTCACCCAGGCAGCCTTCCTCAGAGGCAGGACTTGAATCCAGATCTTCTGAGCTCTAAGACTACCTTTCTCTATCCCCCTACACCTGTGGTCCTTTCCCAACCTCTCTTCATTCTAGGGCCTTTCCTGTCTTATTATTTCCTATTTATCGTCTACATAGCTCATCTTTGTGTGTTGTCTCCCCCCATTAGATTGCAAGTTCCTTAAGGGCAGGGTCTGTCTTTGCCTCTTTTTGTATGCCTAGGGCTTAGCATGGTACCTGACACACAGTAGGCATTTAATATTTATTAACAAACTGGTCCCTATTTAGCGGTTTAAAAAACCCTTGGGGTTCACAAAGATAGTCCAAGGTGTTCGTGCTAAAAAATAATTTAGTAGTACCTTAAGCAGGAAATAATTTTAGAATATTATGAGTAGGACATTAAATTACCTGGGGGGTTCACAGCATTTTATTTTTCCCGGAAAACACTGGAAGCCACTGAACTACCCCATGCTGCCTTTCTACTAAGGGGACTAATACCTGATATTTATTAGGCAGCTGAGTGGTGCAGTGGATAGAGTACTGGCCTTGGAGTCAGGAAGGCCCAAATTCAAATTCTGCCTCAAACAGTGACCCTGATCAACTCACTTAACCTGTATCTTGGTTTCTCCATTTGTAAAATGGGGATAGTAATAGGAATAATAGATAATGGAGATAATAATAGCCTCTCCTCCTCCCAGGCCTGTTGTGAGGATATGAAAATCATAAGATAACATTTGCAAAATTTAGAGTACTCTATATATGCTAGCTCCCAGCCAGTACTGTTAGTGATCTCTGCACCCATGAGATACTGCTATTCCCATTTTACAGATGAGGAAACATTGTCAGAGGTCACAGCATCACAGATTTTAGATCTGGAAGGAATCAGCCCTCTCATTTTACAGATGAGGAAACGGCGGCTGCCTCCACCTGAGACTGCCTTTCCCAGGGTCACACAATCACTAAGTGTCAAGGAAAAATTGGAAACCAGGTTGTGGGGATTCCTTTCAGATATACTATTGATGTCCTTTCCTATCCTAAAATCTTGTGATGTTTGGTGCCAAGTTCACCACTTTATTTGCTATGACTCAATGTCCTTTACAGCAGCTGGCAGGAAAGTGCTTTACACATCTCATCTGTGAGGTAGGTGTTATTATTACCTCCATTTTACAAATGTGAAAACTGAGTCTCAAAGAGATTAAATGACTAGCTCAGGGACACACAGCTAGAATGGATGCTAAGGGATATAGAATCCTGTGACACTGGCCGTCTTTGAGGTAAAAGATGTGGGGTGTAAACTCTTGTGTTTTCTCTCTCTCTCTCTCTCTCTCTCTCTCTCTCTCTCTCTCTCTCTCTCTCTCTCTCTCTCTCTCTCTCCCCCCCTTTCTCTTCTTCTCCCTCTTTTTCTCTCCCCCTGCCTCTCTCTTTCTTTCCCTCACCTCTCACCCCCCTTCTCTCTCTCCTGCCCCCTCCCTTCTTCTCCCTCTCCCTCCTTCTTTCTTTCCCCCTCCGTCCCCCCTTCTCTCTCCCTCCTCCCCTCTACAAAAAACAGGCAAAGTGCTAAGGGAGGCCTTTCAATTCTCTTCAGACCCAGCCAGCTACTGCTCCATCTAGACACCACGCAAACTCAGCTGTTTTCCTGGTCTTCCAAATGGGCATTCTTGTACAGATTATGGAGGAGTCCATATTCTTCTGGAGGAGTCTATATTCTTCTCCCCCCCCCCAAACTCCCAAACAGATGATTTGCCCTAGAGCACAAGAGGGCTGACTAAAAAACCCAGACAAATAAACAAACAGTAACAACAAAACCAGCCTAACCCAGAGCTGGGCAGTCCCAGGAAATCAACACGCCTGCTTCACCATGGGCTTCATAATCCATGTTCCCTCCTGTCTCCACAGAGCCTATGAGGCTTCAGAGGGTAGAGAGGGTGGGGAAATCATCTGAAACAAGCAGAAGAATATCTGTAGAACCAGCCATCTTCTGAGCAGCCACTGGCCCCAGCTCTGAGCTCCAACCTCCATCTCATCATGTAACCCCACAAAAAACTCATCACAGGGAAGACTGGTTCCACAGTGTCCCTTTCCTAGACTGTCAGGCATGGAATGATAGAAAGACCACAGGATTTAGAGTTGGGGAGATCCGCATTTCAATTCTGGCTCGGCCACTTGCTCTAGCCCTTCAACAGGTCTCCCTGGGCCTCAGTTTCCTCATCCATAAAAATGAGGGCATTGGGCCAGATGGCCTCTGAGACCCTTCCTAGAGCTGGATCACAGACCCCAGGACTGGTCTCAGTGGGAAAGAAACCTGAGAGTTTGCCCCTTTGCCCTGCACCTCCTAAGCTGCCTCTACACCTTGCTGGGGCTCCTCACTAGGAGTCAGACTTGCTCTGGGGGAGCAAGACAACGACAGAGTCTCCATGAGCCAGGGCTGGCTGCCGCAACGTCCCTCCGAGACCTTCACAAGATACAAGCTATGACAAGGATGGAGTCCAATCACCAAGGAGACCCCTACCATCTTTCACCTTTCTCTCTGCTCTACCCTAAGCAGTCAGTCATCAGCGTTTATTAAACACCTACTATGGGCTAGGCACTGTGCAATTCCAGACCCAAATTGGGAATATTTTCTCAAATTTAGTGGGGTTATTTCTGCCTACTCAATATTTGGGGATCAGTTAATATTCTAAAGTGACAGGCACAGCTCCCTCTACCTCCCAAGGGATTCCCTGGGGCAAGCCCATTCAGAGGATGAGATCCCAGAGGCCATCTAAGCCAGCTTCCTGATTTTACAGATCAGGAAACTGAGGCCCAGAAACATTTAAGGTGACTTAAGATCATAGGTGTATATGGTTGGAAAGGACCTGAGAGGCTGCCTTGTCCAAAGCCCTCACTTTAGAGAGGAGAAACCTGAGGCATTTAGATGTCCTTTCCAAGACCACAAAAGTATTATCAGAGACAGGATGCTAACCTAGGTCCTATGACTTCAAACTAGAACTCCATCCACTCTGTCAAGCACCGTACCATGCTGCCTCAAATTTAATATTCCTCCCTCAGCTACCTGATACAGATGCTTTCTGCCATCTCTCTGTTTCTCTCTCTCTGTCTCTGTATCTCTGTGTCTCTCTCTCTCTGTCTCTGTATCTCTGTGTCTATCTCTCTCTCTGTCTCTGTATCTCTGTGTCTATCTCTCTCTGTGTCTGTCTCTTTGTCTCTCTCTATCTCTGTATCTCTGTGTCTCTCTCTATCTCTGTATCTCTGTGTCTCTCTCTCTCTGTGTCTGTCTTTGTCTCTCTCTGTGTCTGTCTTTGTCTCTATCTCTGTATCTCTGTGTCTGTCTCTCTCTCACACACACACACCCCAATCCCAGAGATCATAGCTTGTATGTACCTAGCTGTTTGCAAGCTCTCTCTCCTAACAGACTGTGAGCTCTCAGACACTGATTTTTTGGGTTTGTTTTTGCCTTCTTTTGTAACCCTAGCATTTAACACAGTGCCTGACACATAGTAGGCTCTTTGAATGGGGAAGAAGGAGTGAATGTCTAACTGCAAGGTCCACTGGATCATAGCCTTTCCTCAATCTGGAAGTTTTATGGAATTTAAAGGTTAAACTGAGGGCTTGGCATCATGCCAAACACGTGGCACAATGTCCCCGAGCTGCTATAAGCTTCTCAAAGACAACACTAAGTAAGAAACAGGCAGGGTGGTAGCTCCTGGCAAGACGCCAGCCAGGACTGTTGGCTCACTCCCTCTTCCTCTACGTGGCTTTTGAGCTAAAAACTTCAGGAAGGGAAGAGGTCAGGCAGGCCTTTCTCTCTCTATCCCTCAAGGAGTTGTCTTTTCAGGAGGCACCCGGTTGGCTACCACATCCCTCCCTCCCTCCCCCCAATCTGGACCTGATGCTGCTGTCACTCCAGCCTGATACAGAGTTGGCTGGCATCCTCCTGGGGGGCTGAGCCAACAGCCAAGCCCCAGCACAGCTGACCCTTCTTGTCCCCCAAGCAGAGGATGGGGCAAGAGCCCAATGCAACCCAGCCCCCTCCGCCAGAACACCTGCCCCAGCTGCCCTAATCACCTTCTACTTACTTCCTCTGGCACAAGTCCCAAGTGATAGGCTGGAACAGCTGCAAGGGCTGTAGTCCAAGTCTGGCCTGACATGATGTCATCAGGGTGAGAAGAACCTGACAGCGGTGTCCCCAAACCTGCCCCCGCCCACCTCCTTATTCTCCAGCTCAGAGTCTGAGGCCTTAGTTCAGCTTGGCTAGAAGGACAGAAAAGCCAACAACAGACGTGGCCTTGCAAAGGGGCATTTGTAGTTCCTCTCTCCCAAACCTGCAACCCGGATGAGGCTCGCCAAAGTCCTGCCACCGTGGCTGGCCCTGAAGACTTCCTCCCACTGCATTACAGACCCTGCACCACCCCTCCCATCCAGGAAATAGGAAAGAGACACCTTAAGCAGCCCACACGACCCTCTCCCTTCTTCTAAGGAGGAAAGGAGGCAGCCGCAGCTGGCACCCAACTCCCTACAACTCTCAGCTGGGCGAGAGGGGACTTGACTGGGAGGATGAAGGTGGAATACAGATAGACTGGTTTGAAGGCAACCCTTTAGAATCAGCAACAAATTACGGGGGGTTTATTTACAAGCTAATTTTTCTGATCAGTGGGCTCCTTGGAGAGGTCCCCTGATCTCTAGCTGCCATCCCCCACAGCTGCAAAGTGACACTCATGAAGGATATTCCTACAGGTCATTCCCTTTCACAAGAAGCTCTGCTGGATCCCTACTGCTTGGCCTTTAAAGACCTTCTCTAGCCAGTTTGCAGCCCACCTCTCTGGGCTTCATACATGTCGCCCCCCTCTGATACACCCTCCACCCTAGTTCAACAGGTCCTCCTGCTGTTCCACAGCCAGGACATACTCTTTTCCATTACCATGGCTCTGTCCTGGCTGCGCCCCCTCCCCCCATGACTGGAGTGCATTCCCGCCTCCTCTCTCAGATCTCTCTCTCTCAGAATCCCTGACGTCCTTCAATGGGCAGCTTAAGGGGAAACTATGTGGCACAGTGGATAGAGCACTGGCCTTGGATTCAGGAAGACCTGAATTCAAACCTGGCCTCAGATACTTACTAGCTGTGTGACCTTGGGCAAATCATTTAACCCTGATTGCCTTGAAAAGAAAAAAAATAGGCAGCTTAAATGCCACCTTCTCCATAACACCTTCCACAATCCTCCCAGCTGTTAGGGCCTCCTCCCAACATCCCCCCCCCATGTCAAAATAAATCACATGCTATTCATCTGCTACAGATTTTGTGTATATTTGTAAAAAGGAGGCATGGTAGAGTAGACAGCAAGGCAGCCCTGGAGTCAGGAAGGTCTGGATTCAAGTGTTCCCTCTGACCTGTGTGACCCTGGGCTTCCCTGGACTCAGTTTCCTCATCTGTAAAATAAGGTGATTGGCCTAGATGGCCTCTGAGGGCCCTTCAAACTCTAGATCTGTGATTCTATATAAATAAATTGCTTTGAAAAGTGTAAGGCCGTGTGCGTGTGTGTATGAGGGCTTGTTATTTTAGTTTATAGGTAATTAGTGATGGACAAGAAGGTCTGAAGAGGGAGATGGTGGAGAAAGCCAGAGGAAGCTGGACCTAGGGATGAGTCATCATTGCCAACTGTGCATGACAGAGAGAGAGAGAGAGAGAGAGAGAGAGAGAGAGAGAGAGAGAGAGAGAAGAGAGAGAGAGAGAGAGAGAGAGAGAAGGAGTGAGGAGGAGGGAGAGGTAGGCAGATAGGCATAGTTTTCATGTCACAGGTAATGGGAGAAAGTGGCATGATCTATAAAAAATTCATTTCAACAAAGCTTCTCAGGAAGACCTCTAAAACTTAAAACAAGGTTCACCTTCGTTTGCCATTTACCCACAGCTCTACAGTTTACAAAACATTTCCCTGGCACCAGCCCTGGGAGGTAGGCTATTATCCCTGCTTAACAGAGACATCCAGTGACTGGCCAAAGGTCCTGTGGTCAGCAAGGGCCAGACCTGACTCTGAACCCCAATCTTCTAACATTATTGAAGCGCAGGGCCTTTGAAAACCACAGGAACAGGTGGAGAACTGACCTTGGTCTCCAACTAGATATAGAGAAGAAAGCCTATGGATGCCAGACTGACTCAAGGCTCTCCCTGGCCGAGGAATCCTTCACTTTGTGTGTGCCCTGGAACCTCCTGGCCATCTGTTGAAACCTCTGGACTTCTTCTCACAATAAAGGTTTTTAAATAATCAAAGGAAATGCTAAATTTTGGTTAGAAGTTAGTGAACATGAAGGTGTCATTTTGTTCCTCCCAAATTCACAGATTTTCCTGAAGTCTATCCATGGACCCAGGGTAAGAAGCCTTGTACTCAGCAAAAGAGATGCCCAAAGCCCTAGACAAGCACATGCCCACTTGGTCCATCTCTCTTCCACTGAAGATAAGACAATTGCTGAAAACCTGAGATAACCTTCCGAAGTAAATGAGGAGGCAGCAAGACTCCCAGGCCCAAGTTCCCGGGTCGTGCTGGGCAGCTGCTCGTGGGGTCATGGCTCAAAAGCTGGAAGGCACCACCAGCCTAACTCCCTCATTTCACTTAGGAGGAAACTGAGACTGAAGTCACCTAGGTAGTAAGTGGCAGAGCCAGAGACGTAGATTTCAGTGAGAAAACAGAGACCCAGGGAGATGAGGTGAAATCATAGGCTCATGGGAGCCGGAAGGGACCTTGACCAAACCCCTCGCTTTACAGATAAGGAAACTGAGGGCCCAGGAGATGAAATAACTTTGCCCAAGGCTGCACACACAGTGAACCCCAGAGGTGAGATTTAAATATGGATCCTCTGATTCCCCACTGCAGCACAAGTGGCCACTTCTGGAGGCAGTTCCAAGACATCAGATGCCAGGGAATCGCCACCCATAAGGATGTCTGGGACAGAATGGGTGCCAAGGGCCATGAGGTTCCTATGAGTCATTGCTTCAGCCTAAGGACACCTGTCCATTAAATGGCATCAGATCAGGTCATGGGTGTGCAAGTGTCAAGGTCCTACTTATGCCGTCACCTTAGCAAGTCCTCACTTGAGGGCAGCCCTCCAGCCCCACCCAGGATTCAGCAAATGAGAGAATGTGGTGCAGTGCAGAGGGTGCTGCCCTTGTATCAGGAAGACATGAGTTCAAATCCTGCCACAGCTACTTACTACTTGAGTCTCCCTAGGCAAGTCACACAATTTCTCAGCACCTCGATTTCCTTAAAGATAGTGGGCTGGATCAGATGACCTCTGAGATCCGCTTCCACTTTAAGTGAAAACCATGACCCTATAAACTCTGAGCTCATGGAGAGAACTAGCAATTCCCAGAGAACAGCATCACATATCTCTCCTGGGGACCTAGCCTCACTTTCTCACCTTCTCAAACACCGGGTGCAGGGCCCCTGCCATGTTAGCCCCTTGCCCACAGCCGGCCCTCGTGGTATGGCCACTGCCCGTGTGTGCGAGGGGTGGAGAGTTCAGCCATAAGCATGAGGTGCCAGCCTGCTCCTCTGCCGGAGACGCAAAGGGGGTTTGTGTGCTCCTAACAAGCCCTCAGAGAATAGAGAAGTGAGGAGCCATGCCCGGGAAGGCAAAGGGTGGCATGCTCTCCATCTCTTCAGCTCTGGCATGGGGAACAGGGGCGACAGGACAGGGGCACTGGAGTCAGAGGAGGGAGCGTCAGATGTCACCTCTGATGCTGCCTGCATGACCCTGGGCAGGTCACACCTCTCTGGGCCCCAGTTTCCTTATCTGTAGAGTTGAACTAGATAGACTTTGAGGTCCCTCCCAACTCCGAATTCAAAATCCTATAAGCCTATGCCTCCCTGGCTAGAGAAGCTAGTCTGGGTTCAAATCCTACTTTGCCTACTTGTTGTTAAGCCACTTTCAGTCATGTCTGACTCTCCCTGACCCCACCTGGGGCTTTCCTTGGCAAAGATGCTGGAACGGTTTGCCATTTTCTTCTCTGGCTCATTTTACAGATGAGGAAACCGAGGCAAACAGAGTAAAGTGACAGGGTCACACAACTAGTAAAAGTCTGAATCCAGATTTGAACTCAGGTCTTCCTAATTCCAAGCCCAGTGCTCTATCCACTGTGCCACCTAGCTGCACTTACTACCAGTGCAGCTCTTAAACTCAGTGTGCCTCAGTTTCCTCATCTGTAAAATGAAGAGTTTAGACTAAATGACTGCTAAGGTCTCGCCTAATGCTAAATTCTGTTATTTTATCTCATTACAGCTTTATACACACACACAACACACCCTTGGGGAAGAAGAGGGGGAAGGGAAGGGAAATTGCAAAAATTCCCATTTTACAAAGAAAAGAACTGAGTCCCAGAGGTTGAGTGTCCTGTGTAAGATTCCACCACTAGTTCTGCCATGCTGTACTGTACTGACGATAGGTATTAGAGGTGATATTAGAAGCCAAGTCTCCTGATGGTTCCAGATCTAGCACCCATAAGGAGGCAGTCAGCATCCTCTTGGGTAAACCCAAGTCCGTACATGTGGGCACTCTCTTTCAGGCTGCTCAGCTTCTCTGTCTGTGGGCTCCCTGCCATCACTTAGTCACCAGCTTCCCTCCCACCCACCCCCACCCACCACACATGCCCCTTCCCACCCCAGCAGCCGCAGAACAGAAAGTAAATGAGCAAGAATGCTAAAGTTAGACATGCACTAAGCGGTGGCCAGGCTGGAAAGAAGAAGGGCGGTTGCTGCTCCCCCAGGCCCTTCCCAGAGCCCCCAGAGGGCCTGGCATCGCCCTGCCCAGCCCAAGACTAGTAGAGGCTAGGAAGGGGAGACAGGGAGGATGGCTGATGCAATCAGAGAAGGACAAGCTGGTGAGTCAAGGGGACCACTGACCCCTCTGTCTCCCCTCCCCAACTGGACCATCTCTCTACACATGCGGGAGGTTTTAGCTGTAGGCAAGGCCAATGGTTAGCAGGTGCTCCCCTAGATGGGCCTTCTCAGGCTCATCCAATGTTAAAGTGGCAAGAGGGACCTTTGAAATCACTGAGGATCACAGAATCGTAGATCTATGGGGCAAGGGACTTCTTAGGCCATCTGGTCCAAATCCTTCATTTTACCGATGAGGAAACTGAGGCCTGTGGACATAAAAGATCATAGGACCATAGACTTGGAGCTAGAACAGATCTTAGAAGGCTGGGTCCAACCCCTCATTTTACAAACGAGGAAACTGAGGCACAGACAGTGAGGTGATTTGTCTGTGGTCAAAAGTAATAAGCGAGAGAGGCAGAATTTGAACTCGTCAGCTCTCTGACTCCAAAGCCAATGACTGTTCTTTTTCATTGTATTAAGGTGTGTCGAGGTCAACTAAATTTTTTGGGGACGGTAACTTTATTTTCCTTGAGATAGGAAACTCCCAGTGAGAAAACTGTTCACCAATGCAGATCTGACCTGCTCTGTAACTTACAGATATAAAAGAGCTGCAAGGGGCCTTGAAAGGGCAATGACTTGTCCAGGGTCACACAGTCTTCCTGGCTTGGAGGCCTGCTCTGTCTGCTAGGACACTCTGCCTCCTCATTTTACAGCAGAATGAGATTGAGGCCCAAATGGGCCGAGATTAGCCCAAGGTCACTCAGGCAGGTCCAAGGGCTCCCCCCAAGCCTTGGTCCTGACTCCACTCTCCTCCTGGAAATCCCAGTAACCTGCCTCATGTGGCCTCATCCAAAGCCCCGGTCTCCAGGCTGGAGGAATTTTCTCAGCCCCACATCCTGGACATCTACCCAGAGCCACAGCACTGCTGTTACCATGGAGGCAAATGAATCATCTCCTCCCAGACCCATGTCAGCCAGCTATGCTGGGGCAGGGGCTTTTATAGGCCTCACACAGCAACAGGGCACATCATGCCAGAGACAAGGGAGCCCCCAACAGCCCAGCTGGCCTGGGGGCTGTGGGTAGCCACTCCCCTGGAGAACAGCTGGTCCAGGGAGAGGCATGCATCTACTCAACTCCATTCTAGCAATCCCCACCCCACAAGAACCCCCCAGACAGTGGGTCCCCTACCCTCCTTTCCCAGGCCAGCTGGCCATGCTGTTGGCCATTACTGTTTAGCCCTGGGCCGGTGCAAAAGGCAGGCATTTCTCCCCATGCTCTCTTAATGTGTACACAATCTATCTCTATCGACGCTGCCCCAGGAAGCCTCTATCCACCCCAGCCCCAACCCTCCCCTGCCCTGACAGGCACTTAGGTTGCGTCTGCGTCATGCTCCCACCTTCACTGCCACCAGGAACGGGGAGCCCGAGTCCGGGCTGGTAGGGGTTCCCAGATCACACTCTTCCAAGACAAATACATCTTCATCCTCTAGGACCTTGTCGAGAAAGCCTATCGCCTCCTCTTCCTCTTCCATGGCCGCTGGAGGCAGGCAAAGGCCAAACAGGAAGCCAGCAGGTCCCACGCAGCGGCAGCAGCAGTAGCAGCAGCAGCAGCTCTGAAGGGGGCTGGAGGCAGCCGCTGAGAGAGCAACGAAGGGAAGGAGTGGGGGCCGCAGGAGTCGAGCAGGCCTACACCAGCATGCTGGCCTCCCCAGAGTCAATATTGGAACCTGGCCACAGGCTTCCAATGAAAGAGTCCATTATGAGAGCTTTCCCCGCTCTCCTGCCTCGGCTGCTCTCAGCTTTGCCCCTTGCAAGCCCCCGTCTCCTCCCAGGCAGGAAAGCGGGGAATCCGATGTCCCCGTCCCCCACTCTTGGGGCAGATCCTGCCAGGCTCCAGCTGCCTCCAGCCTGCCTTTGCAAGCACTGCTCAAATTCCGGGGGCTGTCACCAGAGATAAACGGGCAACCAACCCGTGGAGGAAAAAGAAACCACCCAAGACTGCTGCTACTTCCTTAAAGTCTCTGCTGCTCCTGGGGAAAGCGAGACCCGCATGAGCCCCGGCCTGGCCGTCTCCCGGATCCTGCTCCTTCTCCCCAGCCTCTGCTTGCAGCTGCCCGTCTCTAGTCCCTTCCTTCTCTGTAGTCTGTCCAGTGAGCTCCGCGCCAGCCCCAGCCCCACAAATCCCGCCCTTTCAGAGACGGAGGTTTGAGCCTGCTATTAATATACAGGAAATGCACGTCTTGACTTGTGAGGTGGAGCTGTTCCCTCTCTGTGGTCACTGGGCGCACTGGCAAAGGGCTCCTCACGGGAGAAGGCTGGCTGAGGGCAGCTAAGCCAGATGCATGGCTCTGGGAGGGGACAGAAGGGGAAGTATCTGGCTTCCCAGGGACCCAGGAAGGAGCTCTCCTATTTGCAACCCATCACCAGAGCAGGAGCACTGGGTACAGTGAGAGATGCAGAGAGCTGAAGTCGGGACCTGGACACAGAGACTTAGCCCCAAGGCAGCCTGTCTTTACCCCTGTGAGCCCAACTCCTGCAAACAGGACCGAGCCTTCACATTGCCTCCCCTGCCCCTCATCCTATAATGAAGGAGGAAGGGAGCAGGGCTGAGAAACCAAAGCACAGTAGAGGAAAGGAGTGAGGGCTACTTAACCCTTTAGGGCAGTGGGACCTCACCATACTAGGCTCCCAGCTCCTCCCAGTATCACAAATGCATTAAGTTAGAGCTGAAAAGAGTACCAGAGCTTAGATCTTGACTTGGAGAGGACTTTAGAGGCCAGCCAGCCCAACAGCCCCATTTTACAGAAGAGGAAAGTGAAGTGATTTAAAGGATCCTAGCTCCAGAAGTAGAAGGGAGCACAGGGGCCATCTGGTCCAGCACTGGACCTTGTACAGATGAGGAAACCAAGACCTGGGGAAGTGAAATGATTTGCTCAAGGTCACACAGTTACCAGGCAGAACTGGCATTTGAACTTGGGTCCTCTGACTCCAATGTACCCATGACTCCAACCAGAGGCTACATATTATGCTCACAGCTGGCCAGGAGAGACCCAGCACTCCCTTCCCCCTCTGCCTGACTCCGGCTTTGCTCAAAGTCCTCTCCTCCTCAGTGCCCAAGCCTACTCAACCAGACTCTATGAGGAAAAGGGATTCAGGCACACATATATTCATATGATTCTTAGCACCCCTGCCCTACTTACCTTCCTTAAGGATTGCTTGGTTTTTGTGTTTGTTTGTTTTTAAAGCCCAATTCATCCTGTTATCCCAGGGTCCCAAAGCCCATGCTCTGGCCTCACAGCTAGGAACATCAAGGTCCCTATCCACATCAGAAAACAAATGAAATGAGCTTGGTGGCAGCACCCTAGGACCATATCCTTCTAACACACAACACTGATGCTTAGTTAAAGTTTCAGGGCCAAGACTGTCGGTGGGACGTATCAGCTGGGTCAGTAAGCAGAGAGAAAAAAGGAGGAAACAAAATTCTCTCTGCTTCTCCCTCCTTTCCCCCTTCTCCTCCACCTCACCCCTATCTCAATCCCACCCAATCTCAGGTCATAATCTATTGGGTCTTCAGGCTTAAAAATCAAACTGGGTTCCACTCATTCCTGACATTAACCACCTTCTGCAAACTTCATGGCCACAGAGTTTTAATGAACAAATGGGCCTGGTCCAAACTCTGGCCTTTGGGGGGTAGCTAGGTGGCACAATGGATAGAGCGCTGGCCCTGAAGTCAGGAAGACCTGAGTTCAAATCCAGTCTCAGACTAGACACTTGGCACTTACTAGCTCTGTGACCCTGGGCAAGTCACTTAACCCCAATTGCCTTACCAAACACACACACACACACACACACACACACACACACACACACACACACACACACACACACACAAACTCTGGCCTTTGGATCACAGATGCACATTTAGAAGGGCTCTCAGGCTAAGCGTTAAGAGCAAGAATGAACCTTAGGAAATGTCTAGTCCGACTCTTTCATTTTACAGATGAGGAAACTGAGGCCCAGGAGTTGAAGAATCTTGTCCAAAACACACAGGAAGTAAGTGGCAGAGCCCGGATTTGAAGGCTCATCACTGAAGCTGAGGCCAGCATTTCCTAAGCCCAGAAGTCTTTTGCCAGCCAGGCTTCCTTCACCAACCTTCCTGATCTCTATTGCAATGGAAATCATCCCACCACTTCTGCAAGCCCCCCTGGCTATCCCAACCCTGTGGCCTTCTTCCTTCCCTGAAGTGAGAGACAGACAGACAGACAAATGAGAGATTGAAGAGAGAGAGGAGAATGACAAGAAAGAGAGAGGAGAGGATGAAGAGAAAGAGAAAGTGAGAGAGAGAGATGAAAGAATGAAGAGTGAGAAAGGGAGAGGAGAGAGGAAAGGAGAGAGGAGAGAGAGGGAGGTAGAGGGGGGGAGTGAGGGAGTGAGGGAGTGAGGGGGAGAGAGGGAGAGAGAGAGAGAAAGAGAGAGAGAGAGAGAGAGAGAGAGAGAGAGAGAGAGAGAGTGAGCAAGCACACTTGGAGTGAACATTCTGGGCAGTGTGGCGCTGTGGAAAGAGGGCTGCTGTGTTTGGTGTCACAGGATCTGGGTTCCAGTCTCACCTTTGTCACTTCCTCCCTTTCCCATGCTTCCAGAAGGGGTGATCCAGAGTAATGCTGTTCTCTAGGAACTCCCAGGGGACCCTCACTCCTCTCTGCAGCCATGAGCTAGAAGCTGTGGAACTTCCCAACGGCAAGGACTTATTAAGGTGATGGCCAAGTCACGTTGTCTCACTGGGCCTCAGTTTCCTTATCTGCAAAATGGGGAGTGGGTGGACTAGATGGCCTTTGAGGTCCATTGCAACTTCAAGACTATGAGTCTGCGGGTCCACAGTCATTGGCAGATGAGGAGTCTGGCTAATTTCAGAGACATCCAATCACCAAGCTGACTTCTAGCAACCCTCTCAGTTGTAGGTGTCTTAATCTACATTAGTGGAGGGAATGGCCACCGTGGAAGCACGTGGAAGCATAGGAGGACCACGAGGCTCATCATTTCATTCGTGGCCCAGGGTCTTCTATCTGCTCTGACTCGGAATATAGGACTGTGAGCCCAACCTGGCTTCTTTTGGGTCCTTTACAGCACCCAATGATGCTCCATGTCCCGTGGCAGCTCAATTAGGGACTTTCCCTTTTTTCAATCAGGCCTGAGATTTTAATGTTGTTGAGAGCTCCTGGGTGAGGAAACTCCCTTTATTAGTGCAGATTACTACCTGCTCAGCAACTTGTTCCCTTAGAGTTGCTGAGTCACTAAGAAGTGAAATGTCTCGCCCACAGTCACACAGCCAGCATATCCAGGACATACTTACTTGACTGAGAGTTCTTGTTCTTTCCTCATCTCTAACCCTTTACATCAAGGCCTCCCACCATACTTGGGAAGGAGAGAGTAATAAGCATCTTTCATTTGATCCTCACAACATAATAGCACTTAGGGAGGTTGTACTCTTATTATCCCCATTTTACAAATGAGGTAACTGAGGCAGACAGAGAGAGGTTAGATGACTAGCCCAGAGTCACACAGCTAGTAAGCGTCTGAGGCTAGATTTGAACTTGGGTCTTCCTAACTCCAAGCCCAGCACCCTATCCATTGTACCTCCAGCTGCCTTCCTTTCCTTTCCTCATTTTTAACCCTTTACACCCCTCTCTACATACTTGGTAGAGCCTCTCCCTAACCCCTTTTCATTGAACACTCTTCATTTTGTCCTCATATACCCCATTACCCGGATTTCCTATACTCCCCCATGTAAGCCACCTCCTCAAAGGCCACCATGTCTAGCTAGAGCATAAGGGACCTCAAAAAACTCTATTCCAGGCTAGACCATTCCCATATTGGGAAGGGAAAGGTGGGAAAGAGGCAATGAGAAAAGTCAGGATCTCCACCCCTCCTCACCACTGGAAAAGGAAGACAATCAGTCCTGTATTTTTTTGGACTTAAAAAAATAATCTGCTGGAAAGACAAGTCTGATGGAAGCAGGCCAGCAGGGTGGACAGGGCTTCCCTTCAGCATGGCCTGACTCCTCCTGGCTGCAAGAGCCAGTCTATTGGAATCTCCAGGACTGGGGGTAAGAGCTTTGATTTTCCCCAAACCCCAGAGGGTATCCCGATGCTAGCCGATGTGGGGCAGGAGAGGGGCTTCCGCTGGCAGAGTTCAGCTAAGCCCCACCCCCTGCTTCCTAAGAACTTCAGGACTTGGCTCCTTCACCCTTGTCCCTGGATTTTCCCTTGGCCCAGCCCTGGGGCTGGTTATAAATAGCCGGGGCACATCTGAAGGGCCCTTTCAGCCATAATTCCACATTTGGTTTGGAGGGGAGAGGCCGTTCCCAGGGCTTGGGAAAGGACAACGCCCGAAGCTCTGGGTAATACCCACGAGCCTGCTGGGGCCCTGGGTCTCTCTACCTGCAGCTCTGTCTGCCATCCCACAAGTCCAACCATCCCAGCCAGAGGAGAGAGCATGAAAATCAGGAAGATGAAGACCGCAGTTCAGGGTCTCCTCCTCTGACAACTCCACCCCACCCCAGCAAGGCAGCAAGTTTTAAAGAGTTTACCATCCCAATCATGAGCACCTCAATGACACCCACCCAGTCCTGGACCCCCAAATCTTGATGGTCACCTGGCTCTGGAATCAGAGGATCTGGGTTCAAATTCTGCCTCTGATGCTTACTATCTAGGTGACTTTGGGCAAGGCACTACATCTCCCCAGGCCTCAGTTTCCTCATCTGTTAAAAACAGAGAGGATTAGACTGAATGGCCTCTGGAGTTCCTTCTTGACCTAACCCAGGCTGCTCCCCTCCCCCTCTCTCTTTCCTTAAATTACCTTGGATTTACTTATCTGTGCCCATGTTTTATCTCCAGTTCCCTCCTCCACCCTGAAGTAGAATGCAAACTCCTTGGGAGCAAGGACATCTTCATTTATGCTCTTGCATCCCAATACCTTGTACACAGTCGGTGCTTAATAAAAGTTTGTTAAATTCAGTCTCTCCCCTGAAAGCACTACCTCTGAATCTCTTAAGAGGCAGCTAAATGATACAGTGGAAATCACCTGAGCTGACTAGATGTGTGTGGGTGGGGTGTCTCAAAGATTCTGTGCATCCTGGATCCTTGGATGGTGTCCAGGGAAGTCTACAGACCCCTTCTCAAAGTCAGGTTTTTAAATGCATAAAATAAAATGTGCAGTATTACAAAAGAAACCAGTTATTGAAAGACAGATATAAAAACTCCCGAGTTAAGAATGCCTGCACTAAGTGGCTTCTATGATCCCTTTTAATACCAAATTGACAGTCAGATGACTTCGGCAGGGGCTGGAAATGCCTTCCTTTTGACACACAAACACCTCTCAGAAGAAAAAAAACCCCTCAATCCTCTACAAGGATCATAGATCCACAACTGAAAGAAACCTCAATGGCTTCCTAGTCCAATATCCCCTGATTTTACAGAAAAGGAAACTGAGAGAAAGTGGAGACCAGAGTTATACAGTTTATTGTTGTTTGGTAGTTTCAGCTGACTCTCCATAACCCCATTTGGGGTTTTCTTAGTAAAGATACTGGAGCAGTTTGCCATTTCCTTCTCTAGCTCATTTTACAGATTGAGGAAACTGAGACAAACAGGGTTAAGTGACCTGCCCAGGGTCATACAGCTAGTAAGTGTCTGAGGCCAGATATTAACTCAGGGACATGAGTCTTCCTGATGCCAGGTGCTCCGTATGCTATGGCACCACCTAGTTGCCCCAAGTATCAGAGACAGGATTTGAACTCGGCCTCTGCCTCAAGAACAAGTATACTTTAGAAAATTTTCCCACAAAGATTTCTTTCTTTCTTTCCCACATGACTACTATATACTCAAGTCTTCCATTTCCATCCCAACCAGTTTTTGTGTGTGACTGTTTACACCCAAACCTTCCATTTCCTTACCAACTGCTTCCCATTCGTACCACTCTCCCTAAACCATCTTCTCCAGTCAACAATGACCACCTTTCCTCATTTCTAGAATATAAAGAGAACTGAGTCAGATTTATAGGAATACAAGTTATTCCCCAGTTGATAGTCAAAGGATATGAACAGGCGGTTTTCAGACGAAGAAATTAAAGCTAACTATAATCATGAAAAAATGCTCTAAATCACTACTGATCAGAGAAATGCAAATTAAAATAATTCTGAGGCACCACTTCACACCTATCAGATTGACTAATACGACAGAGAAGGAAAATGATAGATGTTGGAGAAGATGTGGGAAAACTGGAACACAAACGCATTGCTGGTGGAGTTGTCACCAGATCCAACCACTCTGGAAAGCAATTTGGAACTATGCCCAAAGGGCAATGAAACTGCACACCCTTTGATCCAGCAATACCACTAGAAGGTCTGTATCCCAAAGAAATCATAAAGAAGGGGAAAGGACCCACATACACAAAAACATTTAGAACAGATCTTTTTGGGGTGGCAAAAAATTGGAAATTGAGGGAATGCCCATCAACTGGAGAATGTCTGAATAAGTTGTGGTATATGAATATAATGGAATATTAAAAATGATAAGCAGGCTGATTTCAGCAAAACCTGGAAAGACTTACATGAACTGATGCTGAATGAAATGAGCAGAACCAGGAGAACATGGGACATAGCAACAGTAACAATGCACAATGATTAACTACAATAGACTCAGCTCTTCTCAAAAACGCAATGACCCAAGACAATTCAGACAGACTCACGATGGAAAACGCTGTTCACATCCAGAGAAAGAACTATGGAGTCTGAATGCAGAGCGACGCAGACTGTTTTCACTTTTTCTTTTGTTTTTTCTTTCTTGTGGTTTTTCCCTTTTATTCTGATTCTTCTTTCACAACATGACGAATATGGAAATATGTTTAACATGATTGTACATATATAACCTACGTCAGATTGTTTGCTGTCTTGGGGAGGGGGGAGGAAGAAAAATTTGGAACTCAAAATTTTACAAAAATGAATTTTTAAAATTATCTTTACATGTAACTGGAAAAAAAAAAACACTATCAAGAAAAAAAAAGTGACCACCTTTGCACCAAATCCTCCTCCCAGGAGTTGCTTCTTTACTGTCCTGGGGTATCTGACATAGCTAACTACCCTCCTTGGAAGTCTCTTCCCCTGGGCCTCCCCTACCCCAGCTCCTCCTTCCTAGTTGCTCTTTTTCTACCCTCTGAATGGGGATGTTTTCCCCATCTCCAGTTTCAGCCCTTTGGTCTTCTCTTCCTATAATCTCCCCCCTCCCCTTCTTTGAGCACTCATCCTTCCTCAAGGATGAGAGCTCTCTCTGTCTCTTTCTCTGTCTCTCTCTCTCTCTGGTTGCCAGATAATTCACCTCTTTCTAGCCCTAGTTCTGAGCTCCATGCTTGAATCTCTGACAGCCTCTTGGACCCACCTCTACCCAGATACCCTATTGTCACCTAGACTCAGAACATCCCAAACTAAAGTCCTCAGCTGCTACCCTAAACCAGCTTTCCCTTCTAACTTCCCTACGTCTGTCATCCTCTCACTCATTTCAGGTTAAAACTCTGGAGTCACTCTTGATTCCTTTGTCCCCCCTCCCCCAATCCCGCCAATTCTTCAAACTGTCCCTTCTCCACTGCTACTGCCTTGGTCTAAGCCTCGAGTGTCTCAGGGGAAAGAATACTGTACTTTGAGTTATGTGACCTTAGGCAAGTCACATAACCTTTAAGGGCTTCAGTTCCTCATCTGTAAAATGGAGGAGTGGGACACCAGATGGCCTGCGAGGGCCCTCCCAGCTCCAGAGTGATGTTTCTATGACACAAAGCCATAAAATCTTAGCGCAAAAGGAGATGTGGTATGTCACCTCATTCACTCTCTCCCCCGATGCAGAAATTGCTTTTACAATATCCTCAACAGTCACACAGCTTCTGCCTCTATTTCTGGTGACAAAGAGGCAGCATCCCCTTCCCCAGCACAATGCAAATTCCTAGAGAGCAAAGACTTTCATTTTTGCCTTTGAATCTCCAATGTGTGGAACACAGCAGCTGCTTTTAAAAAATTTGCTGAATGTAGTCAGATCAAAAGTCGAGGACAGAGCGCTTGACTTGAAGTCAGAAAGACATGGGTTCAAATCCAGCCTCTGACACCACCTGTGTGACCCTGGGCAATTTAACTGCTTTGAGTTCCAGCTTTTTTATCCATAAAATGAAGATAATAATACCTACTTCACAGAGTAGTTTCTAGGCTCAAATGAAACAATGTCTGTAAAGTGCTCTAGAAAGGCCAGCTTTTGCGGTCCCTTCAAATAATATTATTACATTTTATTGTCATTATTATCATTGACCTTCCCCTCCCCACACACAGTAGCTCATTCCATTATTTTCTGTTTCTAATTGACAGGAGTTCTTCCTTATATTGAGCCCAAACCAGACTGCACAAAACTTCTACTAACCCACTAGACTGGGAGTTCTGTCTCCTGAAGCTATCCAGAGCAAGCTCATTCTTCTTTCACATAATTGCCTTTGTCAAAATACTCAGAAGGCAGTAATCAGTCACCTGGGGGCAGCTAGGTGGTGCCATAGTGCATAGAGTGCTGGGTCCGGAGTCAGGAAGACTCATCTTCCTGAGTTCAAATCCTACCTCAGACACTTAAGAAAAGCCCAAATGGGGTCATGAAGAGTCTGACACGACTGAAAAATGACTGAACAACAATCAGTTACCTAAGGCATCTTCTCTCCAGGCTAACTATTGAATCCCCAGTTCCATCAACCGCTCCTCATAAGATTAGATTTCCATAAGATTCCTTTTTTTTTTTTTCCAGACCTTTCCTCACATTGGCCCCCTTCTGCTGGCCTCTTCAAACAAATCACCACATGCTAATGTCCCTCTTACTGAGGGATATCCAGAGAAGACTTACAGCAACTGATGCAAAGTGAAGTCAGAAGAACCAGGGCAACCATATACACGATGATTACAATAATACAAGTGCCAAGAACAGCCCCCAAATAACCAATACTGAATGCTACAGAATCATAACAACTAAGCATGGTTTTAGAAAAAGAAATATGAGAATGCACCTCCCTCCCTTCTTTGTAAAAGTGGGGGGCTATGGGTGTAGAATACTACACAGAATGTCAAATTTAGATGCAGTCTTCGTTGGGATAGATTAAGAACTCTAGGCCATAGTATTACAAAGCTCTTCTCTCTCTCCCACTGAAAAACATATCATCTAAGCCTGAAGGGACCTCAGAAGACATCTAGTCCTACTCATAAAGTATGACCAAGAGCCCTTCTATATATAACAAATGGTCACCTAAGCCTCTGAGTCCAGATCTGGGTTTAAATCCCACCTTGGGTGATTACTACTTGTGTAACCTTGGACAAGCCACTTCACTTTCCTGAGCCTTAGTTTTCCCATCTGCAAAATTAGGGTAGGTTGATCTAGATGGTCTTTGAGATTCCATAATCCTATGAAAACCTCCAGAGAGAGCTAACCTCCTAAAGCAGTCTATTCATCTTCTGGACAGCTCTAACTACCAACAATAACAATTGTAATGAAGCATATATATTTTTTTACTTTATTTTTCTTGGGTTTTCTCTTTTTTTTGGCAACTTGGCTAATATCAAAATATGTTTTGCATGACTTCACATGTATAATGGATATCATAATGCTTGCCTTCTCAATGGGGGAGGGTGGGCCTGGAAGGCAGGAAAAAGAATTCAAAATTTTAAAAATGTTAAAAAAAATAAGAATTTTTAAATAAAAAAAATCCTAATTCACAAAGCTTACAAAATGCTCTATATATCACTTCCTTGGACCTTCCCAAAAGCTCTGTAACAGATATTATCATTCCCATTTTCCAAATGGGGACACCAGCGCACAGAGTGGTCAAGTGACTGGCCCATGGTCACACAGCTACAGAAAATGTCAGAGGCAAGATTTGAACACAGGCCCCCTCCTGACTCCAAGTTCAGTACTCTTTCATCTACACCACATTCTTGCCGACATCTATGTCACCCTCTTCTCAGGCACACATAACCCGTGGGGCCTGTAGCTATCAAAGCTGAGGCCCAGAAGTAAATCCTTCCATCTCTGAGAGATCCCAAATCCCTGTTCCTCCAGTTATCTGGCCCCTTCGCTAAGGTCTGCCGAGAGCTGAAGATACGGGGCCAGAGGGATGTCTTTATGTCTTCCCACTCCCCCTCCCTAGAACATAGGCTCCCTGAGGGCCCATCTTCCTTGCTTGTTTTTGTATCCAGTAGGGCTTAATAAGTGCCTTTTCATTCATTCGAGGTGCTCTAGTGTTGAATTGTTGCTTAGCACTTTTAAAACCAGAAATAAAAGCTAAATGAAAGCCCCAAGACATACGGTCTGAGTTCACTAGCACCAACTAGTGGAGAAACACCCCATAGCAAGCAGGTGGGAAAACCCAAACAAGACACTGAGGATATTTAGAGAGAGCGAGAGGCACGACGTCAACAGCATTTCACGTGACTCAGACGGGGGAGAGGCCTCCAAATCATCCAGTCCGACCTCCCTCATTTTACCGAAGAAGAACAGAGATAGTGCATGATCTGCCTGAAGTCACACAGGGGTGCAAATAGTAGAGTCAGGATTCAAACCCAGATCCTGAATCCAAATCCAGCCTCCTCTTCACTATATTTAACATCAACTGTGAGCTGACTCTTGACCCAGGAGCCACGGCTGACTATGAAACCAGCAGCAAGTAAAGTCCCTGCTCTCAGGGACCTAGCGTGAAGGCGGGGAAAGCGCACACAATCTGAAGCAGATGGGCTGAGTGCAAATGCTGACTTTGCCCCTGCTGCCTGTGGGACCCACCTGTAACCACTGTGCCTCAGTGTGCCCATCTGCAGTAGGGAAAAAGCTTCCCTTTGTACTTCACGAGGTTGGAGGGAGCCTTGAACACAACAATATACGTAAACCTTTACAGTTAGCATCCGGGATTCCAAAGAAGCAGGTACCCTCTTTACCCAAGCAGATTGCCCTTCTACAATATCTAGAGTTATTCTGCTGCCTTCCCCTCCCTTCTTCATGGTGGAGGCCTATGGGTGTGAACCACTATCTGTTAGTTCTGAAGAACTGCTTATTTTATTCTTTGTTATGAGGCATGGCACTTTGGAGTGATGGAAGGGGAAATAAAGGTGATGTGAGAAGAAAACATATCAATAATTTTTATTAAAGAGTTGAAAGGTTGAACAATTCATTGCCTTGTAGCTCATGTATTGATGAGGCTCTCCAACTTAGATAGGTTGTTTCTTGGATAGAAGACAGGTGGCAAAGCAGATAGAGCACCAGGCCTGGAGAATCAGGGAGAACTGAGTTCAAATCTGATCCAGCTGTGTGACCCTGGGCAAGTCACTTCACCTCTGTTTACCTCAGTTTCCTCATCTGTAAAAATAATAATAGCACCTACCTCCCGGGTTGTTGTACAGTGCTTAGCACATAAAGTGCCTCATACATAGTAAACACTATATAAATGTTGTTGTTCAGTCATTTTTTCAGTTGTGTCCAACTCTTCATGACCCCATTTGAGGTTTTCTTGGCAAAAATAGTGGAGGGGTTTGTCATTTCCTTCTCCAGCCCATTTTACACATGAGAAAACTTAAGGAAACAGGGTTAAGTGACTTGCCCAGGGTCACATAGCTAGTGAATATCTGGGGCCAAATTTGAACTCAGGTCTTCCTGACTCCAGGCCTGGCACTCTATCCACTCCCTGTGGGCACAAACCAAGAAGGCTGTCCACCTTGGTAGGACTTAGGGTTAAGGTTAGGGTTAGGGTTAGGCCTTCTAGAACACAGAATCATCTCTATATCACATTGGGGCCTCAGTAAAGAATTTTAGTGGATAAATGTTAGCTATGACCTTATTGTCTATTTGGAGAGAGGGAGAACATGGCCATCCCATCCATGATTTCAGAACCTTTCTAAGTCAACTCATTAGCAACTGTGAAGTGCCACTCCATAAGGAAGATGAGTTACTACTTGTTCCTAAGTCAGTAACTGATTCCCAACTTTTAGAGCTGGGGGAAGCTGGATCAGAGAAGCCCTTCTTGGAGGAGCTGAGTTTTGACTAAAGCTTAAAAGGAGGTGATAGAAACAGGTTTGCCCGGAGGATGAAGGAGGATTGCCTAGGTGGGAGTGAAATCTGCAAAGTGGAAATTAATGAGTCCCGTATGTGGGAAGGCTTATTAGATGGAGTCTGAGAGCGAGATCCAAACAGGTGAGAAATAATGAAGAGGGTGAAGGGAAAGGCTGGAAGACGACCACTAGGGTGAGGAGAGATTTGTTTCCAAAGAATATCGTGGGGAGGGGGGGAGACAAACATTTATTAACCTCCTACTCTGTGCTAGGCCCTCTGTTAAGTACTTTACAAATATCTCACATTCGTAATATAATTATATTATATATTATATATAACATTACATCAATATTCAAAGTTGCATTAGGTTCCGGAGCATCCATATTCAGTCATGAAGTCAGAGTATTTGGGGAGCGGGGGGAGAGAAGTGTCTCAGACACCAAATGCAACCTGAACATGAATCTTCCTCTATCACATCCTTGACCACTTCGCCACCCAGCCTTTGCTCAGATGGAGGGGGGGCTCATCACCTCCCAAGCAGTCCGAAAATGGAATATAAGTCAACTATAAGATACCCAGCCCAGAAACATAACATAATCTTCAATTAGCCATGTGGAATACTGCAGTGTCCCCTTAATTGGCTTCCTGACTCAGGTCTATCCTCTAACATACCTTCTCTTTCCTTGAGTGCAGGGCTGACACCTCACTACCCTGTTCAATTAACTGCAGTGGCTCCCTATTGCCTCCAGGACAAGCTATAGCTTTTCAAGCTCTTCACAGATGCGTACTGATCTATCTTTCTAGCCTCACACAGGGCTTGACACACATTAGGTGCTTAATAAATGCTTGTCGCCTTCCAGCCTCATTTTATATTACTCCCCTTCCCACATTCCACAGTCCAGCCCAGCTGGCTGCCTTTCTGTTCCTTACACACGGCACCCCACATCTCCCATCTCCATGCCATGGCACCGGCTTTATACCATGCCTGAAATGCATTCCATCCTCACTGCTGACACAGATAATCCCTAACTTCTTTCACAACATGTTCATAACCTTAGAGGTCCAAGGATAGATTTTAGGGGCTTCACAAACTTGGGTGGAAAAAACTTACCTCTCTCTCCCCCACCCCCATCCCAGCCTTTGGTTTCCTTTGTAACCTTTTTTTTTCCAGTCAAAGACAAGGTTTATTAAAGATCCACCATATTGGCCAGACTCTTAAGGAATCTGAACATTTGTGGGCTATTGGCTAGATTTTAAGAATCCGAGCCTTCCTTTGTAATAATCTTAAGATAATTTATTTTAAGTGATGCAATGGATAGAAAACCAGCCCTGGAGTCAGGAGGACCTGAGTTCAAATCTGGCCACAGACACTTACTAGCCATGTGATCCAAGCAAGTCACTTAACCCTGACTGTCTCAAAAAAAAAAAAAGGATAATTTACAATAAGTCTTTCCTAAGGAAGTCAGATGACAGTGCGTTTCTTGGCTCCCACATCTTACTGTTGATTCATGGTAGGTTAGCAGATGCTAAAACCCCCAGATTTCTTTCCAGCTGCTGTCTAGCCACACCTGCCCTGTTCTGTATTTATACAGAGGATTTTCTGAACTGAAATATAGGATTTTACATCCATCACCATTCAATTTCTTTTTTTTTTCCATTCATCCCATTGTTTAAGTCTCCATCACTCTTCTGGACCCCAAACCTCCCATCCGATTTATTAGTTGTCCCTGCTTGGTCCAAGCCATCAGAAATCTGAACAGAACACTATCTGTGGTACAAGATGTGTGACACTCGTGCAAATCAAGGATTCTGTGGTCTAGGATCTCATGTTGACTAGTTCAGAGGAGAGGTTAGAGTCCTGTGTCCACTCTGCTAGAGACTTCTCTCCAGGCTAACGTGGATCCATTAATTTTTGTTCTTTGGGGGCCTACTTAATTCCCCTAATTGTACTATTATCCAGTCTGCATCTCTCCAAACTGTCCACAAGGACACCTTGAGAGCCTCTGTCAAATGCCTTGTTTGAATTCAGGTATTCATGGCATTCTTTTTTTGTTTGTTTGTTTGTTTTAGGCAATTGGGGTTAAGTGACTTACCCAGAGTCACACAGCTAGTAAGTGTCAAGTGTTTGGTCTAAGACCGGATTTGAATTCAGGTCCTACTGACTTCAGAGCCAGTGCTCTATCCACTGCGCCACCTAGCTGCCCCAATTCATGGCATTCTTCAATATACTATTAGTATATAATAAGATCAGTCGGACACATTTTGTTCTTAAGAAGCCCATGGTTACTTTTTAAGTGCTCATAAATGATCACTTTAATAATGCATTCTACTGCTGGGAAGACCACAGCCTGAATAGTATGCAGAATCCCCCTTCTTCCTTTTCTGAAATCTCCTGCATTCAACCACTGCCCACCCAGCCCCTGCCAGAAGCCAGAAGACTTAATACAGCAATGCAGTTCACTTAGGGCATACATTCTATTTCTGCAGCATCAAATTCCAAACCACAAGCTTGTTAGTGACAGTGGAAAGAGTACCAGACTTCGAAGTCAAAGCACCAGTGTTCAAATCTTGCCTCTGACACTTAATAGCTGTGTGACTTTGGGCAAGACACTTATCCTTCCCGGATCTCAGTATCCTCATCTGTGAAACAAGTTGAACTAGTGGCCTCAGAGAAACTTGTGATCCTATGATATTCCAGGGGCAGCTAGGTAGGTGGCGCAGTGGACACAGCATCGGGCCTGGAGTAAGGAGGTCCTGAGTTCAAATCTAGCCTCAGACACTTACCAGCTGCATGACCCTGAATAAGTCACTTAACCCTATTTGCTTCAGTTTCCTCATCTGTAAAATGAGCTGGAGGAGGAAATGGCAAACTGCTCCAGTATCTTTGCCAAGAAAACTCCAAATGGAGTCACAAAGAGTCAGACATGACTGAAATGACTGAAGAACAAATGATATTCTAAGTTCTGGCTTTGCTAATTACCAGTTGTGTGTTCTTGGGAAATCATGTGAATTCTTGAACCTCTATTTCCCTGTTTTGCAAAAAAAGGGATAATCTCACTTGCACTCCCACAGCGCGATGACAGTGAGACACAGTCAAAAGCACACTGGACTTGGGAGTATGAGCACTTGGGTTCAAGTCCCACTTCTGCGGTTACTCCCTATGTGACCTTGGCTAAATGGCTTAACCTTCTTGGGCCTCAATTTCCCCATCTTTACACTGAAAGGGTGGGACTAGCTGAACTCTAAGGTCCCTCCCAGCTCTAGATCTGAGATTCTAGAGACCTGCCTTGTAGGATTGATGGGGAGGACTGAATGAGATAATGTATGGAAAAGTAACTGTAATTATAACTCAGATTTAGAGACTGCTGTAAGAGGCCAGAGATTTCCTCAGTGCAACCTCTTGGAGGGAGCACAAGTCTAATTACCCTCGTTTTACAGATGAGGAAACTGAGGTTGGGATGGCAAGTGACTTGACCATAGTCCCACAGTGAAGTAAAGTGTCATATAAATATAGTTTTTATTATTTTTCATAGAGATTGGCCAAGGAAGCCTTCTCTCTCATCCTAACTTCATCCTTCAAACACTAGGAACTGAGATGCCCTCCCTGCCTCAGCCTCTGTCTAATCATTCAGATTGCACATTACCTCCAAGGCCCAGCTCAAGTACTAACACACTTCCTAAGCCTCCTGCTGTAAGCTGCCCAGGAAGAAGAGGATGATGGTGAGACCCTATTTCAGGTGTGGGTGCCCAGAGAACAGAGAGCACAAGCACCAGGCAGGCCGGCACTGCTGCCCAGAGACAAAAGCGGCCAGAACGATGGTCAACCCAGAATCAGAAAACCCAGGCCCAACCCAGAATCCCCGAGGCTGCCAGGATCACCACAGGAAACCCTGCTGGGGAGGGGCTCTGACATGCCAGACTGATGGAGACCTGTGCCAGGAACATTTCACTCCATTACCAGAACACTGGGCCCTGTTACATGAAAAATAACATCAGTGACTCCATTTTGCCTTTCTCCACCATTTTGTGTAGCTAAGTTTCAGCCGCTTATAAGTCACCTGATTTTAGAGAAGTCACAAAATTTCCCCCCCCCAAAAGTCTCCCGACTTAAGAAATGTCACAAAACTACCCCCTCCCTCTGCCAATAATCCCAATAATATTGTTTTTCCTGTTTTTTACTCCCTCCAAATTGTATGTTAACTGTGTAGAAACTAAGGTTCTGGGTCTTTGGCTACTGAGAGCCTTGGACCCAATTTGTTCCTGTAATCACATGCCTTGCCAAATAAATCATTTGCCTGGATGTAACAACTCAATGTCTTTCATTTGAACAGCCCTGGGGACTCAGGAAAAGAAGGGTCCATGCCAAGCCGAACCGGTAGAATTTCCCCTCAGAGAGAGTAGATTAGTAGGGCATAGGCATGAATAGAATCCTAACTGGGGCAATTAGAGTCGGGACATAATTAAAAACTTTTGATGTCTGAAGCCAGGGAGACCACATTCTGCTATCTTGATCTTCCAATCAGCTGAAGCAGAGCTGGGGGAGGAGGCAGATGGCCACTAGGGAACTGTCATGGGGTGATCATTAGAATTTCCTCCTCAACATAAAAGGAAGCAGTATTAGAACAGAGAGGGATAAATGATCGGTGGTGTTGGTTGGGGAGAATTCCTCCAACTTATGCCTAGGCCTTTGTATTTTGGTCTGGTGATTAGGAGACAGGAAACTGGCATCCTGATTACAGGATTGTGGATTTAAAGCTGGAAGGACCTTAGGGAGTACTGAGTCCAACTCCTTCCTTTTTACAGAGGGGAAAACTGAGGCCAAGGAATGTGGAATGACTTTCCTAAAGTCTCATGGGTAGTAAGTGAATAGCTGCAGGATTTAAACCCAGTTCTGACTGAAAGTCCAGCATTCTTTCTGCTATACTACAGAAATTTTAGGTTCCAGCTCTGCTACTAACTAGCTGGGTGAGCTTGGGTAATTTACTTTTCTCATCTGGCCTAAGAGAGTCTCGACAGTAGGAAGGGACCAAAGGGGCCATGGAAGGCAAGTGAACAGGATTCCCACTTGAGGACCTCCTTCTGAGAAGAAGGCACAGCTTCCAGAGGCAGGGCATTCACTCTAATGGCTGTGAAATTTCTCCCTAGGCTGGGCTGGAATGGACTCCTCCTGATTCTGCCTCTGGGGCCAAGAAGACCGAGTCCCATCCCTCTTCTAACATGTCCCTCCTAAATCTTCTCTTCTTCAGGTTCAACAGCCCCATCTCCTTTCCCCCATCCTTGTAAAATGATTTCAATTCTAATATTCTGTATTCTGAACTCAGACACCCCCAGATGCAAACAGCAGTACCACTGGGGCTCACTAGATGGCACCAGAGATGCAGAAGGCGGCAACAGAGCACGGAAACGCAGGAGGAGATGGCCAGGGAGAAGGGAGGGTTTTAAAATCTTTGGACAGTTCCCCATAATACTAGGAAAGCTTCAAAAACCACTCTCTCTGTCTTTCTGTCCTCCCATCCTCTCCCTCTATCCTTCCCTCTCCTCGCTCGTCCCTCGTCTCTCTCTCTCTCCCTCTCTCTCTCCCTCCCTCCCCCTCCTCCCTCTCCTCCCTCCTCTCTTCTCTGTCTATGTATCTCTCCCTCTCTTCCTCCTTCTTCTTTCTATCTCTCTGTCTCTGTCTCTCTCCCTGCCTCTCCTCTCCCTCCCCCTCTTTCTTCTCCTTCCTCCTCTCTCTGTCTCTCTCCCTCCTTCCTCCTCTCTCTCTCTCTCTCTCTCTCTCTCTCTCTCTCTCTCTCTCTCTCTCTCTCTCTCTCTCTCCCTCCTCCCTCCTCTCTGTCTGTCTGTCTCTCCCTCCCTCTCCTCCCTTTTCTTTTCTCTGTCAGTCTGTCTGTCTCTGTATCTCTCCCTCCCTCTTCTTTTCTCTTTCCCTCCTTCCTCCTCTCTCTCTCTCTCTCTCTCTCTCTCTCTCTCTCTCTCTCTCTCTCTCTCTCTCTCTCTCTCTCCCCCCCCCCCTTCTTCCTTGCTCCTTCCTCATCTCTCTCTTCCTTCCATGCCTACCTACAAATTTCTGCATGGTACCTGTTGTTGTTAGCTCATTTTTCAGTTGTATCTGACTCTGTGACCTCAATTGGGGTTTTCTTGGCAGAAATATTAGAGGGGTTTGCCATTTCCTTCTCTAGCTCATTTGGCAGAAGAGGTAACTGAGGCAAACAAGGTTAACTGACCCCAGAGTCACACAGCTAGGAAGAATCTGAGGCCATATTTGAACTCACAAAGATGAATCCTCCTGACTACAGACCTTGTGCTCTATCCACTGTACCACCTCACTGCCCATGGCGCATAGCAGGCTCTTAATAAATATTGATTGGATTGCTCTAGGTTAGGAGAAGGCACTGGTCTTGGAATCAGGAAGACTTGGGTTCAAATTCCACCACAGTCACTAAGCTGTGAGAGTTTAAGCAAGCTGCTTTTCCCATTCTGGGCCTCAGTTTCCCCCACTGTAAAATAGAAGCCCCTGGGCTTGATGACTTCTGAATTTCCTTCTGGAAATAAAGCCATGACCTTGTGATGCTAATTCAATTCAGCAAGCATTTGCCAGGCTCCCATTCTGTGTGGTATGCTGGGCTAGACCATGGAACAAAGCCAAACCAGCCCCTTCCCAAGTCGTCTCCCCTACCCCCACCATTCTGACTGGCCCCCCCATGTCCTACCACACAAAGATCAAACACCAATAGGTCTGCTACATTCCCACAGTCGGCTTCTCCATACTTATTATCTACGTGACTCCGAGCACTTAGCATAGTGCCTGGCACATAGTAGGTGCTTGATAACCATTCACTCACTAACTTAACAGTCCTGAGAACCCTTTCGTCTATGGCACTTTGTGAATCTAGCTGCTCAAGGAAATGGTGGGGGAGGTAACCAGAAGGGTCACTTGCTGGGCTTGGGGGTGGGGATGGTAAATGAACGCCTGAGCCTTCCTGGCAAGGTTTCAGGCCAGAGATATCAGCCTTCTCCCTAGCCCCATCAACATCCCTGCTCATTCCTACCAAACTAATATGGCTAATTACAGGCTTCTGCTCCCAGCATCTTACCTCCCCCATTCATCTAACAGTAACCCCTCCAGTACTGACTGTCAGCATGAACCCCCATCTCTAATATCCACCCCCCCCAACTCCCATCACTCCTGGCAGGCGCTTGGTGCCATTTCTATGGTTGTCTGCATTGGGTCTCAGTTGCTATGACAACATGGTGGCTTCCCCCAAGTGGAAAAGCCTGTTGTCAAGGCCGCTGTTGCCAAAGGCTATAACAGCCAACCTCCACCAAGGAGGCATGTGAAGAGGGGGCGCAAACTCCCAGCAGCAACAGGGAAAGGGGTGCACAGTGAGATATGGATGGGCCCTGATCTTTCCCGCCCCCCTTCCCCTTGCCAACCAGGGGTTCTTGTGAGCCCAACCCAGTCAGATTCTCTTTCTAGCTCCTTTTAAAAAAATAGGTTGAACAGGTCAGAGTCATACACACAAACAGAATAGCACCTAGAGAAATGAGCAAAGGGGCATCTCACAAGGTTCTAAGGGCTCATCCTGAGGCAGGACCCATAGGGCAGAGGTACTGAACCTTCTTTCATATCATGGGCCAGACCTCTTTGGCAGCTGGCTGAACCCCATGGACCCCTTCTCAGAATAAGATTGTTTTTAAAAATTCACACTAGAAGGAACTGGTAAATTTCAGTTACATGTTAGTAAAAATATATACATTTTTTCCCATCCAAGTCGATGGACCCCTGAAATCTGTCCCTGACAATTCCTATCCCTTAAAGACCCACAAACCCTTCTCCCTAAGGCAGAGGACACAGAGGAGACAATCTACCAAAGGTCCCAACCATTCTGGGACCTCAGATCAAGAACTCCTGCATTATAATGAAAGAAGAGGAGACAACCTAAAAATATCCCCCCCCATAGGAGCCCATGGCCAAAAGACATCAAACAGCAAGAGCCATCTACCATGGGGGATGTATCTGTCTAACTCCAGGGAAGGAAAGTTGCCTCCAGCCCCCCCC
This sequence comes from Phascolarctos cinereus, assembly GCF_003287225.1. NCBI lineage: Eukaryota > Metazoa > Chordata > Mammalia > Diprotodontia > Phascolarctidae > Phascolarctos > Phascolarctos cinereus. The sequence goes on from NW_027555958.1 coordinate 32,117,167, forward strand.
CCCACACTCTCTACCACCATGTCTGTCTCAGGCTGTCACAGTATCAGTCTGTCTATCATGAGAGAGAGAGACAGAAAGAGAGACAGAGAGAGAGAGAGAGACAGAGAGAGAGAGAGAGAGAGAGAGAGAGAGAGAGAGAGAGAGAGAGAGAGAGAGACAGAGAGAGAGAGACAGAGAGAGAGAGAGACAGAGAGAGAGAGCGAGCCCAGGGGTCCAGAAAGGTCAGCCTAAACTCTGGCATGACATTTCCTCCTGAGCTTTCTCTTCCTTTTCAGAAAGGGGGTGAGAGGGAATGAGAAAAGGGAAGATGGGACAACCAGGAGACAGAAGCTAAGCAGACAGAGTAGAAAAGGAGGCGGAGACAAGGTAGAGGGACAGACCACAGGGAGAAGAGAAGCAGACAGGATAGAAGAGGAGATGTGAAGAGTGAGCAAAAGGAAGAGAGAAAAGCAACCAGGCAGAAGGAATGAGAATTATCTCAAGGAGGATGTCATTCTAGGATCCCATAAATACAAACCAAAGTAAATGCAACAAATGAAAGACTGATAGATAGCTATTAATGGAAGCCAGAACTAAGGGCTCAGAATATATATTTCAGCCATTCTCATCCTTCCCTCAAAACATTTCTGACAATTCTCAGTCTTTAAGAACCACGCAGCCCCCTCTCTCCAAAGCAGAAAAAGAAAGGAGGAGTCACCTACCACAGGTCCCAAACCTTCTGGGGGGGTGGGCAAGATGCCATCCCCACTACCCTGGCTTCGGGCACTGAGCTGAGGGGACATGGTGGGCGACTCATCGATGTACGGCATGGTCTCCGAGCCCTCGGGTGGCACCTTCTGCTCCTCATTCCCCTCCCCGTCGTAGTCGTCGGCCCCGTAGCTGAAGTCTGTGACAAGGAACAAGAAAGGCCACTGAGAATCTTCTACCAGGGCTGCCAGGGAAGGGTAGCGCAGTGGGCGCCGACGCCGGCCCCCTGCCGCCATGGCTCACTCCACACCATTCACCAGCCTCCTTGGCTAAGGCTGGGTCATGAAAGAGACCTCCCGTGTGTCGGACCCAAGAGTCCCAGAAGGCACAGGTCTTGCTGCACACTCAGAGGCTGCTCAGAATCAAGCAGCGGCAACATCGTCAGAAACGCCCGCTTAATGACATGTTAGACATTTATTCCAAGCTGCTGTTTCCTTTGCCTCCTGTCTAATTCCAAGTCCAAAAATTAACAGCAGGAGCAGGAGGCAGGAAGCTCCCAACTCTCTTCTCTGAGTCACCATTCTGCTTTTTATAGGGAACAAGAAGGCGGGGGCAGGCTGAACGATGTCACTTCCTGAACCCCTCCCCTTCTGGTGTCATTTCTAGACTGTGCTCAGTCCCCCCTGGGGGGCCAAGACTAAGACTGGGTGTGAGGGAGAAAGAGAATCATTCCTAACTCAGCCCTCCTAGTTCCCTCAAACCTTTCCCCATGAGAGAGGGTGCTAAGGCTCCAATGCCAGGGGACTACAAGGTGGGGATGAGGGGGTGGTTCTGTGGACAAGCTGGGCCAGTATTTAAATAGTAGGGTCCTCAAAAGCCAGGTCTGGTTCTATAATTTCACCATAAGCTTCTTTTAAAGAAGAAGCAGGAGGAGGGGGAGGAGGGAGACAAGGGAGCCTCTGAGCTGCAATTAACCCCCTCATTGCTGTTGCTAGCACCACTCAGCCTTTTAAACTATATGCCCAGATGCCCTACCCACAAAACAGCAGGGCTAACAGGTGAGAACAGATGGTGGTGGGAGCTGTCCAAGAGCTTAGTGCTGAAAGGGTTAATGGGCTTGTTCCCATGGGGACCCCCAAGGAAAAGGTTTCCTCCTGCAGGGCAGCTAGATCCACTATCTCCTTTATTTATAAAGAGCAAGCCAGCTACCAGCCTCTGGCAACACTAGGAATCACACTGTAATTGCTTTCCTTCCAAATGACTGCTCCTCAGGTAGATATTTAGAACCCTAGGATCATTTAGGAGCATGCTCCCACTTGGATGGCCCCAGCCTCTAAGAATGAAGGCTAGGTCACTTCTGCATGATGTCTATGACCAGGATTCAAACTTAACAAAAGCTTGGCTTCTTTCCTTGGTTACTGGGGCCATGGGTTCTTTTCATGGGGTCAACAACGGTCTCCCAATCTTGGAAATTACCTAGTGACTTGAGTCCATGTCCAGACCAGGAGAGTATCCCTCCTGCCTGCCCCCCAATGGCCTAAGTGGCCAAAAGTCAAGTATCCCATGCCCCATCGAGCAGGTTAACCTGAGTTGTGGAGAGTTTACCACCTCACAGGGAGTTACCTCCTCATACTTAGTATAACATGGAAGATACTACATAGATGTCTTGGCTGCTTCGTAAAGATGTTCAGGACTAAAGTGGCATGGGGAGAGGGTGAGGGAATGAGGACAGGCTATTCAAAGCCATGGAAGGGACTTGATGAGTCCATCACTGACCAAAGGGACCTATCTGAATGAGAGACTCTCCAACAACCTTCATGTCACAGAAGAAGAAACAGGCTGAAGGAGATGAAGCCACCCTATCAAGGTTCCCCAGCTATTAAGTGGACAGTATGGCTGACTCCAAATCCAAGGTTTTTCCCATGGCCTACATTTTTTGAGGTATTTTTCTAGGTGGCCCAAGTCAGCTGGGCTGGGTCAATTTCAGGCAACCATCGAGCCCAGACTTCCTTGATTTGATAACACAGACTCACATGCAGGCACACACATGCTCCCCTCCCACTGCACAAACCCATTCTAACAGACTAAAGATCCCTGCTGACCCCATATTTCACATCTTCCATGGGCTCCTTTCACCACCCATGTAAACTCTTTTGTCTCTGCAGCCCTAGCACTTGGCACAGGTGCCTGGCACTGAGAAGGCTCCTAATAAAAGCTTGCTGATGGCTCAAGCCCAGCCATCACCACTCACTGACATCTCTGAATACTTGTGCAGAGGCTCAGAGATACCTCCAGGCTGTTCTCCAGCAGCTGCACCTGCTTCCAGACCTCCTATCTTCTCCCCCCACCTCAGCCCTGAACATCACCATTAAGTTGTCAAGGCATCTGTGTTCTTCCTGGCTTCTTTTCATGCTATTACCAATTATTACTGAGGCCTCGGACTGGAATGTGTGGGAGGGAGGCAGGCCTGAGCAGTGCATGCAACTTAAAGGTTCTGTGCATGAAGCCACCACAGGGACCACAAGGTCACCGTCCTCTACAAGGCAGACAGCCGTGTGTCTTGTGGCCTGCAGAGTTACTTGGAAATCTTTCACTTTTTTTCTAGGGAAGGCAAAGGGAGACAGCAATGGCCTGAATCACTAGACGCTGAGTTGTGAGATCACACAGTCTTGATGGGAAATAAGGAAGTTACCCCTAAGCGACTACCTCTTCTTCCCTGGCTGGTTCAAAGACTGTCTACCAGATGGAGTCCAGAATCCAACTCAGGCTCCCTTCACAGTTCATCTCAAGTACCATCTCCTTCCTGCAGAAGGCCTGCCCTGATCCCTCCAAATGTTAATCCATATCCCCAAAATTACCTTTGCTTTTATTTCATCCACACTTACACACACATGTGTTGTCTCCCTTTATAGAATGTAATCTCCTGGAGGGTAGAGCCTATTTTTGTCTTTGTTTTCCCAGGACCTAATGTAGTACCTGGAACACAGCAGGTACTTAACATATGCTTGCTTATGGACTGCCTGGTAGGCAGCACTGCACCACAGTGCTGGACTTGGAGACTGAGAACCCAGGCACAGATCCTACCCACTACCTGTGTGACCTTGGGACAAATCACTTCAGCTTTCCTGGCTTCAGCCTCATCTGGAAAATGTGCCGGTTGAACTTCACGATCTCCACAGTAGCTTCTGGCCCTACTGACAGAGCCCATCTGAGAGTGCCTGAGGGAGGGGGATGCCAAGCAGGGCCTCCCTGCCCCTTCTCTAGACTTCATAAGCAACCTTCCTGCCAATTTTCTCCTCCTAACAATGACCTCTCCATCCCCATCCCTACCAGAGGGAACCTAGAATCCCCTTCTCCACTTCTCAATGGTGGTGGGCCAGTGTTTTCCAGGCTCCCTGCCATTCTGTACCCTTTAGGACTCTAGACTCTGAGATCCACTCTGTAGCTGAACCCTACAAGTGCTATCTCCCCTGAAAAGAAACATGAGCTCCCTGAGAGCAGGGGCTGCCCGCTTTTCTGTTTGTATCTCACATACAATGGCACACAACAAAATGCTTCTCCATCCATTTTGGTTCATAAGCCTATGATTCTATGATTGACTATGCTAACACTACAGGACGCGCTGAAGACCATTTGAAACGAGGAGCCCATACTCAAGTCCCAGGGAGCTCTCAGGTTTCTGAAGAGTAGGTGGGCTCAACAGGCCAAGACTGAGCTCCCCACAAGTAAGCCAAGGTCTCTTGCTCCCTATGCCCAGTGGACACTTCCAAGAGCAGAGACAGACTATGTAACAGGAAAGATGGCAGATCTCACTCCCCCTCCTCACTGAGCAGCCAGGGTGCCACTGCTCTCCCCAGCCAAGGGCCTCTGCTTCCCTAACACTTTCCATGTGATGAACAGGAAGCCTGATTAAACTTGGCCTTCTCAGGGCACACATGCAGCAGTATTTTCTCACCACTCCCCCTCTGCCCAAGCTCCTGTTACAGGGAAGATGGAGACAGGAATAAAGCAGAAGGCACAGGCGTAAACTAGACTCTATCGGACCTTGGCTCTTTCTAGCAGAGCCCAGGGGAAAGACCTGGAAAGGAAGAAGCTCAGAGTAATTATAGCTAAGCCAGGAAAGATAGAGGAAAGCCCAGTCACGGGAAAGTCCTCACTCATCATTCACTCATTCATTCATCAAACATTTATTTAAATGTCTGAGGGAAACAGGATTCTTGGTCATTTCCTAGTCACAAAGTCAGAAGGCAGTTTCACAAGGCCAGTGATGGATACTCTAACTGGATGAAGTCAAAACACCCAGGGAGGATAGAGCACCGGCCCTGAAGTCAGGAGGACTTGAGTTCAAATCCGGCCTCAGACCAAACACTTGACACTTACCAGCTGTGTGACCCTGGGCAAGTCACTTAACCCCAATCACCTTAAAAAAAATACCTGGGGAAAAATGAAGGCTTCCTCATAGATCTTCACGGGGCAACAATGGAAGCACCATATTGGCCTTTTTGTTCACCCATCAGGGAGACTCAAGGATAGAAGGCGTCTCCCTGGGCTGAGGCTGAATGGTGGCTAGGATGCACTCACATACTCCTTTCTTCACCTCTGCCTACAAGAACCCTTGTTTTCTATCAAAGCTCAGTTCAGGCGCAGAGTAAACATGACAGATAAAGCAGCAACTATGGAACCAACCCATTAAAAGTTCAAATCCTGCCTGACACTATTCTACCTCGGTGACCTTGGGCAAGTCCCTTTACATCTCTGTGCCTCAGTTTCCTCCTCTGTAAAGCAAGAACAGTGGACTAGCCAGCCTCTGAGGCCAGAGCTCTGGTCCCCAGCCCTATTCCCCTTCCTGACCCCCGCCCCTCTTCTTCCAGTTGCTGTGTTCTTGCCCTCCTCAAAATATCTCACAGTTACTGATCTGGGTACATGCTCCATCCCCCAGCAGAAGGGGAGCTTTCTGAAGGCAGAGACTTTTTATCCCCAGTTTAGCACAGGCCCTCCTATGTGGTGAGCACTTTAGAAAGGCGTGCTGAGAACCAGGAAAACAACATACACAAAAATTACAGAAATAGAAAGAGAAAGAACAACAGAATGAACACGAAGGCTGTAGAATTCTAACGACCAAGTTTGGTTCAGAGAATTTGCATGCCCCTGGACCCTGTCCTTTCTCTCACTGTACAGGCAGAGGAGAAGGGGTGTTCTAGGTGGCATACACTGTTGGACTTTGTATTTGTTGGTGGTTTTTTGCTGAACTGCTCTGTTCTTTTCTTTTTCTGTTCTCTTTTTCGCTTTTTGATTCAGAGGACCCAGGTCCAAATCCACTCTCTGATGCTTCCTCCCTATGTGATCTTAGGCAAGTCATTTTCCCTTCCTAGGCCTCAGTTTCCTCATCTGTGAAGTAAGGAATGGCATCAGAGGTCCCTTCTAGCTCTGAAACCACTATTTTATGATCTTAGTCTTTGTCACAAGATATGGTGCTGAGATATATGTGAATGGAAAAACAAAACAGAGAGATGGGGCGATGGGGCTGGGCCTGAGACTTGGTGAAAAAACTCCCTCTACCAATACAGATGAGCACTTTTTCTGCAATCTATGGTCTTGGAGAATGCCCTGGGGCACCGAGACATTAAATGTCTTGGCCAGGGCCACAAAGCCTCAGAGGAAAGGACCTGAACCCAGGTCTCAGAGTCCAAGAACAATTCTATATTCACTCAAAACTCTGTGTGTGTGTGTGTGTGTGTGTGTGTGTGTGTATTTTTAAAATAAATGTTTGCTAATTGAATAGGCCTGATTACTGGGCAGAGAGGTCTCCTCCTCCTCCACTAGCTTACTCTCTAACTGCAGCAGCCTAGGAAAGGCTAATTAAGGAGCTGAGCCATAGAAATGTCTCTGGCAGGGGCATTCTGTTCCTCTTTCCCTTCCCTATGCCAGCATCTGCACACAGCTCTGAGCCCGCCTGGATGGGGCTTAGGGGCGAAGTCTGGAGTCTGTGAAGCCATAATACAGAGTCTCAGCCTCCAACCTTCCTCTGTGGCCGAACAAATGGCTACTTACTGCCATATCAAGATTACCTGTAGGTGTCCCCTTCTGGAGAGAAAAAAAAAACAATAACAACTCACCAGGTCGTGTCTTTGAGTGGGCGCAAGGGAATTAGAAGATAATGAGGAGAAAATAGACTCAGTTCTTAGGGACAAATTGTGCCTGTTGGGGGAAAATGAACCTTTTACCAAGATTCTGGGTGACTAAGTTAGTCCTCGGTGACAAAGGCTTTGCTCACCAGAGCAGTATGGGAAATTTCTTGCAGTGTCTCGCTTCCTAGGGATAGCAAGAGATGGTAATAGCAGGAACGGCTGCCAGGGGGAAGAGACTTCAAAGTCAAGAGGACACACCAAGAAGTTCCTGAATGAACACAGAAAGATTCCCCACCAGCAACAATCTGGGGGATGCTGCAACTGCATCAGGCCAGGAGGGGCCCATGTCAGTGATGGTCTGTCTAGGAAAGACCCAAAAGACATTCCCAGATTTAGAGCTGGGAGCCAACTCAAAACCCTTCCACTTCACAGATAAGGAAACAGGCCCATTTGACAGAGAAGAAAAGCCCCCACACCCTTTTCAATTCCCTCTTGGATGTTGTCTTCCTCCATTTGAATGTAAGCTCCTTGAGGGTGGGGACTATATTTTGGCTAGTATTTATATCCTCTGCACTTAATACTGTGCTAGGCTCTTAGTAAGAATTTAATAAATACTAGCTACCTTTCCCAGCCTTAGACAGGTTAACCAGCTGACCAGCTAGGCCAAGGTCAGTAAGGGACAAAGCTGAGCAAATCCAAGGTTCTTCCCCCTGCACTACCTCTAACAAATGGCATTTCCATGGCTATACGATTTGCATAGCTATTTGCATATATTACCTCACAGTTTCACTTGCTTGTATCAGTTTCCCAGTACCTGGCAAACAGTAAGCCCTTAATCTCTCTTTTTTGACTCTCACAATAACCAGTGAAGTTATCCTCATTTTACAGATGAGGAATTCTGGACTAGACCTGTCGATATTAGTGATATATTCCTGATGAGGAAACTCCCTCTAACTAATACAAACTGGCAACTGCTTAGCAATTTTATTTAAAGAGTCACCATGAAATTGGAGAGGAGGGGGGAAGTCACCTGGAGCACTAAGATTTGCAGAGGACCACACAGCTAGTATGTCTCAAAGGCAGGAGTTGAATGGGGAAGTCTCCCTCAGCTTGGATCATGTTTCCACTAACTCACGGACTTCATGATCACCAACCCATCCCTAAAAGAAGGTCAGGGTCTGATAAGTCTTAGAAGAGTTGGAAGAAGAAAGGACAGTGACTCAGGAAACACGCTGGTCAAGAAACAGGACAAACAATTGGGGGAAGGGAGGTACCAACCACAGACAGGCTGTGAACCTCGGGGACAGAGTAGGGGAGAAAAGCTTACAAAGTCTCTGAAAAAGGCTATAGAAAATATATGGATCTGCTCCCAAGAAGGGGATGGCCCTTGTCCCTCCATACCATGAAGAGGAAGGCTGAACGGAAGGGTCCCCCTCTCTTGAGCTGTAATGTTAGGAGGACAAGTTGCCTGCACACACCAAGAGATGAGAGGCACTCCTATAGAAAGTGTCTCCCAAAGTGGGTATGTACTACCCACCCAAAGGATTAACCTCGAAGCGGCAAGGAAGGTTGCCTAATGAAGCCTTGAATCCAACAGTCACAGGGTGTCAAATCTGAACTGAGGTTTTCTGGATTCCAATCACTTTGAAGACTCCTAATACGTCCTCAGACTAGGGTCCAGCTTGAGGAACCCTCATCTTCCAGCATTTGGTCCAGTACCAGGTACATAGTAGGTGCTTAATAAATACTAGTTGACTTGAGTGACCCAGATCTAATCACTAGGGATGAGCTGAATTCAAATAAAGCTTGGATCAGGAGTCAAAGGCCCTGGGTTCAAATCCCATCCTTTCTGCTTATTACCTGTGTAGTCTCATCTTTAAAATAAGAGGCTATAGGGGGCAGCTAGGTGGCACAGTGGATAGAGTACTGCCCCTGAAGTCAGAAGGACCTGAGTTCAAATAGGGCCTCAGACCAAACACTTGGCACTTACTAGCTGTGTGACCCTGGGCAAGTCACTTAACCCCAATTGTCAATGAATGAATGAATGAATGAATGAATGAATGAATGAATGAAGAGGCTAGGATTAAGTTGGTATTGAAAGTTATGCTGACTCAGTGACTGTTGCTGCCAGTCCGGTTTGTAAATCAGTCTTGGGGGAGGCATCACTTAGTCTGTGCAGCTTTTATATTACCTGCCAGTCAGCCCTCACCTCCCAGCAATGCATGGCCCATTCCCTTCTGCTAACATGGACCAATCTGAATTGTCTTTATCTCATTTCAAAAGTTATCAATAGGGGCAGCTAGGTGGCGCAGTGGATGGAGCTCCAGCCTTGGATTCAACAGGACCTGAGTTTAAGTCCGGCCTCAGACACTTGACACTTAATAGCTGCGTGACCCTGGGCAAGTCACTTAACCCCAACTGCCTCACAAAAGAAAAAAAGAAGGAAAAAAACAAAAGCTATCCATAAAAGCTGGCTCCATTTTGAATCACTTGCTGATCTCCAGTGATTAATGCACTAATCTGCTACTTTGACATATTTTTAATGAACTTGTCGAATTCTCTTTCTCCTGAGTTTTGCCTTGTTAATCAGGGTGAAATCGTGAACAAAGAATTTTCCTTTTAACAATGGTCTCTAGGGTCCTTTCCAGCCATAAATCTACGGTCTATAAAATCTACAGTCAACAAGGGCCAGGAAAAAGTAAATGGAAACCAGGCCAGACAATATTTAGGTGAAAAAATGACAAAGGCATACTGTGACATTCCCCAGAACTGACCGGGTACTCCTCAACCATTCTTATCTGGCCTCATCATTTTGCTTTCATCTAAGTTTTTAATTGATCCTCCCCAACCCCACTGCCCCACCTCCTTGCTCCCACTTATCAGCTGAGGTAACATACAAGGTTATCTGTTAAATGTCCTCAGCTTCTGTTGCTGGCAGATCAAAGCCTTTCCCGATGTCCCAATCCACCAAGAAGAGAATGAAGTTGGAAAGCCAGCCAGGTGAAAACTCGTGGTCTTAAACTTATTTTTAACTTAATTTTGTTTTTAAAATTTCTTATCTATTCATTTTGCATCATCTTTGTTTCCCAACCTACCTCTCCCCCACCCACAGAGACACACCTTATAAAGAAAAAGGGGGAAAGAGCAATTTGTAGATTTAGAACTGGAAGGAAAATCAGATAGAAATCCCTAGAGACCCCAACTCTCCCAAAGAGCTAAGAGTACATCTCCAACTGCCACATGGACAGGTGTGTATGTTTACCTGGATGTCACACCAGGGACTTAAAATCAACATCCAAAGGCTAGAGTCTCCTGCCCAACACCTCTCTCAGCTTCCTTATTTCTGATGATGGTACCCGCTCCCCCCACCATCACTCACAGAAAGCTCATGATCATCTGATTTTTCATTCTCCCATCTTCTTCACCCTCCCTTTTCAAATTAATTGGCAAGTCCCATCAATTCTACCTCCCCAATATATTCGCCACCTGTCCCCCTTGTCTCCACTAATGAAGGGCCAGCAACCTAGTTCAAACCTTCACCATTCTATTGCCTGGACTCTTAACAGTTTTGTAACTGGCTACCCTGCCTCTAGTCTTGCCTAACATCAATTCAGCCTGCTCTTAGATGCCAAAATCATAGGGGATTCAAACCAAAACAAAACACCTCCTTAGTCTAACATTTACAGTCCTCCAGAATCTGGCTCCAACCCACTTCTCTGCATCCCAGCCAAAACGGACCGGCACCTGTTTCCTCCTCTTGCCTTCCTCCATTCTGTATGCCCATGGGTGAAATCCCAAACACCCACAAGGGCAGCCTGTCCTCCCCACTGCCCTTTGAACTCCTCTGCCTTGAAGGCAATGTTTAGGTGCCCCCTTCATAACGCCTCTATCTGGGATCACCCATGAATCCTTCCTTGACAACCACAACCCCCCAACTCGAGCTATCCTTTGTAACTATCACATTGTACTGTATATAATAAATTATTTATACCCTCATACACATTGTATGGGCCTCTTCCCCATTTTCTTAGAAAGTAGCTGTTAATATTTTCCATCTTTGGTACTTTTCCCCCTGGTCCTTACACTTAATGGCCACTAGGTGGCAGAGTGTATAGAGCCCCGGATTTGGAATCCTGAACGTCTGAGTTTGAATTTAACTTCAGACACTTACTGGATGTGTGATCCTGGCAAAGTCACTTATCCTTTCTCTGTCAGCCTCAGTTTCCTCATCTGTAAAAGGGCAATAGTAATACCACCTACCTTGCAGGGTTGTTGAGAGACTCAAATGAGATAATATATGCAAACATTTATTAAGTGTCTACTATGGGCCAGGCACTATATTAAACATTTCTAGGGATGCCAAGAAAAGCAAAAGACAGTTCCTGCTCTCAAAGAGCTTACAGTCTAATGAGAAGTCTTATGTAAATGTAAGCTAGTCTCGTGGTCGTTTCTCGAAGTTCACTTAGGTTGAATCTCCCAGTGCTTTACACCTACTATCTTATTTGGTCCTCAGAAGGGCAGGCGTTATGATTATCCCTATTTTACAAGTGAGGAAACTGAGGCTGAGAGTTGCCTAGGGTCCCACATCTAATAAGTGTCAGACTCAGATATCACTTGACTCCCAAGACTAGTACTTCCTGTGTCTTTCCCAATTCCAAGGTTCCCCTTTCCACTAACACCAGGGTTTCCCAACTGGGGTTGCCATTATCCTACCCCCAGGGAGTAGGAGATGCTTTTTAGGAGCTACAGGAGCATTTGGTAAACAAGCATATTAACCAACTGTAATTAATCCACTTCTCATATGCATATGCAATGATCGACTCTAGAATTTAGTTGCTTTCCTACTGAATAAGGGATGGGCAGGTTTACTGAAGGCCAAGGGATGGGGGGGCATGCCAAAAATTGTCATACAGTATATACTATGCCACGGCTGACTATGTCAGACATATAAATGGTTCTAGTCCAACTTGAGAAGGGCTATAAGGATGAGGCCCAAAGCTGTGATTTCATCGGTATGGGGAACTCTCAAATGACTCAGTCAACACCTGCCATTAGCTAGATGGTAGAGCAAATAGTGTGCTGGACCTGAAGCCTTAAAAGACCTGACTTCAAATCCTGCCTTGAACACTTACTGGCTGTGTGTCCCTTGGGGCAAGTCACTTAACTCTTCTTTTGGTTTCCGCTTCTTCATCTGTAAAATCGGTATAATAATATATAGGCAGCTAGGTGGCACAGTGAATAAAACGCCAGGCCTAAAGTCAAGAAGTTTCCTCTTGTTGAGTTCAAATCTGGCCTCAGACACTTAGTGGCTGTGTGACTCTGGGCAAGTCACTTCACCCTGTTTGCCTCAGTTTCTTCATGTGTAAAATGAGCTGGAGAAGGAGATGGCAAACTATTTCAGTATCTCTGCCACCATGCTTGGCAGTTTATAATCTTAGAGATCACCCAGAGACTCAGAGGCAGGACTAGAACGAAAGAAAGAGAGAGCGAGAGAGAGAGAGAGAGAGAGAGAGAGACAGAGAGAGAGAGAGACAGAGAGAGAGAGAGAGAGAGAGAGAGAGAGAGAGAGAGAGAGAGAGAGAGAAAGAAAAGGAAAGGAAGGAAAGAAGGAAGAAAAAAAGAAAGGAAGGAAGAGAAAGAAAGAAATCCCATTTTCCAGGAAAGAGATAAAGGGTTGTTGACATTATTGTTTTTCAGCAGTTTTGCCATTTTCTTCTCCAGCTCATTTTACAGATGAGGAAACTGAGGCCAAGAGGGTTGAACAACCTGCCCCGGATCAGTTTCTGAGGCTGCATTTGTACTCAGGTCTCCCTGACTTCAAGCCTGGCACTTTGTCTACTGGGTCACCTAGCTATCCTACATTGTTGATATAGGGAAGGGCTGTTTTCATTGTCATGTAGAAAAGCATCACCCAATGGGGTAAATTATCTCACATGAAACAGACGAGAAAAGGCTTTTACAGTGGAGGGGAAATGGGGGAAGGTGAGAGGGAATAAGTGAATCTTATTCTCATAGGATTTGGCTTAATGAGGGAGTAACATACACACTCAATTGGGTATGGAAATCTATCTTACCCTACAGGAAAACAGGGGAAAGGGGAAAAGAGAGCGAGGGGGATGATAAAAGGGAGGGCATATTGGGGGAGGGGGTAATCAGAAGCAAACACTCCTGAGGAGGGACAGGGTCAAAAGAGAAAATAGAATATATGGGGGGTAGGATAGTTTTTCACAACAGGACTACTATGGAAGTGTTTTGCATGACCACACATCTATAACCTGTATTGAGAGGTTTGCCTTTTCAATGAGGGTGGGTGGGGAGGGAGGAAGGGAGAAAATTTGTAATCCAAAGTTTTAAAAACATGTTAAAAAGAAAAGAAAAAAGAAAAGCATCACCCCTCAACCCTAAAAATACAACAGAACCCCGCAAAGAGATGCCAAATTCTTTGAAGCATATTTCATAAACCACTGCTGACATGAGAAGCCACTTGTGATGAAAAGAGATGTTCTGTACCAAGTACTTCACAAATCTTCCTAGTGCAACATAAATATATTGAGGTGGAACCACCCACCTCCCTGAGTTTGAGTTCCACAAGGGAATGTTTTGAAGGGTCAGCCCAGGTCAGAGGCCCAAGAGACAGTCACTGGGTCCCAACTCCCTGAGTTCTAACTCAGCAAGTGCTTGAGAAAGGCCCAGGACAGGATATGAAGTGTCTCTTAATTTTTCTTTAAAATGCTATTGCTATCTTTTGTTTTTGCACTATCTGTATTTCTCAGTGGTGGCTCAATGGATAGAGAGCTGGGCCTGGAGTCAGGAAGACTCCTCTTCCTGAGTTCAAACACTTATCAGCTGTGTGACCCTGGGCAAGTCACTTCATTCTGCTTGCCTCACTTTCCTCATCTGTCAAATGAGCTGGAGAAGGAAATGGCAAACCACTCCAGTATCTCTGCCAAGAAAACCCCAAGTGGGGTCACAAAAAGTCAGACATGACTGAGGTGACTGAACATTTCCCCATCCAGGCTACCTCCTCTCCATGTTCCAGAGAGCCATCCCTCATAACAGAGAATCCTAACCCTGGGTCCAGATTTTAGGGGATGTGAACTATATCACAAAATTTAAAATATGTTTTATAAACCTATTTCAATATAATTAGTTTTCTTTGTAATTCTATGTATTTTACTTTACGCACTTAGAACCACGATTCCGAGAAGGAACCACAGGCTTTGCCACACAGCCAATGGAGGGGGTCATGACACTCTAAAAGATTAAGAACCCCTGCCTCGAACGAAGAGAAAGAAGAATTATTCAGCGAAGCCCATTAACACATCAGTCAGGTCTAACATGACAAGTAGTTCCCCACCTCTGACACGAGGGGAAGGGAGAACATTCTGCTATGCAATGTTTCCAGCTTCCATTCGGGAATTGCCAGAAAACCACTCTGAATGGCTTGCTCAGAGCCCACTTGTGGGCTTTCAAGATGCCCTCCATTTCCACCACCTCCAGACATCACTGCGATACCTTCCATCCCTCTAACCCAGATTAGGAAAAAACTCCACAGGGCCCTAAGACTAAATTGCAATCATTCAGTTCTACAAAAAATTATTGCACACTGCCAACGTTTTCCAGCGAGAAGGGAGAACCCACCTACATCCTCTCCCCACAAAACCAGCCTGCCCCACTTGTCAAAACCTCAAGTTGTTGGGAAGTTTTTCCTTACCTAACCTTGCTTCTTGGAAATATCCCCCCAGATCTTTTTCAAATCAACCTGTGCAGTCACGTCTCCCACCTTGCTGATTTTTTAAACATTTGCCCATCCATATTTCAAAGCCTGACTTTGTCATCCAGTGTCAGCTATCTCCACAGCTTTGTGCCATCTGCCAAGGTGATTACCATGCCATCTATGCCTGTACCCAAGTTACTGTTAAAAATGTTCAACTTCACAGGCCTGAGAACACCTCCCCTGGAGACCGCCTTCCAAAGTAACAGCGAATCAATAACTGTTATCGTTGTTCCACTTGTGTCAGACTCTTTGTGACCCCATTTGGGGCTTTCGTGGCAAAGATCCTGGAGTGGTTTGCCATTTCCTTCTCCAGCTCATTTGACAGATGAAGAAACTGAGGCAAACAGGATAAAGTGACTTACTCAGGGTCACACAGCTTGACTCAGGTCTTCCCGATTCCAGGCCCAGTGCTCCATCCACTTCTCCACCTAGCAGCCCAGAACCAAATTTACTTAACCATGCCATTAGAGCATAAATCTTTTCCAGAAGAATAAGAATGAGAAAATTTGTGTCAAACATTTTGCTAGGTTAATTATAACTACAACATTCCTGTGATAGGTCTAATAACCCCCTGTCAAAGGAGGGAATGAGGTTAGTATGGCATGACCCAGCTGGCTCTTCCTGATCACTCCTTCCTCTTCTGTACGTTCACCATGCCATTGCTTTAATAATTCATTGAATATGTTCTACTTGAATATCCGAGAACTAAAAGAAGATTTTGTTAAGGTAGTCAACTTAAACATTTAAATAACTACTATGTGGAGATCTAAGCATGGGGGAGATACAAAAGCTAGGTAAGATAGTCCCCAACCTCACGTAGCTTTGCATTTTACTTATGGGGCACACAAATACAATAATACAAAACAATACATGATAAATGCAGGAGAGAAGTGAAAATAAACGGCCATGTGACGTTCTTTACAGGGGCGGGGGGGGGTGGATCACCACCCACTTGATGGGATGATCAGGGAAGGCTTCATGGAAGAAAAGGTGTTTGAAGCATAGCGCAATGCTGGATTTGAGCTCAAAGGACCAGGGAAGTTCCTACATCACAACTTCTTTTTGCTTCAGCTTCCTCATCTGTAACAAGAGGGAGCTGGGCTAGATGACCTCTAGGATTCTTTCCAGTTGCAAACCTATGACCCTCTGAAGTAGGTTTTCAAAGGGTGGGTAGATTCCAGCAGTCAGAGGGGGACCAGGGACATTCCAGGCATACAAAACAGTGAGAACAGCAAAGAGAGAGATGTGTGAGGGACACAGCTGAAACATACAGCTCAGGAAGCAGTTATATGAGGTGTGCTTCAAGAGGACTAAACTTGGGAGTCAAAGGGCCCAGGTTCAAATCCCAGCCAAGACACTTGATGTGTGACTCTGGGCAAGTCACAGCCTCTCTGGCCTCAGTTGCCTCATCTGTAAAATGAGGGGGCTAGATGAGACCTCTGGGGTCCCTACCAACTTTAGATATCTATATTGTTACCTAGGCTGAAGGGGGAAATATCTTTCATTTTGACCACCTTGTTCTTTCCACTGCCATGGGAAGGATGTGTGTTCCCATGTGCTGAAAATATAAAACATAAAGTGTTCTGTCCTTCAGGTTGAGTCCTTGGAATTAACAATGGCGAGGGAGAGGGTAAGGGGAGAAGGTAAGGGGAGAGGGAGGGGAGGTTGCCTGATCAAATGCAGAAACAGCCCCTAGGAAAAAAAATAAAATTAAAAAAAAAAAAGAAAGAAACAGCCCCAAGGTCCTAATCTTTTAAGCTCTATCAGGGACAGGAAGAGAAAAACTGGGCATAACAGAAAGAATGCTGGATCTGGAGTTGAGGGAACTGAGTTCAAATGCTGCTGCTGCAACGTATTACCTTCATGACTTTGGGTAACTCCCTAGCCTCTCCAGGCTCAGTTTCTACCTCTCTCTACCTAACACAAGGGTGTTGGGTCAGGCAATGCTGAACGGCCCTTCCAGTCCTGGGGCCTATGATCCTCAGATGACGGGAAGAACTGGGTCCATCTGAAGAGAGGACGTTGGGAGGGAAGGGGCAGGGTCCCTCATGGGTCAGTGTGGGCAGCCGCTGACACTGTGCTGGAGCAGGTAATACACACACCTAGAGCTTTGCCTGATAGTTCTCTCGTTAATAGGAAGACCTATCCCTTGCCCAGCTCCCTCAGGAGACAAAGACAATGTCCCTGCTCACAGAGCTGCGATCATCTATTTGAGGAAATAAAACAATTATAGAACAATTAAGTGCTTTGCTGTGGGGCCCTGACTGCAGGCACTGTAGGATTTCTGAGAGGAAGGAGAGGGCTGTGTAGGAGGGAGTCATTGGAGAAGGCTCCTCGGAGGAGATGAGAAACAGGCACGTGAGGGACAGCGAGGATCCGAACCCAGGAGCAGCCAGGGACTACAGAGGTCAGCCAGCCCAACGCAGGCATTGGACTTTTGTTTCCCTTCTGGAAGAATGTATAGATATAGCTATAGATACAGGTCAATATTTATACATACATACACACACACACACACATATAGATAGATAGATAGATAGATAGATAGATAGATAGATAGATAGACAGATAGATACACACACACACACACACACACACACACACACAAAGGAGATATATATGGAGAATACCTAGAAAAATATACATATATAGAAATAGATGTATATACATAGGGTGTATATATAGAGAGAATGTATATAAATATATACATAGCAGATATAGAGAAACATACACATAAAGACAGAATATATAGAGGGTGAGAAATATACATATATAAACACACATAAAGAAAAAGAATATAGAGAGAATATGCATATAGAGAAATACATACATATAGAGAGAGAATATATATATATAGGAGAAAGGATATATATCTAGAAAGAGTTTATAGATATAGATATATAGATATAAAAATATATGGAATAGACAAAATACATATAGAGTATATATACCTAGAGAGAATATACATATAAAGAAATATATACATAGAGAAAGAATACATATAGGAGAAAGGATATATATCTAGAAAGTTTATATAGAGAGATATAGATATAAAGCATATATGGAACAGATTAAGAATATATATAGAGAGAATATATATACCTAGAGAGAAAACATACATATAGAGAAACATATACATAGAGAAAGAATATATATAGGAGAAAGGATATATATCTAGAGAGAGTTTTATATAAACATATATGGAATAGACAGAGAACACATATTGATAGTATATATTCCTAGAGAATATACACATGTGGAGATAATTTATATGCTTGTACACACACACACACACACACACACACACACACACACACACACACACACACACACACACACGTCTTTGGGGGCAGGAACGGTCCTAAATATTCTCTCTGTCTCCACAGTGCCCAGTGAGTAACGAATGCTTAATAAATATTTGATGATTAGCTCATTGCAGAAGGGGACCCTGAGACGCAGTGACCCACACAGATCCAGTATTGGTACCCAAGCATTTGACTCCAAAGCCGGGTGCTTCCCAGGACGCCACAGATTTGGAGAAGCAGGAAGGAAGGGAGAGGCCCACAAAGGGGGAAGTGCCTGGTCACTCCTTAGTCTTAAGTGTTTAAGACCTGAGAACTGCCAGGGCTTGGCTCTGGCCTGCACAGATCCCAAAGGACAGAGGTGACAGAGGCCTTTCTTCTCCTCTATCCCCCAGTGCCTGGTCCCCAGCTCGGTTCCCCCCCTCCTCAATTTCAGGATGCTGATCACCTCACCACGAGAGATGGTCACCATAACTGGGCTGAAGAAATAAGGCTCAGATCCAGTAGGCTGGGCCTGAGGAATGAGGATGATGGGACAGGCGAGGAGATAAAGCAGCTGATCCGAGCCCCACCTCCATTTGTGCATAGCAGTGTGTCTTGTTTAGGGGTGGGGCTTGAAGGGAGAGTGTGAGGGCACATTATATCTGGTTGCTATGGAAACCGATCATATCACCAAGTTGCCTGGCTGTGGAGGGAAGCAGAAGCCTGGAAAGGAAAGGGCTCTGCAGCCCAGAACAAAGAGAACTAAGCCGGCCACTCTAACAGGCATGAGGGGAAGGATGGGAGTGAAGACTAGAAACCGGCCCATGAAGGCTGATGGTGTCCCTTACCCTCAAAGCCTGGCAATGTGGCCCTGCTGTGTGAGGCTAGCATCCTGGGTATCCAATATAGCAGGAAATAAACAAGGAATGGGGGCGGGGGCCTGCATCCATCCTGAAGATGGATACGGCTCTTTCCCCACCAGGCTGGACCCACTTCCCTTTCACACTGAGGAACCAAGACATTTCTCTTCTAAGAAACCTCTGCTCCTTACAAGAAAATCTGCCCCTTAGTATTTCCATCCCCATTTGACAGATGAAATAATGAGACAGAAAGGGCAGAGAATTATGCCCGGGTTCATAACAAGTCAAAGAGAGTTCAGGATGCCAAATATCTCCTTAGCACTTAATCTGTTTTTTACTGCCTAGATAAAAGGCTCCCATCCCCTTGCTTCACAGAGGCTTTCCCCTCACGCCTGAAACACACTCCCTCTTTAACGACACCTTCTTTAGCTTCCTTCAAGGCTTGACTCGGGGGCCGCCGCCTTTGGGAAGTACCCTCTCCCTTTTCAAATTAACTGGTAAGACATATCTTAGCGGCGTAACCGTATGCCACCTACACACCCCGGGCAGAACATAAGCCTGGAGAGGTCAGATTCCATGGCTTCGCACAGCAGACTCTCCATAAATGCTGCTTTAATGAATGAACTGGGTTTATAGACTTCAGAAATCATTTAGGCCAACCCATTCATTTGACATATGAGGAAGCTGAAGCCTAGAGATGGGCGATAACTCGTCTGAGCACACAATTTCTGTGCTGGAATTCTAACCTACAGCTGCTGACTCTAAAATCTGTATTTTTTTTTCCCATGACAACCCGAACGCTCTCAATCTCTACCCACCTCTAAGGCCACAAGTCTTAGAACCAAAGCATTATGGGTACTACTGCCTACTTCAACTCTCTCACATTACACTGATGGAAACTGAGGCCCTAGAAAGCCACTTTCCTATAGGCCACACGGCAAGTTAGGACATAGCCAGGACTAGATGTCAGAGCCTCCTGATTAATTTCCAGTCCAACGTTTTTCCACCATAGCACGGGCCGCCCCTCCAACTTCCTAGTCCATTCTGGTGGTGGTGGTTGTACATTTGCATAGCAGTTCTCCAATCATTACCTCAACCTGTCATGGAAAGAATGCTAAATTTAGAGTCTGAAGCCTTCGACTCTGTAACTTACTCCCTATGTGACTTTTAGCAAGTCATTTTATCTCAGCACAGTACAGAGGCCCCAGGGAGCAGAGGACCTGGGTTCAAATCCTACCTCTGACACGATTTGGGCAAGCCATTTCACTTGCCTGGGCCTCAGTTTCCCCATCTGTAAAATGGGGTGGTTGGACCAGATGACTTCTGAGGTCCCTTCCAGCCCTAAGCTTTCACTCTCTTCTTCAGTAAAATGAAGGGTTTTGGACTGAGATGATCACTTGAGGTCCTTCCAGCTCTAACATTCCATCTATGAGAATATGCTCCCAGAAGGCAGGCACAGTGCCTCTGCCTTAGATCCAAGAAGAATCGAGTCTGAATCCTGTCTCAGACACTTACTAAGTGTTGTAACCTCCGGAAAAGTCACTTATAACCTCCTGCTGGCCTTTCCTCATCTGTAAAATGGGGATAGTAAGAGAATCTGCCTCACAGGGTTGTTGGGAGGATGAAATGAAATAATGCAGGGAAGGCACTTTGCAAACCTTCAAGCTGGGGCACTAGGTGGCGCCACAGTACACAGAGTGCTGGGCCTGGAGTCAGGAAGACCCCAGTTCAAATCCAGCCTAGCTGTGTGACCCTGGGCCAGTCCTCATCTATAAAATGAGCTGGAGAGGGCAATGGCAAACCACTCCTGTATATTTGCCGAGAAAACCCCAAGTGAGCACCAGCCCTGAAGACAGGAGGACCTGAGTTCAAATCCGTCCTCAGACCAAACACTTAACACTTACTAGCTGTGTGACCCTGGGCAAGTCACTTAACCCTAATTGCCTAAAACTTAAAAAAAATTAAAATAAAAAAAGGGGGGGCAGCTAGGTGGCACAGTGTATAAGGCTGACTCTTGGAGTCAGGAGGACTTGAGTTCAAAAGTGGCCTCACACTGTGTGACCCTGGTCAAGTCACTTAACCCCAATTGTCTTTAAAAAAAAAAAAAGAAGAAAAAGAAAACCCCAAGTGGGGTCACAAAAAATGGGACACAACTGAAAAACAACAGCAGTAGCAACAAAAAAGCTTTCAAGAGCTGTACGTAAGTGTCGGTCATTATTATGATTTGCATTAATCCAAAGCGTTTAGAGCAGCCATGCTCAGGAAACACTGTCTGGCCAGCTGCCAATCCCGTCACATTCCACGGGCATCATCTTCATACCACAACCGATAGGATGATCCTCCATTCCAGACGGTCGCAGGGGAGAAGGGTCACCCAGACAGAGGAAAACCACAGAGAAATCCAAAACCTCAATTTCATTAACAGTTTTAACCCGCTTCCTCCTTGAACCATGAAGAGAACTAATAATCGTCTGCGACACTTTTCGGTCTGTAAAACAGATTTCTCACAAGAACCCCACGAGATAAGCTTCATGAGTATTTCTAGCCCCACTTTACAGAGGGGGAAACTGAGGCCCAGAGGCGTGAAGTGGTTTGCCTTAGACCACACAAATAACATGTGTTTGGAGGGAGGATTAAAAGGGGGTGCTAGCTTTGCAGTCTGAGGACCTACATTCAAATCCCAAGCCTGCTGCATGCTGGCTGTGCAACCTCAGGCAAATCGCTTAACCTCTCTGTTTTTTGCTGTTGTTTTTTTCCAGTTTCCGTGACTGCTAAATGAAGGCACTGGGCTAGATGCCCTCTGGGGTCCCTTACAGCCCTAGAAATATGATCCTCCACCTCCAGATCCAGCACTCACCCACCATGCCACAGCCTCTCTAAGGACTGACCATAAAGAACACAAGGCTGACTTTAAGTCAACCCTCTCGTTATGGCCTGCCCCTTCTCATCCTCCGGTGGGGATGCTCACTGAGCAGTACATGGTAATCAGTAAGCAGGGAAAGGGAAAGATGCCACTCCAGAAGCCTAGGCTGATAGTGGTTCATGCCCCACACAGCTGGGCTTGAGTTCCAAAACTGGCCCTTCCAGATTTTTACCTGGGGAGGACCTCCACTGAGCACCAGGCAGTCTTCCCAGCTAGGGGCTCATTTCTCCTTAAGATTCCTTATTAAACATTAAATTGCCCCGACTCCATCCTGTGGAATGGGGATCAGGGGAGACACAGGTAATGCCATTTTATAGGTAAAGGTCAAGAAAAGTGTCCCAGTGATATAGAGTGGGTCAAACGTGAGAACAATGACCGTAGTCCAGGCCTTCTCATTCCCAGGCCTGTGACCCCCTTCCTTCTCACAGTAAAAAGAGGGCCGGAGCCTCTTCACACCCACGTCTGCCCTCCCTCTGGGCCCAGACTCAGCCAAAAACACAGGAAAAGAGCTTGAAGCCAGCGCCCAGCTGCCAAGCAGACTGGGTGGGCAGGCACTCTCCCTGGGTTCTTGGCTCCTGAGCCCTGGCTGCGCTCAGGAGAGGCTGCCTCTGTCGTTAAAGGTAATTACTCTATTGAACCAGACACTAAGTAGTTCCTCCAAAATGCTGGCTCCCTCCCCACTCCTCCAGCTCCAGGTGGTGGTGTCTCTCTTCCAGTCTCTTGGAACTGTCCAGAGACAATGAGGTGATGCCCCCACTCACCCCATCCCATAAATGTCACCAACACCTTGCCTCTGGGAAAGGACAAAGCCAGGTGGAAACTGCCACTGGTGGAAACCCCTGGGCAGACCAGCTCTTTGATGCTTCTCTCTCTCTCCCCCCCTCCCCTTCCTTCCTTCCTCCCTCCTCTCTCTGTCTCCCTTGTTGTCTCTGTGTCTCTCTCTTGTCTCTGTGTCTGTCTCTCTTGCCGTCTTTCTCTGCATCTCTGTCTCCCTGTCTCTGTGTCTCTGTATGTGTCTCTCTGTCTCTCTATCTGACTCTGTTTCTGTGTGTGTGCGTGTGTGTATTTTCTAACTCCATCTTTCCTGGGGGCCCAGAAGAGATAGTGGATAATTTCTGCAATCCTTTGGACAGCATCACCTGCTCTCCCCCCATCCCAGCATCACAGATGGCTGCTCCCCCAGAGGTAGACAAGAGCATATTCTTGACTAGCCTCCACAGTGAGGTCACTGGTCATTCAGAAAAGGATCCAGCCAATCCCAGACTCAGATTAAAAAAAAAAACACCACAAGCTCCCTATTGGCTTGGAACGAGCCTCAAAGCAGCATTGTCCCACCCCTGTCACCTGCCTGAGGTCCCAAAGAAAAGGAACCTTCCTTTCCAAGGAGCGAGAGATCCCTAGTGCCTCTCTCAAGGCAAGAGAGCCAGGAATATGTGATCTCCCGAAAGGTTTTTAGAATGGAAGCTGGGCCCATGGAGGAGAAAGCTTGGCTGTCTCCTCCCTTCCTCCCCACCGCCTAGCTCCAGCTCTCAGTGATCCCAACCCAGGACCACATTCCAGGCAGGACTTGGTCTCTGCACTGCCTGATCACTACCCTCTCACCTCCAGACCTGTACCTAGAGAGGGTGCTCCAGGGGACCAGGAGCTGAGCACAGTGAAGCCTCAGAGGAACAGGGCCATGGCTCTGGGTGGGCAGCGTGGGTCACGGGGTCTGCACAGGGTCCAGGAGAGCAGCAGTGTGAGCACCCTGCCTACTGCGGCTCAGGGAAGGTCAAAGGGTCTTTGAAAACACATCCCCAAGTGAAAAAAGGAAGTCTAATTTGTAAAACGCATTTTAGTCAAATCTCCAGGCAGGGGACAAACCAAACCAATCCTGGCTGGAGGAGAGGGGGAGTCACAGATAAAATGTAAGCTCTTTGAGGGCAGGGATTGTCTAATACAGTGGAAAGCACACTGCCAGTGGATCAGAAAGCCTGGATTCAAATCCCACCTCGGGTATTAGAGCAAGTCACTGGACCTTTTTGGAGCCTCATTTGTAAAATGAAGGGGTTGGAGTGGGCGGTCTCTAGAAGGTCCCTTCTAGAGTACTGGGCCGGGAGTCAGGAAGACCTGAGTTCAAATCTGACCTCAGACACTTCCTAGAGCAAGTCACTTCACCCTCTTTGCCTCAGTTTCCTCACCTGTCAAAGGAGCTGGAGAAGGAAATGGCAGACCGCTCCAGAAGACCCCAAAGGGGGTCAAAAAGAGTCAAACATAACTGAAATGACTGAACAACAGCAAAGAAGGTCTCTTCCAGCTCCAAAGCTATGACTCCTATGGCTGCTCCCTTTTTCCTCCATATCCCCATGGCCCAGTGTGGTGCTTGGCGCTCAGTAGTATTGATATAACACTTTCCATATGTTATCTCATTTGTTCCTCACAACAATCCTATAATGTAGGTGATACTGTTATCCCTACTTCATAGCTGAGGAAACTGAGGCAGACAGAGGTTGACTGACTTACCCAGGATCTCACAGCTAGTTAAATGTCTGAAGTCAGATTTGAACTCAGGTCTTCCTGACTCCCAGGCCAGCTCTCCATTCACTCCCACATCTCACTGTCAGGATGATTAACAGAGGCTTGTCGGCTGGCTGATTATGTATCTTTTCCTAAGTCTTAATTCTCATTCCTCTCTTCCCCACAAGAAGGCAGCACTGGGTATATCGAAACTGGCTTCCCAACACCTCTGACAGTCAACCAAGAGCTAAGAGGAGAAAAGAGGGGTGGGAGCAGAGTAAGGCCTCCATCTTAATTCCTCTGCCTGCCAGGGGCTGGGAAATCCCGCAGAGAGGTCACAGCAAGAAAAGCAGTGACCCTTCCCAGGCCTCCTTCTCCCTCTCCCTCTGTCAAGACCACTTCCCTCCCTGAGCACTCACCCCCAGGTATCAGCAGCTCCATCCTCCCACTGCAGGGGCCACGTGGTCCAAGGCTGGAGAGGGACTGCTTGGGATGGGGATACGGAACAGCCCAGCCAGCTTTTTCATCCAGGACAGCTGCAGAGACCAGGCAAAGGGAGAGCGTTCTGGGAGTCCTACGGAAAGCCAGCCCAGTATAGAGCCCTGGGGCTCTTCGGGGCTGTAACATTCAAATGGAAAGATGCCTGTACCAAGCATGTGTGTGTGTGTGTGTGTGTGTGTGTGTGTGTGTGTGTGTGTGTGTGTGTGTCTGTGCGCTCATGTCCCACCCCCAACCCTGTGCTCAGGTGCACACAAGGGGGAGGGGAGAAGCGGATGGATGGAAGTTGTTCTGAATGCCCAGGTCACATCCTATACGTGTCTCCTTAAAGTGGATTAACGTGGAGATTTTGAAAACAAGGCAAGGATGCCTCTCTCTGCCTGTCTCTGCCCCAAGGCTCTCTGGCCTTTCTCCTAGGGAGACACTCACTTTGGGCCGGTCTATTTCCAGGGGCCAGAAGCAGCTAAGTGTTAAAGGCAGAGCCAGGTTATCAGACACCAGAAAAGGCAGTCCAAGTAGCATGGTGACTGTAGTCACCTTCCATGCTCATTACCGCACACCCCCTCTTCCCATCATCCCTTTCTCACCGATCCCGAGTCCCCTGTCGAAACCAGTACTAGGGCTCAATGTGGGTAAGGCCTTCAAGGCTCTTAGAATAGGCCCCCCGAGGATGGAATATTGGCCCAAGAATGCTGCCTGGCTGTGGGGTCAACAGCAACCTCCCATTCTCTGAGACAGAGAGCAGGATTACAAGGGGACCACTGAGGCAAAAAGAACACTCCCAACAAGTAGACTAAGGCTGGTTACTCTGAGATCATTAACAGGCACACGCAAACACATGTGTGCAAAGTAATCTGGGCTTTCACATGCTGACAGGTCCACAGAGAGATAAACAGAAAGCCGACAGCCTCTCCGCACATCCCAGGGCGTCATGCCATCCTTTCCTACACATTCTGTACTCATTTTTCCTATTCTTTCTCTCTTCTCTCCATCCCCTTCCATGGTTCACTTCCCTTTGTTAATGCTCATTTTTTTTCTGGCAGATAAAGAATTCATGTCACCAGAGTCTCTCTTGGTGCTCTCGGGTGGGGTTAGCACTATGATGGTTTCCCAGCTGTTCCCTGAGGTCCCCATCTTGCTGTAGGGATAAGTCTTGTCAAGCCCTGTCCTGAGCCCTGTCCTGCTGGGAAGCCTCATCTGACAGGCAGATGTGCCTGTCCCACATTTCCCTTGAACTAGAATCCTGACTTTCCAAAGAGAGAAATCATTCCTGAGGCTGGGGCCCTGGCTGCTGCTAGGGGTCTTCTCTGTCCAGGGGGCACCCCTCTCCCAGGTTCAGAAACTTTTCATTCCTCCTTTTTCCTCCTCCTAGATTGATGCTTCCTCACTCACTGCCACATGACCAAAAATGGACCAATTAATCCTCTCCCTTTCATATTCAAGTCAATCCACAATTAACACCTGCCATGATGATCACAGCAGTAGTCATGGCCTTGGATTCATTTTGCACATACTTAGGCATAAGGTGTCCCAGTCCAAAACCCCTTCATTTTACTCAGACTCAGGTAGAGCAATGACTTCCCCAAGGTCACACGTGCAGCAAAGCAGCAGAGCTGACTCTTCGCCTCCAACTCTAGCACTCACTCCACAGACCTCTGGCACCTGTTCCCCTTGTCCCAGGTCAATGTGGGGACAACTGAGGGTAGAGACCATTTCACCTTTTATCTCTGTGTCCCCAGCTCCTAGCGGCAAGGCTCCTGCTAGGTTGACAGGAAGGGTTTCGGGCTCAGTTCTTTCTCTTCTCTAAGGTTGGCAGGTTTGCCACCTAAATTTGTCTGCTACCTTCCCGGGATGCATCACCATGGCAGGCAGAGAACAGGACCAGCACCAGCAGCATAAAGCATGCTCATAAAGTACGTACCTCCCCCTACTCCTCAGAGTCCCCTTGAGATGGATGGTACAAGTTCTGATGACCAATTTCACTGATAACATTGTAAGAACTTGGAATTTTAAGAGACTTTAAGGTCACCTATCAATTGATCCATCATTAACCACTTATTAAGAACCTACTGTGTGTCAAGCATTGTAAACCCAGTACCATCTTTGCCCTCAGGGGGCTTACGTTCTATCAGCGGAGACAGAATGAAGACATACATTGCATAAATACACACATCTATATGCATATAGATAGATGTGTGAGTGTGTTACATGTATACACACAAAATGAATACAAAGGTCATTAGTGGTATGGGGAGGCAGTAGCAACTAGGGGAATCAGGGGCAGGCTTCCTGCTGGAGGTGACCCTTGAGCTGGGCCTTGAAGCAAACCAGAGATTTGGGGAAGGAGAGCATTCCTGATGTAGGGGAAGGCTAAGGTTGTCACAGAGACAGGAGATGGAGTGCCACATATGAGACAACTCGAGTTTGCAAAAGGGAATAGTTCGTAATGCAGCTGGAAAAGTAAACAGAGGTCAGGTTGTGAAGGACTCTAAGTGCCAAACAGAGGATTTTCGAGCTGCTCCTGAGGAAACAGAAAGCCAGTGAAGTTTATTGAGCAGAGCAGTGATGAGGCCAAAAGGGCTTTTGGGAAACAATCACTTGGGTGGATATGTGGAGTATGAACTGGAGGACACAATCAGGTGAAGGAAGGCAGAGGAGACCAGTTCAAAGGCTAATGCCAACAGTCCAGTGAAAAGTGACAAGGGCCTGAAACAGGGAGGTCAAAGTGTGAACTAGAAGAAACAGCACTGAGTCCATCCCCTTCATTTAAAAAATGACAAAAATCAAGACTCAAGAACTAAGGTTACATAAGCATTAGATAGCAAGGTCGAGATTTGAACCCAGACCTTCCCACTTCCAGTCTGATGCCCAAGGACTAAGTTTATGACACGTACTTGATACGTCTCCCCTGCCTATGCTGCCAGGTTTGACTTCTCCACTCTTCCACTCCCTTACAATGCCTTACTCCTGATGCCTTCCTAAATCCACTCCCCCCACCAGTCCATGCCCTTGGTCAGACACCCTCCCAAGAGTTCTCAGCCCTGTCCAGAATTTACTGCCTCACCAAGCCGGACAGACAAAGAGGTTGTGGGAGGTGATGGGAGAAGGGTCCTTTATATACTTAGATTATCAATGCAGAGTTTGAAGAAACCTTTAAAATAACTCAACCTACTCCCCCCATTTTACAGATAAAGAAACAGGGCCCCGGGAAGAAGTGATTTTCCCAACATCACACAGATACTAAAGAGCAGGGTAAGATTTAAATCCAAGTGTCCTTCTATGACACCACAGGATAATAGATTTAGAAAGGACTTCAGGAAAGGACTTCAGAAGTCACCAAGTACAGGCCTGTTGATTCACAGATGAAGAAAATGAGATCCAGAAGTCAAATGACTTGCTCAGGGTCATGCATGCCTGAGGCAGGGATTAAAACCCAGGTCTTCCTGACTCCTAAATCCAGGGCTCAATCTTGGCCCTCCCCACCTCTCCCTGCTCAGAGCCCTCAGCCACGCTAACACTGACTACTTCCCATCTGGTTTCTGGAGCAGCTCTGGCATGTCCGCCTTGGCAGATGGCACTGTCCCCCTCAAGGATGGGCTGAAAACCGCCCGACAGCCAAACCCGCGTGATCTCTGTCACCTCCCTACGCAGTCTGTGGAGACACCACTGTGACAATGTAAAAGGCCCACATGGTGCTGCTCATCCTCATTTTCTGGTGTGAGGCCTGCCAGTCACCATAGCAACAGGCTCCATCCTGCCTCCACCCAGGGCTGATGCAATTCTTGAGCATCGTGCAACGTTAAGACTCTCCTTCTGGGGAGGGAGGAAGGGAGAGAGGGGAGAGGCAGGGGTAGAGACCAAACTCAGAGAGGAAATGGACAGGCATTTTCACAGAAATCTTCAGCCTTCCTACTACCTCCTGGGGCCTGGGAGTTTCTTTATATGCCTTCCTCCCTTCCTTCATAGACTTTCCTGTTCCAAAGCTGCCACCTAAGGTCTGAGCAGAGTAGAAAACACATCTCCAAGACCCTGGGAGCCAGGTGGAGGGAAGGACATTCATTTCTACTTCTGCACTGGGGCTGCTCCTTTCACCCTCCAAAGCCAATCACTTTTCCACCTGCTGAGGTGGTACCTGGCTCCCCAGTGCTTTCCGGGGGGGGGGTCCCCTCAGCCAGATAGCCTTGACCTAGTCACAGCTGTACCAAGATGACTCTTCGGCCATAAATAATGGAACCCTTATGCTGGAGGAAACTCCCATGCTGGGGAATCTTAGAAAAAGCCAGCATGGCTGCTTATATCTCATGCCTATGTCTGGCCAAGAGAGGGCCAAGAAGAGCCCCCACTCCCATGTGCTTTTCTCATCTGTAGGACCAAGCCTTTGATTCATAACACAGAAGAAATAGAGAGACCTATATTCCTGCATGTTTCTTAAGAGCAAGACATGTCCTCCCACCCCCACCCCCACCTTGGGGTGGCAGGGATCAGGGAGAGGATCCTACCAGGCCCTTAGCATGGGAAAATCCCTCTCTTTTATCCCATCTCCTACCCATGAATGTGAGACTCTCCCTCCCAGGGTTGCGTCCCGTCCCGCTGGAGTCAGAGTGCGTGTGTGTGCTCCCTTCCTGATGGCCCTGGGTCCCTTTCCACCAGGCACTTCCACCCCTGGGCTCCTCCCCGGCTGGCTGGTACTAAGGGGTTCCACTAGCCAATCAGGAGCTGGCCCTAGGTACAAACAAGTCCTGCTCTGGGACTCTGCTACTGCGGATGACAACGGCTGAGGCCAGCCCAGGCTGGGCCAGAGTCCTGGGGTGGAAGTCACACCCACACTGTATTCCCCTTAGGCCTTTTCCAGGGATAGGATCAAAAAAAAAAAATCACACCTGTGTGTGCATACCTGCTTCCCAGTAGGAACCACCCTCCAAGATACGGGAAATGACTTAACTCCAGGGGCCAGCTGGGAAATGATGTTCAGCTATGAGACATCCCCAGGCCCTGGGCCCTTTGGGAGCCTTGGCATTCTCACTAGGTCTGGCTACAGGGCTGCTGGAAGCAGAGACAACACGTAGAGACTACCGGCAAACAACTCTTAAAGTGTGATCAGGAAGAGAAAGACAGAATGGAAAACTGACACACACAGAAGATGCTCAAAATCCATTTCATCTAAGAGGGTGTCAGTTGCTTCTCAACGTCCCGGAAAGGACCAAAGGAATGGTAGTCATCATGCCACAGAGAGGCAGCAGGATGGAGGCTGGTCTTGGAACCAGGCACATCTGTCCCACCTCTGACACAGACTGGCCTCGTGACCCTAGGCAAGTCATTTTATCTCTCTCAGCCTCAGTTTCCTTATCTGCAATATGGGGATGATAATAGTACCTATTTCACAGGGTTTTGTTCTGAGGCTCAATTGAGATGGCATGATATCTAGTGCTTTAAGCCTATATAAATGATAACGATTATTCGGCCTCCTGGCTTCCCAGGGCTTCAAGCTCCAGATCTACAAGAAGCCTTTCCCAATGCCACTTAACTCCAGCACCCTGCCGTCCCTCCAGGGATCATCTCCAATTTCCTTCTTTCTCTAGTTGATTTATATCTGATTGCTTGTCGTCTCCCCCACAGACTGGGAGTGCCTAGCACTACGTTGGGGGTAAAGGCCCAGTGTGTCCGACTGTGGCTGATCAGACCAATGCCAGCCTGGAAGGCTCTACTTCAGGTCGAGCACAAAGAGTCCACAGGAACATTTGGAGTGGAGATGTCTCTAAAGTTGTGTTTCTTTGGAGCTACTGCAATTCTGATTTGCTCACACGGCACAGCACCTTCTCTGATGAGGGCATGCCACGAGGGGCAGTCCTGTGCCAGTGCCTCCCATGTCACACAATCGATTCCAAAGTTCTTCAGAGAGACCTTGAGGGTGTCCTTGTATCGCTTCTGACCTCCAGGCGAGTGCCTGCTTGCCTTGTGTGAGTTCTCTGTAGGAGCTACTGAAATGCCTAGGGCTGGCTTGCCCCTCCACCAAACGGTCCCCAAATTGCTATCCTTACAGCAGTGGCTAATAAGGAATTAAATATGTTAACACACCCTTCATGAGATGGACATATTTCCAGTGACCCTGCACCACCCCAATACAGCCTGGAACGGACTTAACTTGTAAGGGAGCCTCCTTAGAGGCCTACTACTGACTTACTACACTGTACACTTACTTTACACACACTTCTAACAAGCTTGCCTATCTGGGGTCCCATCATTGGAAGCAGCAAATTAAAAACAAATCAAAAGGGAAGGGATGGGGCTCCTGGGACAAGGCATGAGAGAAGGGATAACTGGCACAGAGAGGCAGGATGGTGGTGCTATGAAAAGGGGGCTGGACTTGGCGTGAATTTGGGTTCAAGTCCCGTCTCTGTCACTTATCACTCATCTGACCTTGAGTAGAGC
Organism: Phascolarctos cinereus; assembly: GCF_003287225.1. Classification (NCBI taxonomy): domain Eukaryota; kingdom Metazoa; phylum Chordata; class Mammalia; order Diprotodontia; family Phascolarctidae; genus Phascolarctos; species Phascolarctos cinereus. The sequence goes on from NW_027555958.1 coordinate 32,148,249, forward strand.
GCCTAGCCTCTTCAGGCCTCAGTTTCCTCCTCTGTAAAATGAGGGGTTTGAAAAAAAATAAAAAAAATAAACGAGGGCTTTGGACTAAATGAGGTCTAAAGCTTCTTCCATCTCTGATCCCAGGACACCAAACCCTGACATCTGGGGCCGCGGAGAGATGGGTCAACCCGTCCTCTTTGCTCAATGCCTCCCTGGGATTCACACACATAGCACAATAATCACTTCGAGACTCAGAGGACTGGATGCACTTTTCTTAACGTGTGCCATGTTACGTAACGTAATGCCTACTGTGTGGATCTGTGACATGCACCTCCTCCCCGAGGTAGAGCAACACTCCTCTGTGGGTCGGAAGCTGGTCTTCACTAGCTGCACTGGCCAAAAAAGAGAAGTAAAAAAATCACCCGTGGGGAAGAAGACAGCCATGGGCTGACTAACACCACCAAGGTCCACTTCTTCCTCGAGGCAAATACAATCTCACCGGGCGACTGGCCAAGAGTGAAAGGGCCCCAGAATCCAAACCCCCTCCTAAAAATTCTGACGCTAGGAGTCAATTCTCTGGGGGGTTTGAGGAACCTTCTGGAACTCAGCAGGGCTGGTGTTCAGATGACAGGCACAAACTGGGACCGAGGCCCCATCCACTGAATCGTCCTCACAGCCTCTCCAGTGTGGTCAGGCTTAGTCCAGCGTGGCTTAGAGTCACCTGAAGACCACCCACCCCCCAACAGCTCCCATTTATACAGGACTTTAACATCTACAAAGAGAAGGAGCTCTTCAGGAGGGAAACAAGCATTTATTAAGCACCTACTATGTGCTAAGTGCCTTACAAATATCATCTCATTTGATCCTCTCAACACCCCTGTTATTATCCCCATTTTACAGCAGTGGGAACTGAGGCAGACGGAGGTGCATTGACATGTCCAAGGTCCCACAACCAGTAAGTGTCCAAGGCAGGATCAGAACTCACCTCTTACTGACTCCAGGCCCGCTGCTTTATCCACTGCCCCACCCAGAGAGGACCTCTGAAGTCCCTTCCAGCTCTAAACCTACCATTCTCTCAAAGAGGGAGGCGCTGCCTGGACCACAGCTGAGTCCATCTTCTGCCCGCCCTGGCTGGGGAAGAACAGTCCAGAGAGGTCCAGCAGCACCCCCGGTGAGAGCAGCGGCTGCCAGGAACCTGCATCTTCGTTTACCCACAGGAGAGAGGAGGAATCACACTGTCCAGGCAGAGAGGCAGGGGAGGAGAAATCCCCACAATTTATATTCTGGAACACACACATTCCTATAATTCTCACACTATTTCTATCTCTGATAATGAAAGGGGCAGCTAGGTAGCGCCATGGCGCACAGAGAAATCAAGCCTGGAGTCAGGAGACTCATCTCCCTGACACGTACTAGCTGTATGACCCTGTGCAAGTCACTTCACCCTGTTTGCCTCAGTTTCCTCATCTATAAAATGAGCTGGAAAAGGAAACGGCAAACCATTCCAGTACCTTTGCCAAGAAAACCCCAGATGGGGTAACAATAACAACCACCGGTAATGAAGTTTCTACACGGAAATGTAACTTTTGAATACCTATACTCCATCAACAGAGGCCGGACTGTTCTCTGCTTACAAAGGCAGGTCCATCAAACGTGATAAATAAAAAAGGAAAGACTTCCATGAACTGATGCAAAGTGAAATGAGCGGAGTCAGGAAAACTGCACACACAAGGGGACAATTTACATGGAAACCACCACCACTATACAACAATCCAAAGCCCCTGTTTCAAAATGACCAAGAACAAGCTTGGCCCCAAAGCAGAGATATGAGAAGATACCTCCCCTGCTCATCCACAGAGCTCCGGGTCTTCAGGTGTAGAACTACGCAAAAAAAAAAAAATCAGATTTTTTTTCAATGTGTTAAGCACTTTATCAGGATTTTTATTTCCTCTTTTTTTAAAAGTTCTTTGTTACAGAAAAGAATGTTAAAAATAAATAGATGATAAATCAAAATGTTAAAAAAAATTCTTTGTTGTAAGGGAAGTATAGAGGAGGAAATCTAGGAGATGGAAAAAAGGACTCAAAGATCTATTTTTAAAGGCAGAGAAATATGCATCCATAGAGACCCCCCCTCCCGCCTACTCCAACGACTGCTCCCTGCCTCATCTCTGGGGCCCAAGTGGAGGGCTGTGGGAAGAAACGACGGCCTGTTTGGAGCTCTGGACAACTGGGAAAGACTAAAGCCACGGAGGTGTGGTATCCGCATGTGAGAACCCAGTGCTGCAGGGGCCAGACTTAAAAAAGCCCTCTGCCTTCTGGTACAGGCACGGAGCAGATCGGAACCAAAGAGAGGTGGCAGAGAAAGCGCCATCAGCCAAGAGAGCAAACCAACCAAGCCTCTGCCACCAGGAGGCAGGGGAGTCCAATGAGCAGGGCATGAGACTTGGAGTCTAGGTTTAAAACACCCCACTTCCCAGCCTAACTAGCCGGGCCTGGCTCTGGGCCCAAGGCCCTTCCCTTCTCCTCTTCTGTAAACTGAGTGGGTTGTATCTCCATGGTCCCTTTTAGCTTTAAATCTGCATCAAAGCATAGACATGCTCACTCCACTTGCAGCGGACACAAAGCTGGGAGGGACAGCTAGCACACTGGATGACAGAATCAGGATCCAAAAATACCCCACCAGGCTAGAGCTTTGAGCTGAATCTAAGAAGATGAAATTCAAATATGGTAAAGTCTTACAGTGGAGTTTTAAAAAATCGCCTTCAAGAATACAGAACAGGGGCCTGGGGCATGGTTAGATGGCAATACATCTGAGAAAGACAGCAGGGGAGGGTGGGGGTAGCAGGCTGCAGGCTCAACGTGAGTCACCAGTGTGATTTGGCAGCCGAAAAGCCTCTGGGAATAAGGACAGTGAGAGGCCCTCTGCAGTCTGCCCTGTTCTGACCTCATCTAGAGAAGGCTGGGGGTACAATGGACAGCGTTCTAGGCTTAGCGTCAGGAAGAGCCAAGTCCAAATCCAGCCTCAGACACTTACTAGTTGTGCGACCCTGGGTGAGTCACTTAACCTCTATCTGCCTCAGTTTCCTCATCTGCAAAATGAGGGTAATAACAGCATCTGCCTCCCAGGGTTGGGATGAAGATAAAAAGATAATAATTGTAAAGCACTTGGCCCGGTGCCTAGCACACAGGAAGCACTATACATAATGTTCTTCATCATCGTCATCACCTCCAGCTGTGTTCAGTTCTAGGCACCACACTTCCAGAAGGCTATTGATACACTGGAATGTCCGAAGGCAGGCAGGCAGGGTCACAGAGTGACCTCCATAAGACCAGAAACGGGGAGCCTCCCAAGATTTCTACCTTAACCCTGGGGCACATACAGCAGTCGGGCACGGGAAGGGCTGGGCTATGAGAGCAGCTACATGAAGAGGAAGCAATGACTAGCTTTGCTTTCCAAATGGAAAAGGTAAGTCTCCTGGAAACTCTAGGTCCTGGTCATAGGACGGGGGCTCGCCCCCCTTTAGTGATCACGTGACTATGTGGCAACTTCCCCAAATCCTTCCTGCTTGGCATCAGGGAGGTCAGCACGTGATTTCCCTCAGGAAAGAAAAGGAAGCGCGCTGCCATCCCTCCCCAGCTCCAGCCCCCTTTCCCCAGACGCCCAACAACTGTGCCAAAGATTTTGGGAAGGGGAATGTTCCGACCTCACCATCCAAGCCTTACTTCCTTGTATTCCTTTTGGTGGCAGATACAAGAGAAAAAAACAAAACACTAATGATGACAGTGATAAGGACTGGAAGGGAATTTCCTTATAGCCCATTCTCAGATGGAACCTAGGGCTGTCTAGGGCACTAAGGGACTTGTCCAAGGCTATATATGGCCAGGACATATCCAAAGTGGGGCTAGAATCAAGGTCTTCTTGACTCCAAGCTTTCCCTGACACTGCTGCCCAATGAAGACGATGGAAACTAGCAATTATACGGCACCTTAAGGCTTGCCAAGCACCTTATTTATATGATCTCATTGGATGCTTATCCCAACCCTGAGGTTGGTGCTATCATTATCCCCATTTTAAAGATGAGGAAAATAAGAAGGCCCTGCTAAGGGTCACCGAGCCAGAAAGTACATGAGGCAGGATTCACACCCAGCTCCACCTGGCACCAAGTCCAGCACTCTATCTACTCTACCACGGTCATCTCAGATGGCCACGAGACTGGCCCCTGAATGAAGGATAACCTCTGGCCTTTACTCTGCCTCCCAGAGGGAAGAAGGAGTGATGAGCCACTCAGAGAACTAAACAGGCAGGGGAAGGACCAGCTGAGGCTGCGCACTCAGTAACTGCTCACGAGTCAGAAACCCAGCCGAGCAGAGGGAGGTGAGGAGAAAGGCAGAAGAGCGGCCGCCCTGACAACTGAGGAAGGGTGAGCCGGTGGGTCAGGAGGCCTGCTGGAGATGGCCCTCAGCACAGCCAAGAATTAGCAGGAGTGGGAAGAGGCACAGCCAACGAGGGCTGAGCCTGGCAAAGTGAGGCAGTATCACAGGATCAAAGGTCCTGGGCAGGAAGGGGCTGCAGAAGCCATCCAGGAATCACTGAGGCACAGAGAGGTTCAGGGACTCGTCCAGAGAATGAGACAAATGGCAGTCTTCTGGCTCCAAATCCATGACAATCATACCTCTGGTCTTGGGAAGGAGGAAGGACCAGAGGAAATCCCAGGAAGGCTCTGAACACTTTTGCAACCAAAAAGGAAAGGAATTTCCAAAGGAGAACACGCTGTACCCAGCTGGAAAAGCCCTGTACCTAACCCCTAACCACTTCACAGGGTCCCCATGATCCAACATCCAGCTGAAGGACATTGATCCCATTGATAGATGACAAAGGTGCTGTTGAGATGGGGAGTGGAATTTAAGGCCCACTTACCCACCCGGTGGGGACCACATGCTCAGAGGCCCAGCCTCAAGCCCATAGAGAATCAGATGGGGACTGGACCACAGATTTCGAGTGGGAAGGGACATCTGAGGTCATCCAGTCTGACTCCTTCCCTGCTACCTCCCCTTCCCCCACTCCCTCATTTGACACTCCCCCACCCCATCCCCAGCTGCCATGTGGAATTTCACTTTAGTCATTCACAGATGATATTTTTAGTCCCAAAGTGTTTTTTCCTCTTGCATCAAAGGTGCCAAGAAAATGTGACTTTTCACAACTGTAGGACAAAACAAGTCACCTGACTCTGTAAAGGGCCACTGCATATCGCCAACTGCTATAACCAGGGGAAGAGGCTTAGGCCTGGGTACACTTCTCTGCCTTTGGCCATCCCACTGTTTCAAAGCGCTGGCTCAAAGACCTGGAATTCAAATCTCACCTCTGATATTACCTTTGTGACCTTCTGCAAACCATTTAAGCTTTCTCAGCCTCAGTTTCCTTACCTGTAAAATGAGGGTATTAGTCTCAATAATCTCTGAAGTCTCTCTTAACCTCTCTGGGCCTCAGTTTCTTCATCCGTAAAATGCAGAAGGGTTGAACTAGATGGCTTCCGACATCCCTTCTCACTCTAAATGTATGAACCTATAATCCCAGCTCTGGCTTATACTACCTGTGACCTTGGGCAATCATGGCCATCTCCTTGGACCTCAGTTTCCTCATCTGTAAAATGAAGGGGCTGGTCTAGGCCTCCTTGATCTCTAATATCTAAGCTCTAAGAATAGGAATATGAGCTGCTGGGAATCAGGGTCAGCACCAAGCTTCAGACTCAGAGGGCTTCTAGAATCTCAAGTACTGGAAAGGACCTCAGCGATCGCCAAGTTCAACCTATGTTGGCATCCCCCTCTCCCCACCAAAGAGTCCCCCAGTCTTTGCCTAAAGGCCCCTGTCCAAAAAGGACCAGCCTCCAAGTTTCCTGGCCCTTCCAAGTGGCCTCATCCTGGCAATGGATGGATGTTAATAGAGTACAGGGGTACCAGCAGTGAAGATGGGAGATGGAATGTGGTATTCACAGAACTGCAAATAGGCCAATGTAACTGGATGGTAGAAAATAAAGTATAAGAAGATTGGGAAGGCGGCCAGGAATGAGATTATGAAGAGCCTTCAATGCCAAACAGGAGTTTATATTTACCCTGTTTATATTACTCTGTGGTAATAGGGAGCCACCGCAAGTGATTAAGAAGCAGGGAGACGTGGTCAGCCCCACAGTTCCAGGAAAATCACTGGAGGGGTCTACTCTTCTGTGGCTACTCATGCAGCACTCTCAGGCTGTTCATCTGTTTTCTCACCCTTGCTGTCCACAACCCACCTACAACGCTGGGTTGGACCCACATCTATCCTCCATTTCCAGGCACATATCCCCGAGAACGCCTTTTCTTTACTTCTGACATCCAAGGCGACATGCTGCCATCAACCTACTACCCAACACATGCTTCCCTTGCTTTCTGAGTCCCCAGAAAACAATCAACATGAGAAAACAAACGAAAACACCTATTCACGACCAACTAGCTCTTAATCAATGATCTCATAATCTAAGACTCATTGATCCCACTGTGTTCCCAGAGGCACGATCCCTAGAGCAAAGGACTTGGAGACTAATCGTGAGCTTTGGAATCCAGAGGATTTAACACACATACCCAAACACACAATGGAGCAAGCAATGATCCCCTTCAAAGTAGGGCTGCAGGCTCTTTTTGAGGTGGCAAATAATTGGAAATAGAAGGGACGCCCATCAATTGGGGAATGGCTGAACAAGTTGGGGTATATGATTGTGACGGAATACTACGATGCTGTAAGAAATGATGAGCTAGATGCTCTCAGAAAAACCTGGGAAGAGTTATACGAACTGATGCAAAGTGAAGTGAGCAGAACCAGGGGAACATTGTACACAACTGTTCAGTAATATGGTAATGATCAACTGTGAATGACTTAGCTATTCTCAGCAACACAAGGATCTAAGACAATTCCAAAGGACTCATGATAAAACTGCTATCCACCTCCAGAGAGAGAGCTGATGAGCTCTGAGTGCAGATTGAAGCACGCTTTTTTCCACTTACTTTTTCTTGTGTGTGTATGTGTATGTGTGTTTTCTTTTGCAACACGGCTAATATGGAAATGTTTTGTATGACTTCACATATATAATCAACAGCATATTGTTTGCCTTTTCAAGGGGGAGGGGAGGAGTGGGAGGGAAGGAGAGAATTTGGAACTCAAAATTTTTAAAAAATGAATATTAAAAAAATTTTTAAATGTGATTAGGAAATATTTAACAAAAGAAATAAAAATATATTTTATAAAAACAGGGCTGCAGAATATCTGGCAAGAACTTTAACCTTAACCTTATCTAGTCCATCTCTTCTACTTTACAGATGAGAAAACTAAGGCCTAGAGAGGAGAAAGGACATGTCCAAGGTCACCCAGACCTAGCAGTAGCAGAGCCAGCGTTAGAACTCAGGTCCTCTGGCTCCAAATGTAGCTCCCCACTGCATTACCATTCTCCTCTGCCTCAAAGAGCCTACCCTCTAGCTGGGGAGATAAGACTCATACACTGAAGACCACTAAGAATACTATACAGTGGCTCATGAAGTGCTAAATGGTGCGGCACAAGCATTAAGAGAAAGGGGAGGAATCCGAGATGGCTTCATGGAGACAGCAGGGCAGTAACTGGGCCTTGAAGGATGGGGAGGAGTGGAATAGCCAGGGGGAAAAGAGAAGACTGTTCCATGTTGGGATAGGGGGCAGGCAAGCAAGAGGGGCCCAAGAATGAGTATATCACATCTGTGGGACATTGGAGGGAATAAGCCTAATTAGAAGGGAGAAGATTAGGGAGAGTGTTTACTATATGACAGGTACTGTGCTAAGTATAAGGGATATGTATATAAGCCCTCGAGGAGCTTACAGTCTAAGGGGAGAAGAGTGAGTATAATGGGGAGTAAAGCAGCATAGTTTAGAAATAACTAGGGCAATAGTGTCTAGAATGAGTTGGAGAGGGGACAGCATGAAATCAGGCAGCACAGACCAGATGCTGCTGCAATGATCCAGGTGGGCACTCAGGAGCACCAGGGTCAAGCTGGGTGCTGACCACTACAGAATCCCAACCTGGAGCACTTCTCTGACTTCCACCTCTGGCTACCTTTCCCCAGCCTTCTCCTCCTTTCCAGCTGGGAGGAGACAGGACAGGGACCAGCGATGCCTCCCTTCCACCTGGCAACAGTTACATACCTTACTTACGGCAGCTCTGCAAATGTCACACACAGAGAATAACCCTGGGCTCAGACTGGATGAGAAGCCAATTCGATGATTCCCCCTAAAAGGGGGGAGGTTGCTTATGAGCTGACGGCAGCCATGTGCTCAGCTCGGCTGTGCCCCTCAGCCATGCTGCCCAACAAACCCTTGGCAGGGCACTCAGGCATGGCTGGGTGGAGATGCCAGCTGGTCTTTCATTAACCCCCTCAATGATGCACTGGAACACTAACAACCAGCATTCCACTCCATTAACTAATGCCATCTGGGGGTGGGGAGGGCAGAGGGAGGGGGTGTGTGGCACTGTCTGAATCCCAACTCAACTAGCAATGGATGGCTCTATGTATCTTTGCGCACACAGAGCCAAAAAGGCACAAAGGGAAAGCGTGGGCTCCTTTCACTTAGTTATAGTGACTGAGTGTGGGTGGGGGAGGGCAAAGAAAGACATGAAGCTCCCCCCACCCTTGGGGCTGTTGGAGCTACCCCCAGAATGCAAGCAAATCTCAGGGTAACTGTTCAGAGAACTAAGGAAGATAAAGGAACATAGAATCATGGAGGCGGAGCTGAAAAGGAGTTTAAAAGCACCCTCTCATTTTGAGATGAAGAAACTGAAGTGAATTGCCCAGTGTCACCAAGGGGGTGGCAGAACTGGAATCTGACGCCAAGGCCTCTGACTCTGGAGCCAAGCTCTTTCCCATCATATAAGGATGCTTCTGTACGCTGGAAAGGAGTTACGGAGAGTGGCTATCAACTTGCTGGGAACACTGAAGCTGCAGGAGGGCTGAGCTGGCTCTGTACCAGGGGTCAGTCACCCAGGAAGTGCCTTCATCCTGCTCTGCATGCTCAGGCAGCCACAGGTATGCCCTTGTCCTTCATCACATCCTTCATCCACCCCAAGAAGGAACCACAGGCCAGGAGAAGGAAAAAGAATTCCACTGGAAGATCTCTGGAACCCTTGGGTTAAGACCAGCATTTCTTAAACTGGAGTCGTGACCCTGGGGTCACAGTCCACAGTTTAAAAAGCGCTGATGGGGTCTCGAGTGGAAAAAGTTTAAGAAGCCCTGGATTAGACCATGGGAACATAAATTTAGAGCTGGAAGGGACATTAAAGGTCAGCTAATCCAACCTATTCTTTATATAGATGAAGAAAGGGAAGCTCAGAGCGGTCTCTCATTGTCCCAGGGTCACTCAGCTAGCAAGTGTAAGAGACAGGGTTTGAACCCTGGTCTTCATGACTCCAAGACTGACACTTCTTCTCCAGAAATGACGGCTCACCTTGCTGCTCCGCAAACCTTAAAAAGCACCATGTAAATTCCAACTCACAACTAGGTGGTAGAGTGGACAGAGAACTGGGCCTGGAGTCAGGAAGATCTGCATTCACATCTGGCCTCAGACACGTACCAGCTGTGTGACCCTGGGCAAGCCACTTCACCCTCTTTGCCTCAGTTTCTTGATCTGTAAAATGAGCTGGAGAAGGAAAAGGCAAACCATTCCAGTATCTCTGCCAAGAAAACCCCCAATGGGGTCACAGAGTCAGACTGAAATAAATCAAAACCAACAACAAAATGCCAACTATGAGTACTAATACAGTTGAAAAGGACAATCTTAGAAGTCCCCTCCTGCAACCCCTCATAAGAGTAAAATAACAAGCTGAGACCCACAGAGATCAGTGAAAATCTTAGAGTAGCAAAGAAATCTCACAGATCAGGGAGCACTGGTCCAACCACTTGGCTGATGTCACAAAGAACTGAGTTCAAATTCTGCCCCTGCTTCATGCTGATACATGTGACCTGGGCAAGTCACTTCAACTCTTGAGATCTCATCTATAAGATGGGTGGGCCAGACTAAATGACCCAAAAGGGCTTTTCTGGTTTGTTTTTGCCTTTCTGCACATCCCCAGTCCTTAACACAGTGCCTAGAATGGAGTAAGCGCTTAATAAGTGCTTTTTGACTCACTAAGGTCCTTCCAGTTCTGGATCCATGATCCTATGAAGTCCTATAGCTTTTCCCTGAAACCTGTCCCCACAGGGATCAGCTCTAATGGTCAGAAAATTCCTTAGACTAGGAAAGCTGAAATTTGTCATTCAGGGTGCCATCTGCAGCAGCAAAATAAAAGCGTTCCCTCTTCAAACATCCACTCCCCACCGATTTTCTTTTCCCCCCAAACTCTCAATTCCCCCAACTTTTGTCTTTCTGCCATGGCTTCCTGATCCCCAGCATCATTAGGGTACTCCATTCTTGGATACACACTCAAGTCACTACTCAAAATCTGTCCTTCTCAAAATCTGGGACTGCAAACTGGACCCAGGTGTCCAGATACAGTCAGAACCATGCACAGTTCAGTGAAAAACCTGGTTGGGGCTGAGGGTCCACCGCAAATAGAAGAGGACCCCCAGAACCTCCCAGCACCCACACGTAAAATCCAATCTTCCCTATAGTGAAGTTTCTGTGTGATAAGGAGCTAATAACATGAGCGCCTGCCCCCAGACACAAAGTGGGTAGATACCTCCTACCAACCACTGAATGAAGGGAGGCAGTTCTACCAGCAGCTCACACACACTGAGTCATTTTTCCCACCTGCACGGAAACGATGACTCTCGATGTTCAAGCAATTAGTAGACTTGCTTTCAAGTGAAATGTTTTAACCTTTAAAAAAAATCTAAGGAACTAAGGCTAATAGACGCCCACCATCAAAGCCAGCTTTCTCTGCGTCCCAACTAAGCCGCATTCTCTGATGGCCCTGTTTGGTGGGTGCTCCATAAAGACAGACGTTCACTTCCTCAGGAAGAATGGCAAGAGGGAGAAAGAGGGCAGGAGAAGGAGGAAGAAAATGAGGAAGGAGAGAGGAAGAAGGAAAGGGGAAGTATGGAGGAAAGGGGAAGGAGGGAGGAGAAGGAATACAGAGAGACAGAGGAAGGAGGCAGAGGAAGGAGAGAGGAGAGAGGAAGGCAGGGGATTGAGAAAAAGGAAAACAGGAGGGATGAAGAAAATAGAGCAGGAAGAAAAGGGACAAAAGGTGGAGGACAAAAGAGGGAAAGAGGATGCAGGGCAGGGGGAAAGGAAAAAAGAAGGGCAGGAGGAGGGGGAGGCTTACGAGATGCCATGCTAGATCAGATCTATGGGATGCTGGTACTGTAGAAGAGAACTGGCTGGGCTTCAAATCCATGACCCAAGATGAGGACAGACTGACTGCCATGCTACAGAGCTTGGCAGGTCCATAGGGAGAAGACTCTGGAAGATGTGCAGGTTTTTGCCAGAGGACACAGAAGAGGCTGCCTAGAACCCTAAAAGGGAGAGTTCAGAACTCTAAGATTCTAAGAGATGGAGGTGAATAAGGAGGGCATTCCAGTGAGAGAGCATTCCAGGCATAGGAGATAAGAATGCCATGTTCCCTTTGGCATACAAAGGCTCTTTGTCTTCCGCTGCCCAGTTAGCCAAAGGTTCTCATCATCACAACCCAGATTCCACCTTGACATCCTCAGCACCTCTGCTGATCCCAGGTCTTGATCCCCAGCTTGAGCTCCACTTTCACTTCTGCTCTTCCGTCATGTTTGTCTTAGGTTGACTGGCAACCAAGCCAACCACCAACTGCCTCTTGGATCCCCCCTCACCTGGTGTTTTCACTACCATCGAAATCCACATCCCTAAGATTCTTCTTCCTCAGACAGTTTGGTCATCATCAGTCAGCCTACAGCTATTTTCCCCTACCTCTGCCCTCCCATCATGTACTTTATGGTTTGCAAATGCTTCATTGCCATCTCATTGAATCCTTACAGCAAACTCATGAAGTAAATGCTACAGATATTATCCCTGTTTTACAGGGGAGGAAACTGAGGCTGAGAAAAGTAAAATGACTTGTCCAATGTCATATGGCTATGAAGTGTCTGAGGCCAGATTTGAAGACAGGACTTCCTAACTCCATGTCCAGTAATCTCTCCACTGTGCCATACCGCCTCTCATAAGCCCAGTGCTTGGCACATAGTAGGTGCTTAATCAATGTTTATAAATTGATTGATCCTGTGAAATTAAAAGTTTGACTAGATGATCTCTGAAGGCCCAGCTGACTAAATTCCATACTGCAAACCTTAGACTCCTATTAAGCATTGTTTCCAAGAGGGAAGAGCATCGGACAGTACAGTGATAGGAGGAATGCCTTCCTCATGGCCAATAGGATGGCAGCTTTGGGGCTTAAGATGGACTGACTCAGGAGTCATAAAGACCTGGGTTCAGATCCCATCTGTGTTACAACTACATGAGCCACCCTGAGCAAGTCACTTAGCCTCTAAGGGCCTTGGTTTTCTCACTGGTAATGGCCACAGCCCAGATGAACCAAGTAAGAGGAAATAAGGAGCTGAATAAGAATGGAGAGAAGGGGATGGCAAGAAGGGGATGAATGTGAGACATGTCAATGGGATGGATGTTGAAGGAGAGGGAAGATGACAGAACCACCAACCTAGACCTGAAAGGGCCATTCATCTAAACCCATTCATTTTATAGATGAGAAAATTGAGGCCCAGAGTGAAGTGACTCGCCTGAGATCTAGTAAGCATCAAGAGGTGGGATCTGAAGCCAGTTCCTGAGCGTGGTCTTACTGCACCACACTGCCTCCCCAATCGCTGATGGTTAATTTGAAGTTTTAAGTCCAGGTGGTTGGGGCACAAAAGATAAAAATGGAAATGAAGACCGTGTGAGAGGTAGTCTTCCACTTAAATCATACATCCTCTAAGCCTGCCTACCTACAGCATCTGCCCCGGTCCTGCTGAGTCCAGTCCTCTAGCAGCTAAGAGAGAAGCCAGGAGACCAAGTCATTCTTGAACAAACCAAGGAGGTCAAGCCAAGTCCAGCCAGGTTCCCACAGAGAAGACTGCGGTCTCACAAGGAGGTCTCTCTTTGGGCCAGTTAGAAACACCACCCTTCCCTCCCCACCCCAGCTCAGGCTCTGCAATAATGACAGCTGCCTCCATCATTAATATGCTCCTGAGTAGACACAGACTGGGCTTCCAGGCCAAGCCTGTCCACCACACCACCAGTCACCACTGACTACCTGATTGATGGCCAAAGGGACCTCTTTTCCTTTTTTGCCTTTTACAAACTGCCCAGTGAAACTCTAACAGGCTGAGGGAGTCAGGGCTGGCAAGCCCTTCATCTGCCAAGTCCTCCCTTCCTCGCTTTCACTTCTCAGTCCTCACCTTCTTTAAGATCCTGCCTGGAAATCTCATCCATATCCCTGCCTACTCCTCCCTCCTCTGAGATCCCTTCCCATATACACTGTATATATTTTGTATGCACAGAGTTGTTTGCATGTTGTCTTCCCCTTTAGAATGTGAGCTCCTTGTCATTACAATGTGTTGTGACCATATAAATTTTTCTCCAGATTCTGGTCCCTCCATTTTGCATCAGTTTATACAAGTCTTCCCAGGTTTCTCTGAAACTATTCGCTTCATCATTTCTTATAGCCCGACAGCATTCCGATACAGTGGCATGCTATACTTTGTTCAGTTATTCCCCAACTTATGGGCATCCCTTCAGTTTCCTATTGTTTGCTACTATAAAAAGCTAACATAAATATTTTTTCAAAATATCTCCTCCTCCTCCTCTATCCTTACCAATAATATTTGTCCAGGGACAAAGAAGTACTGATAAACGTGGGGAAAAGTGCTTTAGTGCTCTCAATGTGCTTGAATTCTTCTCTTGGGAAGGTCTCTTGGGCAGAGGGAATTAAGTTATCCAGCATTTAACTAAGCATTGGTACACTGAGTCTTATATGAGGATCTGCATCTGTGAGGGGTGGGGAGCAGAATATAAGAAATAGAAGCCAGCCTACTTCCCGCAAGGAGCTCATGCCATCTAGATAAGAAGACAAAACAGAAGCAAATCCAGGACCACCTTCAGGAGCCCTTCATCTGCTCCAGTAGCTGTGATACAGATAAAAGGCAAAATGCCTTTTAGGGACAGGGTCATGAAGTGTCTTCTCAAACCAATCAGGACCTTACACTGAACACATTAAGCCCCAAATACAGGAAAAGGAATCAGTGAGTTCCATTTCTGAGGCTAAAGAGTATCTGAGCAACCAAAGGAGGGCTATCAAGATGGCAAAGGGTCTCAAGCTATTTACTAAGGAGAAGAGCAGATGGCGTTGCGGTGGGGGATAGGAGAAGCATCTTCATGATACAAAAAACCAGGTTAAGAGCCACTGGATTAGAAGATCTCTCAGGTCCCTTCCAGATCTAGCTTTTTGAGATGCCAGCTGCCCTAACAGAAGACTTTCCTTTGATTAAACAAGCCAACAGTTAAAGTTAATATTTCCATAGCCCTTGAAGCTTCAGCTGATACTTTACATATAATATTGCATGTGATCCTCACCCTGGTTTAAGTGACTTGCCCACCAATGACAGGGTTCCCCAGCCAGGAACTGTCAGAGGCAAGATTCAGATCAGGTCCATCTTGACTGTAACTGCAGAGTACAGTGCCTGGTACACAGTGGGCACTTCATAAATGCTCTATCCATACACCTGCCTATTTACTATTTTCCCATCATACTGTACTACCTTCTGTTTCCACCCTAAGCACTCTGCTAATTGTTCCCCTGTGAACAATTAGCTAAATTGTCAACTGAGGCTTCTGTTATCCCCCAGCTGCACCTGTAGTATAGAACTAATTCTGCAAGAGCAAACCACTAGATCTGGTTATAGGGCATTTGGGGTCTCCACAATTCTTCCCCACAAAGTCACTCCTGTGGTCCAGGATGCACTGCCCAGCAGGAAGGGGGAAGCCAGTTTCCTAATAGGATCAGCACTTTTACAGTCATGAAAGTGATTGGCTGCATCTCAACAGACCTAACAGTCCACCACTCCCCCTGTTCACCATGGGAACTTTCAAGGCTGCTCCAACAGGGCCCAAGGGCAAGGTTGGCCTGGAAAGGCAAGGGTCTTTTAAGGACACAGGCCTCCTGGTCCATCCAAAGACTTAAAAGCCTCCTACATCTGCCTTTCCCACCACCTATAGCAAAAGGTTTGACCTACATTTCCAGGGCCACCTGGGAGTATGATAAGTTTAGCAGAGACATAGGGGTCCTAGAAATTGGGACATAGGAGAAGGCAAAGTAACCAGCCCCTTTTCACAAGCCTAACTAGGTCACTAAACACAGAGGGTACCTCCCCTTCTCCAGCCTCTGGTTCCTCTGATACCTGGAAGCCAGCCCTGCTATACGGCCCCTTTCCCAAGGGCCAACAACTCTGCATTTGTCTTCCCCTTGGGGGGTAGGAGTGAGGGAAAGCAGGAAATACTCCATGGAGGGGAGCCAGAGGTGAGGTCTGAATGCTAATGCTCAGGCATTGGAAGCAGCTTCTCACAGCCACAGGAAAGCTGCGGTTCCCCTCCACTGAGTCGTCCCTTCTATAGAATGAAAAACAAGGATTCATGGGTCATTAGAGCTGAAAGGAAGATCACCTAGTCCGCCCCCCCCCCATTTTACAGCAGAGGAAACTGAGGACCAACCAAAGAGTGAAAAATTACTTACCCAAGGACACCACAAGTAGTGGTTGGCTGGAACTCAATTTTCCTGACCCTCCTAGCCCGGTGCTCTTTCCTCATTATTAAAAACATTTTTAGTTGTTAAAAATGTTTTATTGCTGCTCTTTTTTTTTTTTTACTTCCACGTCACCTCTCACTGACACACCCCATTTACTTTCCCCCCAAAGCCCTCAGGACCTTCCTCAAGTAGTCAAGCAAAACAAAGTCAACACATTGGCCAAGTTGAAAACATAGGCTTTGTTCCTCATGCCTTGTCTACTCCATGGTGCCATAGTAGGCTTATGGATAAGGCTGGGCCAGTGGCAGCAAGCCCATTGTTTTCTGTCTCTTTCCTTCACTCATCAACTCTCCCATGTGTAAAATGATGGAGTTGGACTAGTCAGCCTCTACTAAGGAACTCAGGAGCTCCAAAATCCAGTCTTAGGACCTCTCTGAGCTGGTAAAATGAGAGGATTTGTCTAGGTGGCCTCTAATTATACAATCCTCTCACCTAGATTAATTAATGAGCTCCTAGTGTTTATATCTTTTACTTTACTTTTCCATTCCAGCTTGGTTTAATAGGCATCTGTTCAGCAGTCTTAGCTCCCCCATTCGATTGTAAGCTCCATGACAACGGGGACCATGTCTTGAGTCTTCTCTGTATACTTATCTAGGTCTAGCATAAGACCTTGCACATTATCATTCAATCAATATGTATTTATTAAACACTAGAGCTGGAGATACAAAAACAGAAAGACAAAAACAGAACAGCCCTTGCCCTCAAGAAGCTTACATTCTGTTGGAGGAATAGAAGTAGATACAAAAGAAGTACAAGGTACTCGGGGCAGCTAGGTGGCGCAGTGGATAGAGCACCGGCCCTGGATTCAGGAGGATCCGAGTCCAAATGCAGCCTCAGACACATAAGACTTACTAAGCTGTGTGACCCTGGGCAAGTCACTTAACCCCACTGCCTAACCAAAAAAAGAAGAAGAAGAAGAAGAAGAAGAAGTACAAGGTAATGGGGGGCTCTGTCCGCTCACAGGCTATCTCCAGACTCCAAGGCACGAGGGTGTCTATGAGAGGCCCGCAGGAGATGGCCCTTGGGCTGGGGCTTTGGGGAATTCTAAGAGCTGGAGGTGAGGAGACAGTGGATTCCAGGAATGGAGGACGCAGCCTGTGCAGAGACAGGGAGAGGAGAAACTGAACGCAGAATGGAGAACATCAAGCAGGCACTCTTGCATCTGACCCTATCTTTCCACTCACGGAGCTGCCACAGGCCCTCGCCTCTAGGCCCTGTGGCCCAGGTCGCTGCAAGGGCCTCCCAAGGGGTCTCCCAGTCCCAGGCCTCTGCCCACCCACTGCAGTCCACCCTACCCGCTTTTGGTGACAAAATGGTTTTCCTAAAGTGAGGACCTGCCCACGTCTGCCCACGTCACTCCCCGGTGGCTCCGCATTGCCTCTAGGACGAAACTCTACCGTCTGGTGCCCACGCCCCTCCCAACCTGGCCTCAAACTATCTTCCCAGCCTTACTGGATCGGCATTCTCCCTCCTATACCCTGAGATCCATCCAGACTCCTCTTGTTCCCTGCCCTCTCCTCCCTCTCCCACTGGCCCTTCCCCTTGCCCGGAAGCAAGAAAGTACCTTCTTCTCACCTCTTCCGCCTAGACTCCCTCTCTCTCTTCAAGACACAGATTTAGCATCATGTTCTAGGTAAAGTCTTTCCTGATTCCCTCCCCAACTTTTAGCACCCTCCCTCCCACATTACCTAGGATCACTGGGCTTGGAGTCAGGAAGACCCGAGTTCAAATCCAGCCTCAGACACTTAGTAGCTGTGTGGCCCAGGGAAAGTCACTTATCCTCTGCTGCCTCCGTTTCCTCATCTGTAAAACGGGAATGGTAACAGTGCTCACCGCCCAGGGTTGTTGTGAGAAGTATAATGGCTGGTACATTTTGTTCATTCATTTTGGTCATGTCCAACTTTTTGGGGTTTTCTCTGCAAAGATATACTGGAGTGGTTTGCCATTGCCTTCTCTAACTCATTTTACAGATGAGAAAACTGAGGCAAACAGGGTGAAGTGGCTTACCCAGGGGCTGGATTTGAACTCAGGTCCTCCTGATTCTAAGGCCAGAGCTCTATCCACTGCGCCACCTAGCTGCTCCCATAGTAAACACTTAATTAATGTTTATTAACTTACATTTGTATCTCTAGTCCCTAGCACAGTGCCAAGCACCTAGTAGGCCCTTAACTAACGCGTGCTGACTGTTGCTTCCTTAGGCCTGCTTCCTGTCACCCATTAGCGTTCCCCACCGCCTTTTCCTTAAACAAAGACCTTAGTCCTTCATTCAATGCCTTGGCTATGGCAGGAAAAGCCAGCAACTCCCTGAAAACCCTCCCCTTGGCCAACATGAAGCACCAAAGGCTCCACTGTGGTACCACTATCTGGCCCCAAGAAATGCCAAGGGCAAAAGGAAATGGGGCCAGGGGAGGCAACTGCACTTCCAGCCCCCAGGCAGCTTAAGCCTGTAGCCCTGTTTCTGTGGCACAAGCAATCACAGCAAGGGAAGAGCCAGAAGACCGGAGAAGGCAGGATGTGGTAGGCCAGGCGCACCACTGGGATATTTCCAGCCTACCGCAATGACCAGCCTGGAGTTAAAACCCTGAGCCCCACAGAATGCCTCCAGAGCCACCTGTCCCCCGAGCTGTGAGCTCACCAATGAGCAGGGCCAGCCAAGCACGTGCCCCAGAAACCTGCAGAAATCCTTCGAGGGCAGTCAAGCTACGCTGCTGGTGGACGCCACTGCCAAACATGAGCACGGACCACTAACACCAGCCTTCACCCGGGCTGCCTCACCCCGAGGCACACCTTGTGGCCAGGCCAGCGGATAACACCAAGCCGAGAAGAGATCCACAACTCAGGCCACGGGCGGCCAGGTTTCCCTCCTGCCTCCTGACACCCGCCCTTCTCCATTTCCTGCATCCAATGGGGAGCGGGGCTCATGGGATCTTTCCCAAGCCCTCCAGCCGTCCCTTTCCTTCCCCACCCCGCCCCCATCTCCATGCCTTTCATCTCTACTTTCTAATAATGAGGAGGTGGATGACAGCTAGGCAGTGCCAAAGGAGCAGCAGTCTTCAAAGCCCCTTACAAACATTAACTAATTAACTGCGCTCCTGTCTCCATCTATAGAGAAACAAGCGTAGGGAAGCAATCCAGACAGAGACTGAGATCTCATTCACTTCAGAGGGGAAAAAAAGACAACAAAAGGTTAGAAGGCATTTTAGCAAGAGTACTGCCTCTGGAGTCCAGGGACTTGGGTTCAAATCATGCCTCTTCCTGAACCTCCCTGGGCCTCAGTTTCCTTATCTGTAAAATTAGTGAGTGGGACTATAAAATCTGGGGGGGGGGTGTACACAGACATACATACATACATACATCTGAAGTCCCTTCTAGCCCTAGATCTATGATTCTATGAAGTCTTCTGAGCCTCTAGTCTCAGAGTCGGGAAGAGTGAGGTTCAAATCATGCCTTAAGATACTTAGTAGGGGCAGCTAGATGGCACAACAGATAGAGCACCAGCCCTGGAGTCAAGAGGACCCAAGTTCAAATCCGGCCTCAGACACCTGACACTAGCTGTGTGACCTTGGGCAAGTCACTTAGCCCCATTGCCTAGCCCCGCTCCCCCCCAAAAAAGACACTTACTAGATGTGTGACCCTGAGCAAATCCCTTACCTTTCTGGGTCCTGGCGTCTTCATTCCTAACAGGAGAGAGCTGGACGTGATTGCCACTGAGGCCCCTTCCCGACCCAAGATCCTTGGTTCTCCTTCCCTCTGGACCCTAAGGACTCCTCTCTGTTTCAGAGTGGTCAGCCAGCTAGACTTGGGAGCCAAGCAAAGGGCAGGTCTGAATCCTGTCTCTGGCCCTCAGTAGCTGGGTGACCAAGAGCAAGTTAGTTCACATTGTTTGAGTCTCAGTTTCCTCATCTGTAAAATGGGGAGACTCACTGGGGGATAAGTAAACCCTTTCAAGAGCTATGTAAATGTGAGCTATCATTATTATTGTAATAATTAGCCCCCCCCATCATTCTCTCATTCTCCACCCCCACATCAAGCATACTCTTGCCACTCCACACATCTGCGTCTGTCATTTCTTCTTGGGGAAAACAAAAAAAAGGCTTCAGATGACTAGATGAATCTTAATTCTGTCTTCTCATTCCTGAGGCTCTAGAAGCCGAGAGAATTTTTGGCTGATGCTGGAAATAAGGAATAAATTACTATGGCTATTCACAGAACAACAAGATATTCATCTGAATTTTACGCCAAAGTTTTGGGAGGGGGCACCTCCCACCAGCCCCAAAGTCTCATCAGGGACGTGACCCTGCTCATTACCACCTAGCTTAGGAGCTGAGAAGGGGATGGAATCAGAGCCTTCTGGGATACATTTATGCCTCCTTATCCCTATCTTTCTCCTTACAACCGATAAGAAACAAAAATCAGTACAATGGATGTACCTGATGCTTGGAGGACAGAGGGACTCAGCCGGGGTCAGAACTAGAACCCAAGTTATGGGACCTCAGAAACCTCCAACTTCCTCATTTTATAGAAGAGACAACTGACTTATCCAAGGTCACAAGATCAGAGTTGGGGTTTGATCCCTGGCCCTCCAACTCCATAGCCGAGGCTCTTCTCACGGTATGACCTGTACTGTACCGCCTCCCCAGTCCAGGCAGCTCGCTAGCACGGATAGAGCACTGGGCCTGAAGTCAGGGAAACAGGAGTTCAAATCCTGCCTCATACACTATGTGACACTGGGCAAGTCACCTATAGTTTGTTTGCCTCAGTTTCCTCAACTGCAAAATGGGCATAACAATAGACCTACCTCGCCTGGCTTGTTGTGAGGCTCAAATGAGACACTATTTGCAAAGTGCTTAGCATAGTGCTTGGCATTAGACTATGAGCGCCTTGAGGGCAGGGACTATCCTTTGCTTTTTTTTGTATCCTCAGCATTTAACACGGTGCCTGGCCCATAGTAAGAGATTCTTTAATAAATGCTCATTGACTGGCTGGTACATAGTAGGTACTACGTAAATGCTAGGTGGTAGCAGTAGCAGTTAGTAGCCATAGTGGCGGTGGTGGTCATAATGGTGGTGATGATAATAGTAGTTGTTGTTATGATAGCCATATTTCCTCTAAGACAGAATGCTACCTCTCACCTCCTCTGACCAAGCAAAGCTTGGTCTAATCAATCCTACTGATACCACATGAGAAGGATATGGGCAGCAACAGTAAGGATGAACAAAACAAAGGGGAGGGGAATTAGAGACAGAGAAGAAAAAAGGAAGAGGGAAATGGTGCCATGCCAGAAAGATCCTTAGAAAGAATCCAATTAGGGGCAGGGATGGAAGAGGGGTGGGAGGGACATGGCTAAAGTTGGTGGTTTATGATGGGAGACCACAGGGCCAGAAAAGACCCCGACCCCGGCTGACTGATCCCCACTCATGCTCACCAGCTGGACCCCATCTGATCTTCTCTACTCCCCAAATCCCCAGCCCCCCAGGCCTCTCCTGAACCCCACCCCTAGTAAAGCAAGGAAAGAGGGATCCATCCTTCTGAAGCAATGAACTGGTCGGTAGCCTCAGTGATCCAATTCAACTTTGGTTCTTCAAGAGAACTAGCTGGGGCTATCCCTCGGGCCCTCCAGAAAGGGCCCGAACATTCAGCACAGAGCAAATGCTTAATAAATACTTGTTGATTGACTGAATGTGGACTCAAGACAAGCAGGGAGTGGAGCTCAGCACCAAGGAGAATCCCAGGGCACACCAGTGAGGCCTCAGTCTGGCCCCTGGGGCCAGACCCCAACTGCATGAGAGACCAAGGGAAAGATGGTAAACTGTGGGTGGAGCCACAAGCCGACATGGGACAGCTTCAGAACCAAGAATGTGCTTCTAGGACCAGCAGAGGTTTCATGACACTCCAAGGCCTTCCCTTGAAGAACCCTGACCTTTGGTGACCAACACAACTGCCCAGTTCATAGGATCACAAATACAGAATTGGAAAGGACCTCAGAAGAGTCTAAGCCTGCTCATTCTACAAACGAGGAAACTGAGGCCAAGAGACGTTAAATGCCTCATCCAGAATCAACAGCAGGTTAAGTGTCAGAGATTGAATCCGTGTCTTTCTGACTCTAAGCAGACACACATCACATGTCCCTGGTGTTCTTCTGTTGGCCAAGAAAGGAACGTGTCTATTCTCATTATACTGTACAATCCTATTCCCCTTAGAAATAATCCTTAACAGGAGCCTGGTAGCACTGGTTTGCAAGATGGGGCTTAAAGCTGAAAGGGAGGCTTAGAGATCATCTACTCCAACCTCCTCATTTCACAAAATGAGAGGCAGCACTGTGGCTAGAATGCTGGACTAGGGAGTTTAGAAGACCTGGATGTGAATCCAGACACTACAGACATTTATATCTGTGTCATCTTAGGCACCCTTTATTCTCTAGACTTGGCCACCACGCTTCAGCTGTCTTCCCCATCTGTCTCCCATTGGCAAGTTCTTCCCAGAACCTCCACTCTGAGGCAGGACCAAGATTAGCCATGCTTCATTCTCTGGACTTCACCACTATGACCTTCCCAGATTAAATGTTGCTGAGCCTCATCCGTGGATGGAAGGGAAGGGAAGGGGAGTTTCCTCTCCTGGAACTCCCTTACAGAAGAAATCACAGATACAGTCCAAAAACTAGCATTATTATCATTACAGAAGAGGAAACTGAGCCCCAAACAGGAACACTGACTTGTTCAGAAGTAAAAAATACAGTCAGGATTCAAACCCAGCTTTCTATCTCCAAATCTAGTGCTCTCCCCACTAAAGTAGGCCACCTTTTCCTCTCCCCTAGAAAGTCATATGTGCTATCTCCATCCAGTCAGGGGCCAACTTTTTTTTTAAGAGTTGGGCTTTTGTATAGGCTCAACACCCCAGGACTGCAAGCCTTGTGAGCAAACAGCTTCTTAAGAGGTAGAATGACTTCCACTGAGTCGCAGCCAGCCAAATGACAGCCCGTGTATTTGTTTTAATTGAGGTTCTCATGAAGAGGAAACTTCATGGCTAACAGCCCAAACATGATTCTGTAACAACTCCCCAAGAAGCCTCGTGCCGAGAACACAGTGGGGAGACTGCTGCTGACTTCAAGGAAGCAGTTTGAGAAATGGGGAACAGGCTCTCCCTTGGGTCAACCCCCAGCCCCCTCATTCAATGTTGAGCTTGCTAGGATCATAGGACATTAGAAATGGAAAAGAACTAAGGAAATCTAGCTCAACCCTCTCATTTTACAGAGGAAACTGGGATCCAGGGAGTTAACAGATTCATAGATATAGAGCCAGAAGGGATCTCAAAGACCGCTGAATCCAACTTCACTTTACAAATAAGGAAACTGAGGCATAGAGCAGTTAAGTGACTTAGACAGTCACACAGCTATTAAGCATCTTAAGTAGGATATGAACCCAGGTTCTTGGACTCTAAATCCAAAGCTGTTTCCACTATCCCACACTGCTGCCTGTGCAGCCTAGGGGCAGGCTCCAATGTCACCACGCAAGACACAGGGCTAGTTAATAAACAAATCAGATGAGGCCTTCTTTGGCACGCATGAAGAATCCTGCCCCAAGCTTACCAAGGAAGTGGAGCTAGTAAAACCAGCCAGCAAAGTTCCCAGTCTTGCTCTCCGGCTGGGGATCCCCTTTGTTCTGAGGGCCCCAAATCATCTCTCTGGGGGTTGGGGAACTGTAGCCAGAGGAAGACTCTAGACACTTAGCAGGTAGTGCTAAACCCTCATGTCAGGATGGAAAGAAGGTTCTTTCCAGGGCTTCCCTTCCCCTGGGTCCACCTCAAGAAAACCTGAGTTCAAACCTAGGAGACTCTGGGCAAGTCACTTTACCTCTGTCTCAGTTTCCTAAACTGCAAAATGGGGATAATAATAGCACTTGCCTCTCAGGGTTGCTGTGAAGATCCAATAAAAATAATATTTGTAAGGTACTTCGCCCAGTGCCTGGGACTGCATATTATGTAACTGCTAGCTAGCATCATCATCATTATTGTTACAGGGGAAGTGATTCATTAAAAAGTTACTCAGTAGCAGGTCTAAGTCTAGAACACCCTGGACTCCTGGCTTCCATTCCAATTGGGAATTCTCCAAGAGGCTCTCTTAGGGTAACCAAGAAGAAGCCACAGACAGCTCCTTCTCCCCATATTCCCCACCTAGGAGGGAGAAAGGTAATCAGTGCCAGATGTGAAAAGAGCTAGAGACATTCAGGAGCATTGGTAACATATAACAATGAAGCATTGTCATCCTAAGTGTTTGGAACATCACCTCTAAGAAGTCACCAGTCCCTTCCCTGCCTGTGGGTTCTGGAGCTGACCACCTGTAGGGGCCTGAACAGATGTCTGTGTGTAAATACACATCCATCTGGCTGCAGGCTCTGACCTTCATTCCATGGTGTTGTGGTATTGGCCACCACTAGGGAGAGGAGGCCAGAGCACATGGAGTAGAAGGTTTGGCATAGGACGACCACCCTGGGGACCCTGCTTTGCTCCTTTGATGTAGAGAAAATGAATCAGAATGAGACATCAAGGAGCAGAGTGGGAGGAGGAGGAAAGCAGAGGAAGCAGGGAAAGATGAAGTACAGGAGCCCAAGGGGACGCAGAGGTCAGGATGTGCATCTTAGACACTGCAGGAATCAGGGGAGAAGACTGAAACCAAAAGCATCACTTACTCTCGCCCAGGAATAATGCTGCGGATCTCAGGGTGTTTGGATCCTTCTCCCCATTCTAGACTCTTTCCCCTTCACCCCATGCTCCTACCACCCGGACCAGGGGCTCTCAGCCTCCTTTCGTATCATGGACCGCTTTGGCGGACTAGTGAAACCTATAATCGCCTTCTCAGAATGATGCTTTTAAGTAGCTAAAAGACATGCTAAATTTCCATTAATGGCAAGGGAAAACAAAAATGCCAGTTTTCTTTCCCAGTCAAGTTTGTGGACCTCCTGAAATGGTCCATGGACGTCAAGGGTTCAAACCAATCGAAAGAGGCTGCTTCCTCCAGCCCCAGAAGAGAGCCTATGATGATGCCATCTCTGCACCCAACAATAGAGAGGAAGCATATGTGTGGGCAGAACTTGGGAGGGGGGTATCACAGTGAAGTCGAATCAGAGGGAGCTGCTCCCCTATTGCTCCCTTCCCCAAGTGGCTTTGAATTCCTGATCTCCACCTCCCCATCTGGTTTAAGATACATGATATAGAGAGGGGTCCAGAGCACTGCCTCGTGGAGAAAGGGGTAGAGATGGGGAGGAGACACGTCTGAAATACTGAGAACTTAGCCCCCCACCCATCTTGGTAAAAAAGATAGATGGGACTATAAACACCCCAATTCCTAAGCAATACCCAGTGGGGACACTGACCACCAAGTCCCCAGGCCTATAGTCACATTATCCCAACTGACTATTTTGTAGAGAGTGGGTGCAGTAGATCCATGAAACAGAATTTTGGGGAGGGCTAGGGATGAAAAAGAGAGGAGAAGGGGCTGGCAAGGGATGATTACAGAGCTCTGGGGGTTTTCAGTACTGTAACCCCAGTTGCTCCCCAAATAGCACAACAGCCCAACCTCTCCCGTCTATAACTCCCTTACACACACACACACACACACACACACACACACACACACACACACACACACACACCCCTCTTCCACCCCCAGGATGCACGAGATGGAGGAACACAGTCAGCAGGGGAGAGGAGAGGAAGTGGAAAAGGGGCAGCAGCAGCTGGTTGCACAAGGAGCAGGTGCCGCCAGGTGCAGCTACCGAGGCCAGGAGGTGCCATGTCACCCCTAATCAGAGCCCCCTCCCACACCCCCCCAATCTTCCGTCCTTCCCTGGGTTGGATTACACAACAGGTAGGGAAGAGGGGGCGGCAAACCATCCGCTCTCCGACCAGTCGGAGTCCAGTCTCACCTAAGCCCTTGCCTCGGCCGCTCCCGGCCCCCAGTTTCTCCCCCACCCCAGCCTCCCCTTCGGCTGCAGCCTTCCTGCCTGGAGCGCGCTCCCCGGGGGCCATGGTCGTGGTCTTGACCTCCCTCCCTTTCCACCCGGCGCAAGCACGTACTGCTGTAGAGGGTGTCGATCCAGGAGAGGCGCGGCAGGCCCCGGTGGCTGAGCGGCTCCATGCCCCGCTGCGCTCGCTCGGCTCCGTCAGATCGGAAACCCGACCCTCATTGCACAACAAAGGAGGGAGGAGGGAGGCAGAGCTGGGGGAGGAGGGAGGGACAGCCGCCGAGGAAGCCGAAGTTGCCGCCAGGGGCGGGGGAGAGGCCGGCAAACAGGTAGCAGGGAGGAGCGCGGCGGAGGCAGGCTGGGCGGCCCCGTGGGCCCCGCGCGAGCCCCGAGCGCACCCGTGCCGGCCGCGCCTGCTGCCGCCCCAAGCTCCAGCTACGGCTTCCGTGAATAGACGCGCCGCGTCGCGCCGCGCACTGCTGCTGGCCCGGGGACGGGCAACTTCCCGGGGGCTGCGCCGCGTTCTGTGGGGGGACGGCGGCCAGCGGCCAATCGCAGCGAGGCTCGCCCCGCCCCCAACCCGTGGAGGGAGGGGTAGGGCAGGGGGAGGAGGAGGAGGAGCAGGGCTGGGGGGCGCGCCTCCGCAGCTGGAGGGCCTGGGGGACGCCGCCGGCAGTCTGCTAACTGCCGAGCTGGGGGGCAAGGAGAGGCATAGGGGCAGGCTGGCTTCCCCCTACAGAGAGAGAGCGCCGGGGCTGCAGCCACAGCGGGGCCTCAATCTCCCCCAACCTGAACCGGGTGCACCAAAAAATAAAAGTCTTAATTCGGAAACCCTGCAGTGGAGGTGGTGAGTGGAGTGAAATGTGGGGCGGGTGAGACTGTCTGTGCGGGAGCGCGTGGAATGCCACAGGATCCCAGATCTGGAGCCGGAAGGGGCCGCGGAGGCCGTCCCAACCAACCCCTTCGTTTTACAGAAGGGGAAACTGAGGCTCAAGAAAACGAGCTGATTCCTAGCTCTGGAGCTGGAGAAACCTCAGAGGCCGTCTAGCCCAACCCCTTCATTTTACAGAGGAGGAAACTGAGGCCAGAGGAGCTTAAAGGACTTGCTCAAGGCTCAGGTAGTGACCATGAGCTCTCTGCATTCCAGCCCGATAGATACCTGCCATCCCAGGATGTCCAAGTGCAGCCGGCAGGAGAATCAGTATCACCTGACGGGTCCTTCCCTGCCTCTATATAGGGTTCGTTCTCAGATTTGGGAGGAGGAACAGGAGAGCTCTGTCTGCATCAACCCAAGACATCGAGACAATGGGGGAAGTCCAGTTTCCTTCCCAAGTACTAAGGAATCTGGGTGGTTTACACACGGCACTCTACCCCAGAAGGGCAAGTCTGCAGCAGTTCCAACCCTACCCTTTCTGGGGGTGGAGGACGGAGGCGTCAGCTGCCAATTTGGAGGATATAGAAACGGCCCTAAAAGACCCTCCTGGCCATGAGTAACCCTTGGGTAATTCTTAACCCTCACAGAGAGGGGAGAGAGAACTGATCTCAACGCCAGGAAGACCTAGGTTCAAGTCCTGCCTCAGTGTGACCCTGGGTAAGTCCTTTAAACTGTCAATTGCCACCACCACCACCCCCCCAGCTCTTTAAGACAGTAAAATGCTACAGAGAAATTGACAGTCTGGAGTGGTGGAGGGAATTTCTTCCCTAACCCAAAGAAATCACGGGTTAAGTTTGAATCTTAACCAAGAAAAAAAAAAAGCTTACCATGCCATAGCCTCCCCTTATACCCCAATCATCCAAGCAGCAAGCATTTATTATGCACCTACTGTATGCCAGATACCGTGTTAAGCACTCCAGGGCACAGGGATGTGACAGGAATAATAGTGGCTAATATTTACAAAGTACTTTAAGATTTGCAAAGTTATTTGATCCTCTCAATAACCCTGTAAGGCAGTAGGGCAGATGTCATTTAGCCCATTTTACAGAGAAAGAAACTCAGGCCCCCACAGAGATGAAGTTACTCAGTGAGATACAACCTGGAGTAGAATCCAGGTAGCTAGGGTGCATTCAAATCCACCCCCAGATGCTTACTAGCTGTGTGACCCAGGCAAGTTACTTCACCTCAGTTTGCCTTGGTTTCCTCAGCTGTAATAATAGCACCGACTTCCCAGGTTGTTGTGAAGATTAAGTGAGATAACTGTAAGGTGCTTAGTTAGCACAGTGTCCGGCACATAACAGGCACTGAAAAATGCTAATTCTCTTCCCCTTTCTTCACTCCAATGTTCTTTCCACTCAGTCAGGCTCCCCCTAGACTCCATCTCTCCATCTTTAGTTGAGTGTAACCCCCTAGAGGGCAGGAGTCACTTCCTTTTTGCCAGTGGCTCCTGTTGCTGTTATCTCTGACTCTGAAAAAACCACAGCACACCAGTACCGTCTGTGGGGTTTTCCTTGGCAAAGACACTGAAGTGGTGTGCCATTTCCTTCTCCAGAGGATTAACACAAACAGAAATGAAGTGACTTGCCCAGGTTCACATAGCTAGTAAGTGTCTGAGGGAGAATTTGAAGTCGGGTCTTCCTGACTCCAGGCCCAGCGCTCTATCCATTGAGCCGTCTAACTGCCTCAGGCTTTTATATATGTTGTCCCCACCTCTAGATCTTAAGCTCCTCAAGGCACTTTCATTTTTTTTATCCCTGTTGGCTTGGACAGTCCCTGGCACACAGCAGGCATTTAATAGATCAAATCGGATCCAAATTCTACATGTCAGGCACATTTGTTGTTTTTGTTGATCTCTGTGCAGCATCTAAGGAGGCCCCCCCCACAAAGGGCATGGTGCTGTCCCTTTAAGATGCCTTTCTTATTTCTCAAATTTGTCATCTCTTCTCCTTCTCTTCCCCTCCCCCTCCCCAATCAAGATTCATTTACTTGGTGGAGAGCCAACAGGTCCTTGAAGGCGGCACCCCTAGCACAGAGCCTGACACACAGTAGGTACTTAATGCTTGCTCATTAACAGTGGGAAGAGAGGGAAGAAAGGAAGCTGTTTGGCAATAAGGAGGGGCAGCATTGTAGGCTAGATCTCGTGTGTCAAATAAGATTGATTGTCTTAGGGAGAGAAATACCCTTTGGTATATATTTCTTTTAAAACACACACACAACTATGTGATGGGCATTCACAATTTTTTATATAATTCTTCCTATTCTTTGTCTCTTAAAATGTTTGTGTTTATTGGTAAGTATTAAGATTGCAATTTTTAAAAATATTTTTTAAAGAAATGGACCCTCAATTGATGGTAGTGAGGCCTTGTTCTTGGTCTGAAAAGCCCCCTGTCCAGCCAGAATAAGAGGCAGTGGAATGGAAGCTAAATAGCCCTGGAGTTTCCCTAGTGGCCACAGTGGCCCAGCCATGCTCTTTGGAGCTGTAAGCTCATAGATCAAATCCAGCTGGAGATCTGAGAAGGCCAAAAGGAACCTTTTTTGTTGTTTTTTTAACCAGAGGGTGACTCAGAGAGCCCTCCCTGGGCTCCACTCAGCTTTCCTTCCTCCCTCTCTCCTAAGTCTCCAAGTCTTAGCCACTGGATTCTCCAGCCCCTCTCCTTTGCCCTCATCCCACCCAAGCCCTGGCTTGCAGAGAAGATGAGAAATACCAAGGCAGACACCAAAAAAATCCCTCTAACAGCACCTGGAGTGTTGGCAGGAAGGGGGGAAGTGCATCTCCTAGGAGCAGCTCCAGAAATAGAGCCACTATGGGAAAGGGACCAAACAATCTCCTGGAGGAGACTGAGTGAGAAAAGGAGGGAGACACCCATGAGAAAGGGGGAAGGAGGAACAGAGGGGGAAGGGAGGGAAGTCTCTCTCCTTTATACTTGCCCCCAAAGCAGAGCCCCTGGAAGTCAATGGACACATCTTCTCCATCCCCATCCCCCTGGCCCCTGTGAAAAAATGCAAACATAGAAGCACAGATTTGGAACAGAAAGGAAGGTCTGGAAATTTATCTAGGCCAACCATCTCATCTGCCAGAGGAAACCAAGGCCCAAAAATGGGAAAGTGAATTGTCTAAGGTTACCCACAGCCAAGTAGCAGAGCTAGATTTGAATTCATGTCTTCCAACCCTAAATCCAAGACAATTTCCTCTACACCAACATAAGTCCAGCCTCATCTATCATCCCTCATAGGAGTATAGATTTAGAACTATAAAGGACTCTGGAAGTCATCTCTCTCACTTTAC
The DNA here is from genome assembly GCF_003287225.1 of Phascolarctos cinereus. Classification (NCBI taxonomy): domain Eukaryota; kingdom Metazoa; phylum Chordata; class Mammalia; order Diprotodontia; family Phascolarctidae; genus Phascolarctos; species Phascolarctos cinereus. Next base: position 32,178,219 of record NW_027555958.1, read on the forward strand.
AGAGGAGGACCCTGAGGTGTACAAGGTCACACAGGTAGCAAGTAGCTGAAGCAGGATTTGAACCTGGGTTTTCTACCCCCCCCAATCCAGCAGTTTCCTCTGTACCACAGAGTGTCCTGCTTTGCCATTCCTCCAAAGTCACCACCCTAGGGATGAGGCTGGCTTATTCAGAGAACACAAGGCAACCTTTGCCCATGTTTTCTATGTTCTGAAGTTCCTCCCAAGGCCACATCCAAGTGCATGGAACAATGAGAGAGGCCACAAATGTATCCATCTAGGTGCCATGCACATTTGCATGCATTATGTCAAACCTAGCTTGTATATAGCTCCTTCTCTGGCAGTTTTCAAGATAAAATATTGCAGTTCCTTTCCTTGGGGCTGACAATTTATTCATTTTCTCAGTCTCTTCCTGTCCACCCCCTGCCACTGATATAGACCTCCTACTTCAAAACTCTGCCATGGAGAAGAGAGGGAAACAAAAAGCCAGGAAAGGGGGCAGTGAGCAACAGTTGGTGGAGACAACTGAACCAATGTCTTTTGGGGGGCCTATGAATGAATAAGCATTTATTCACTTAATGTCAAGAGTAGCTTTTCTCTATGACCCTTCTGTCCTTCTTATCCTACATCAACTGGGATTGCTGATTAAGAGCTGGAAGGCACCTTAAAAGTTATCTTTTCTATTACTTACAACATCACTAATGTGAAAATATGTTTAATAGGAATGTATATGTATAGCCTATATCAGATTGCGTGCCATCTTGGGGAGGAAGGTGGGGAGGAAGGGGGAGAAAATTTTAAACTCAAAAGCTTATGAAAGTGATTGTTGATAAATCAAAATAAATTAATAAAGTTTAAAAAAATGAAGGACAAACAAAAAGTTATCTCCTTCCCCAACCCCCCTAGTTTACAATGTAGGAAATGGAGACCCAAAGTTAAGTGAGTAGCCAAAGCTCACAGTAGTATTAAGAGGCTGGGAGCTGACCAGGAGTCCTTTCACTCCAGACCCATCCTTTACACTCTTCTATGCTGTTGCCTCCTCCTTCTTTTATAAGGTGTGAAATAGAGGAGGCAGCATCCTAGAGCAGGAAGAATGGTTCTGGAGTGAGAGGATCTGAATTTAAATTCAGCTCCGCTGCTGAAAACCTGTCTGACCTTGGGTCACTAACCTCTCTGGGTCTCAGTCTCCTCATCTGAAAAAAAGAAAAAAGTGAAGGAGTTAGCCTAAGGTTTCACCTCATGTCCAGCAAATTGGCAAAGATGGAAACAGTCAGTGTTGGAGAGGCTGTGATAAGCTAGGCACACTAGTATATTGTTGGTGGAGCTGTGAATCAGTACAACCCCTCTGAAAAGCAATTTAGAATCATGCAAATACAGTGACTGAAATATCCATGCTCAGAGATCCCACTCCTAAGCATATACATCAAGGAAGTCATTGATAAGGGAAAAAGTCCCCATATATGCCAAAATATTTACTTTTGTGATAACAAAGAATTGGAAACAAAATAAATACTCATCAACTTGAAAATGGCTAAACAAACTGTGGTATGTGAACGTAACAGAATATTACTACGTTATAAGAAATGACAGATATGGTGAATATGGAGAAACCCGTAAAGAGCTACGTGAACTAATAATGTAGAGCAAAACGAGCAGAGTCAAGAAAACAATATACATAATGACTACAACAATGTAAAATGGAAGAAACACACACACAAAATCAAAAAGTGTTACAAAATTGTTACAAAAAATGTTACAAAATTATAAAGAATAAACATGGCTCCAAAGAAGAAATATGAGAAAACATTCCCACCCCAGCCCAACCCTTTGCAGAGGTGGGAGGTCCCCCAGTGTGTTACATTGCACATATTTTTCAGACCTTTGTGATGTACTAATAAGTTTTGCTGATTTTATTTCTTTTTTCATTTTTAATCTTTAAAAATATTATTATTCTAGGAGGGGAAAAGAAAGGGGTAGGGATATGAGGGGAAATTTTGGTGAGAGAAAAGACATCAATCTTGTTGTTCAGTTGTTCTGTTTTTTAGTTGTATCCAACTCTTTGTGACCCCATTTGGAGTTTTCTTGGCAAAGATACTGGAGTAGTCTGCCATTTCCTTCTCCAATTCATTTTACAAATGAGGAAACTGAGGCAAACAGGGTTAAGTGACTTGCCTAGGGTCACATAGCTAATAAGTGTTTGAATCTGGATTTGAACTCAGGTCTTTCTGACTCCAAGCCCAGCATTCTGTCCACTGCACCACTGAGCTGTCCCCCCCCCAAGATATCAATACAACTTATTTATAAAAAAAACAAGAAGGAAAAACCCAAGTGGGTTAGATTCAGTGGCCTCTGAGGTCCCTTCCAGACAGATACTGTCCTTCAAGGCTCTCTTCAACCCTAGGGCCCTTTTCTCCTTCAAGAAGATGACTTTGCCCCAGCTTACTCTGAACTTAAGCTAGCAATGCAAGCCTGTGGGCTTTTGCAAAGTGAGTAGGATGATGTAGGCCCTGAAGGAAGCATCTGCCCTGATGTCTATGGGCCCCTTGGTACCAGAAACCAGAAGAGGGAAGAACCCTGATGCCCTTATTCACACAGCTTCCTTCCATAGAGTCATAGAGTTGAAAGGGGATCTCTGGGGCGACCTGGTCCAACCCCCTCATTTTATGGTGGTTAATTAATGAGGTGCTGCTCATGGTAGAGCTAGGACATGAGAGGAAATGTGGTAGAATATATAAAGGGCTGTATTGGAAGTCAGAGGACCTGAGTTTGAATCTTGCCCCAACACTATCTTTGTGACCTGGGACAAGTCACTTCTCCCCTCTCTGGGCCTGAGTTTCCTCATCTGTAAAATGAGGGGTTTTGGCTTGCTCTCTTCCAGCTCCAAGTCTGTGATCCTACTGTCAAGCACCTTAGCACCCACAGGGCTTGGGTCAGATATAATCTTCTGCCCCTGCAGGAGGAGGTGGCGTTAAAGACGCCTTCTCACCCACAAACCCAGGGAACACGAACTGGATCCATCTCCAGGACTTCAGAGCAGCAGTGAAGCATTCATAGGGAGGCTGCCCTGAGTTCTGCCCTGTGCACTCCCCTGTCTGTCCTCGCATCCCTGCGTCAATTTAACACAATTCAGCAAACACTGGTCAAGAAACTGTGCTGCCCAAGGCCTAATGTCTAGGGCTCGGCATGGCCCATACCCTCCATCTAGTTGGGTACTGACTGCCCTTACAACCTTTCTTCTTTTTAATTAAATTTGGTTTTATTTTCAGATCAGCATTCTCTTCCCCTCGCATATGTATGTATGTACACGTGTATATAAAAACACACAAACACATCTATGAAACCTGCTATTCACCTCCAGACAGAGGTGATAGACTCAGAGGGCAGATATCTAGCTATCTCGTTGTCTGTTTATATATCTGCATATCTAGATCTAGACATATAGATAGATCGATATAGATAGATATCTGCCTTTTAGACCTTTTTAATGACCTTTGAGAGTTTTCATATATTATACACACACACACACACACACACACATACATACATACATATATATATATATATATACATATATATATATATATATACATATATATATATATATATATATATATATACATATCTATGAAGAAGAAGGGGAGAGACAGAAAGAAAGGGGGAAGAAAGGGAGGGAGAGAAAGAGACGGATGGAGGAAGAGACAGTGTCAGAGTCCTTTGAAACTGGTCGCTCATTGGGTTGATCCGAGGTCCTCAGTCTTTCAAAGTTGCTCGTCTTAACAATACTGCTATTAATGTAGATGTGGTCCTCCCGGTTCACCCTTTCATTTCCATGGACTCTGGTGGCCACTCAACCATTTCTGCTGGGGAGACACCCCTCCACTTACTTAATCCCGAGCCACCACCTCTCCTTGAAGCTGAGCTTCACTTCCAACTTAAAACACAGTGTGTGTATTCATTCCACCAGTCTGGCTGCTCTTGACCAGCCTCACCCAGAGGCCAGAAAGCCTGATCTCGTACATTCGGGTTCAAGTGTAAAGTACGTACTTCCCCCTCCTGCATCAAACTATCCACCTGGAATCGTTCGTGGAGGACAACGTCAGGTACAGTTCCCTTCATGTGTGAAAGTCTGGTTTCTAAATGTCAGGGACAGCATCTCCCATCAGAAGTCAGTGTGATTACCAAAGAGTCAAGGGGAGGGGTGGGATGGGATGGGGTGGCCAGTGGCTAGAATGTCACTAGTATAGTTTTTTTTAACCTATTCTCTTCATCATAGATTTGGAACCAAAAGGGAAACAAAGGTAGAATCCAATTCCCCCTCATTATACATATGAGGAAACTGAGTCTCAGAGAGGTTAAGTGACATTAGGATCACCTCTATGGGTCTCAGTCTTCTCATCTGTAAATGTAAATAAATTAAAAAATAAATGTAAATTTATTCTAAATGGCCTTCCAGGTCCTTTCCCATCTCCAAATCTATGATCGTGTAAATCACTTTACCTCCCTGGTCCTCAGTTTCCTCATCTGTAAAATAAGGCAGTTGGACTACCATCTCTAGGACCTGGCATATAATAGGTGCTTAATAAGTATCTGTTGAATAATTGAATGCTTTATGGATGAGGAAAGTCAGGCCCAAATAATTTGTGACTTGCCCAAGGTCATATAGGTGATACACAAATCCTCTGATGCCAGAGCTGGTGCTCTTTTCACACTGCCTCCTGCCTTGATTCTGGACAACTAAATTCTGACCTGTTTGTTATTCCAGATAATTGTGGGCCTCAGTTTCCTCCTCTGTAAAATGAGAGGGTTGGCTTAGATGGCCTCAGAGGGCGCTCCCAGCTTTCTGGTGGTGATGCTATGAGTTCCTTAATCTCTGTAAGTCTCAGTTTCCTCTGTAAAATGGGTGGGGGCTGGATTGCTTCTGAGGTCCCCCCTGAAGCTCTCAGGCTAGGATCTGTGAAGTCAGAAGGAGCCATGCTTCCCTTCACAGACCTGTAATTAACTCCCTGCCAGCTTCACAATTCTGCTGCAGAGAGAGAGAGAAGCCTCAGAGCTGGGGAGGCCACCCAACTTCCTACTGTCACTGGGCGGTACTGCTGGGATTCAAGCAGACACAGCAACAGCCTCCGGATTGGCCCTTTGCTAAATCAGCCACAAATAGGAAAGAAGCTTCATGGGAGAATGCAAAAGGAGTGAAGGGTCGGGACAGGACATCAGGTCCCGTCAGGGCACAGATGATTCAGCAGGAATTGCGAATCAGGGGGCCCAGAGGAAGCAGAGGACATTTCCACCACTCCTGGGCCCATCCCACAGCTGGAGGGTAGTCAATCACAGTGGTCTGGTGAGGTGGGGCAGCCCGCTCTTCCCCTTCCTTTTGGCTACATTTACACATCACCCCATCACCACCCCCAAACTCTACCCCAAACCTGGCATAAAGAATGGGCTTTGGTTTTCTTCATTTGCCCCTTTCCTCCCCCCCCCCCATCTTCTTTGCTATTCCTTTGGAGATTGAGGCAGCAAAGATAAATACAAACCATTCCCCAATTATTCACTTCCCAGAACAAAGTTGTGAGTCAGCCTGAGTCATCAGAAGGCTCTGTAGCATAATCAGGATGTAAAGTAGAATTGCAATTAGCCCCTAGTCACTGTCACACAGGAGAGACAAGGCACTCCTAACCCAGGACCTGGTTGTCCAGCCAATCACTAGCTCTCCTTTCCCCATGCTACCCTCCCAAAAGGCTGGGTTGAAGAACACTGTTCTCTTTCCATAGGGAATTGTGGAGGACATGGTAAGTGGGTTAGAGGGCTTGGCTTGGCTATGGGTTAACAACTGAATCTCTAATATAGTCTCTTGCCTTCTAAGCCTATCACTGCCACTCACCTCTCTGAACCTCAGTTTCCTCTTTTGTAAAACAAGGGGGTTGGACCAGATAACTATATCCATGATTCTATGACCTAAGTCATGCCTCTGTTTCTTATTAGCTGTATGACCTTGGACAAGTCACTTCTCTCTCACCCTCAATTTCCTTCTCTTCAAAGCAAAGATGTTGGACCAGATGTCCTCTAAGATCCCTTCAGCTCTAAATATGAGATCTTAAGTCCTTAATCGATTTATTCAGAACAGTCAAAGTTTAAACAACCACAATGGGCTATTTGCAAACATGTCTAGGACTTTGTCAGAGCTGACCCCACTGCACTGCCCTATGATCCCCTTCTTGTTTACTTACCAGAAAGTCCCCATCCTGCTTCTGAAAGAAGAGAGGGTGTGACTGGCGAAGAAGGGGCTCCACAGAATTGGGAGAAAGTTCAATGGCTCCAACTTTCTTACTGGCTCTAAGCAGAGCAGGTGAATGAGCAGCCAGCTGGGCTGGGAAAGCAGGCAGCCATCTGCAAACAGTGACCAGCATTCAGTTGTGATCCAAGCACGTGCCTGGCCCCTTCCCGCTGGGGCTGGCCCTGCCCTCGGCTTCCTTCAGCCAGCGTCCTGCCGAGTGACATCCCAGCTCAGAGCTCTCTGCGCTGTGACGCCACCAGCCTAGGCTGGCACTGGCCCCAATGGGCCTCAACAAAAGGGATGGCAGTGGGGGTTGAGGCTTCGGCTCTAGGCAGCCTGGCATCACAGAAGAGGGCAGTGAAGGCAGAAAGGCAGCAGCGAGGAAGCCAGTGGGGTTTCTCCCTCAGATTCTTCCTTTTTTCCTTTCTTATTTAAGTTGGCCAGAGAGTGGCAGTATCTCTTTAAGGACCAGACCTCCAAAGCAAGTTCCAGCCGCAGTCCTCGATCCCTGGGCCCCTGATGCAGTATGTAGGAGCTCCCAGGTACCACCTGGTGGTCAAGCTGTAGAAGTGCAACCAAGAATACCTGCATTCATCACCCACAACTCCCCAGCTTCAACGAACAGAGCCCCCACTTACCCACCCGCCCCATGCCCGAGCAAGCCCCGGCAGCTGAGTGTTGGCTGGACCCTCCGGCACATCACTTGCTGGCAAACAAGGTTGAGGGTTCCCAGCATAAGGAGCGATGCCTGAAGAAGGCATCTCTCCAATAGGAGAGGCAGAACGATAGCCAATAGAAAGAATGCTAGGCTGAGAAAGGACGCTCAGCCCTAGTCCCTTCTCGGCCAATCAGTCAACAAGTACTTCCTAAGGGAATCTTGTCTGTAACTAGCTGTCTGCATGGGATCTCCTTCCTTAGACTGGGAGCTTCTTGAGGGCAGGACCAGTCTTTAGGCTTTGTTTGTATTCCCAGAGCTTAGCATGGTGTCTGGCACATAGGAGGTGCTTAATAAATGTTTGCCGACTGTCAGGCACTGGGAATAACACAAAGACAAAAATAAAACAGCAGGGAAGCTTATTTTCTATCTGATTTCTATCTGCTAGATTCAGTCGGAGGACCTGACTGTTCAAATCTTTGGCTCTGGGCAAGTCACTAACCATTCCTGGGCCTTGGTTTCCTCCGCTGTAAAATGAGAGGGTTGGTCTAAATGGATGGACTCTCTAAGGTCCCTTCCATACCTACAGTTCAGATGTATGACCTTGGGTAAGTCACTTAAATTCCCTCAGTCTCAGTTTCCTCTTCTGTTAAATGAAGATTTTGGACTAGATAGCCTCTTACATCCCTTGCATCTCTAAAATGATGAACCTATAACAGAGAAGGAGCCCATCACTCCAGGTTTTAGAAGGAAATCCAGAGGAATACCAGGAAAAAGTGAGCGTGATGATGGAGAACCTACCAACCGTGGTACTACCACACCAAGCTTCAGTTAAAGGAAGAACAGGTGGTAGTTTTCATTTCTAAAAATGGAAAGGAAAAAAAGGAGACCTAAGGTGCTGGAATTGTGTGTGTGTGTGTGTGATACCACTATTTAAACATGGGGGAAATGAAGTAATGGCACCTTGATGACCATATTTCTATTTATTAACACCTATCAGAACCACACACACACACACACACACACACACACACACACACACACACACACACACACACACACCCACCCCAGGCTTCAGGCTACCCTTTTACGATCTTCATTTCTCTTTCTTTTTCCATTCAAGGAAAATCCTTGATGTTCATTTGAGATCTCACCTGGATAAAAGCATACAGGGCACACAGCTTGGTCTGCCTGGGTCTGGATTCCACTAGGGATGAGTTAAGGATGAATCTGGCCAGAGTCACCCCAGCTATTTATTCCCTGTAAGTCAGATATATCAAATATGCTGCTTGGAACCCCTTATTGAAATGTAATTGGGAAATATTTAGCAAAACAAAAAGGCAATACAATATAGATAATATGAATTTATAGTTTCCTGAGTCGATCTGTGCCCTGTTGGAGGCATCTGTTTGCATGTGACACTACTGGGCACTTTATCTCCTGCTGAGCTTCCCTGACTTCATCTATAAAATGAGGGGCTTGGACCAGATGGTCTGTGGGGTGCATTCTAGCTCTTAAGTTTACGATCCCAGGGCCTCAGTTTCCCACTCTATAAAAAGAAGTGGGTTAGCCTCTAAGGTTTCTTCAGCTTTAAACCTTTAATCCTCTGAGCAGAAATAGCTCAAAGCTTTGACATAATGGATGGTTAGCCTCAGTAGTAGCCATATTCCAAAGGGACCCCACTGCTCATAAGAAGCAAGGAGACTGAACTTGATTGTTACTGAATCAGCAGATAAAGGCATCCTCCAGGGCTGTCCTGGGCCCTCTTCTCCCCTCCATCTACACTCTGCCCCTTCCTAAACTCATCAACTCTCATGGGTTCAAGTATTTCAAATCCCACCTCAGACACTCACTAGCCATGTGACAAATCACTTAACTGAAAAAAGCCACAGAGCAGATGGTTCGGGGATGATAAATGGCTCTAAGACAAAGGTTTTCATTCTTCTTGGTTTTATTGGTATGCTTTGTTTTTATGGCACCTTTATTTCTGAATACGTCTCTCCCACCTCTCCTATCCACAAGTCATCATCCCTTTTAATAAAGAAAAGAAGCAATTCAGCAAAACCCAGGCTGACAGTGTACGTAGTGCTCCCAACCCAGTGTCTTCCACCTCTGCAAAAAAGGGAGGAAAGTGAGCCTTCTCAGCTCTTCTCCAGGGCCCAGCCTGGCATCAGAATGAATCACTTTCACATGGGACTGTTTTTGGTTTTTCATTTACATTGCTGAACTATTTCTTCTTGGTTCTGCGTACTTCACTCTGTATAAGTTATACGTCTTCCCATACTTCTCCAAATGGTAATATTCTATTATATTGTGTCAAGTACCTCAATTTATTTAGTTATTCCACAGTGGACATCTACTAGTGATTTCTGCTTCTTCGTCTTTACAAAAAGTGCTGCTATGAATATTTTGAAGTACGTGGGACCTTTCTTCCAGTGAAATAGTGATTTTCAACCTTTGTGGTAGAGACCCTTGTGGGGCTATGGAGTTAATATGCAAATACAAATTTATACAATAGCAAGCCCACTATTTTCCAAATGGCTGTAGACCCTGAAGTGACGAATTAAACATAAGCCTGGGTTCAAGGCCTTGTTGGTCCATTTTCTCTGCCTGTCCCACATGACTGAAATGGCCCCTCCTCCTCTCTACCTCCTGGCTTCCTTTAAGCCCAAGTTAAATCTCCACCTTCTACAGGAAGCCTTTTCTATTAAGCCCCTTAATTCTAGTGCCTAGTCTCTGCTGATTATTTCCAGTTTGTCCTGCCTATAGCTTGTTTGTATGTAGATCAAAATTCACTATGGACCCCCTGACAGTAACTCTAAGGACCCCCTAGCTTGCCAGTTCTCTACAAGAAGCCTAGTCAGACTACCTTAATACATAGCCCCATCTCCTCTCTGAGCAAGTGACTGAATAAATGATCATTTGGGGTGCCATCTTGGCAAGGTGTCAACTCATGAGGAGTCTGGGTATCACCTGTTCTCAGCCTTGGTCTTAGTTCATGTGATCTGAACACAATTTGATTTTTTTTAAAGTTCAACATTGTTATCAAAGATTTGGACAAAGGCATGCTAATCAAACTTTCTGGATGACAGAAAGAGATTGCGAAAACATTGGAAGAGAAAATCAGAAGCCAAAAATATCTCAACAGCTCAGAGCAATAGGCTAACTCTAATAAAGTGAAATGTTAATAGAGATAAACATAAATTCTACACTTAGGTTTAAAATATCAGCTATGCAAATACAAGATGGGAGGGATGTAAATAGCCAGTAATTCACATAAAAAAGACCTGTGAGTTTTGAGCACTGCAAGCTCAGTGGAAATCAACAGTTAACCCAGAAGCCCAAAAGCTAGTCAGGGCAAGAATTTACTTTAAGCTGTATTAACAGAAGTATGATATTGGTACAGTGGAAAGAACACTGGATCTAGAAACAGAAGGCCTGGGTTCAAATCCCCACTCTGAGGCTTTTTACCTATGTGACTACCTGCCATTTTACTTCCTTGTGGCCTCAGTTTCCTCATCTGTAAAATGAGGGGGTCTGGAGTAGATGGCCTCTAAGGTTTAGATCAATGATCCTATAATCCTAAGAATGACAGAAGTGCTAGCCCCACCATCCTCTGCTCTGGGCAGACCACATCTGGAATACTGTGCCCAGTTTTCTTCTAAAAGCTTTACTGATATCTTTGTGTGTTAGCTATCCCTCCAAGCTAGGTAATAGTTACATCTATCATGAGTCTCTCTATTGCCCTTTGGGTCCAAATAACAATTTGTGAGATCGAGATGTTCCCTGACTCACAATCATAGAGCATGCCAGAATAATAATGGCGTTAGAAAGATGGGTTTTACATCAGGCTGGTGTTTGGGAGTGCTGCAATCATTGGGTGATTTCCTCAATGTAATCCAGCCCATTTCCTTCCTCCTGTTTAATTCTGGGCCCAGCTCATTAGCCAGTCATCTGAAGGCCTGAAAAAGCAATCCCTTTATTTCTCTCTAATTGATTTTCTGTCCCACTCAACACAGCTGCTCCAAGGTTTCTCTTCTTGCCTCAGCCCCTCACCAGAGCCCTCCTCCCAACCTCTCAACTGAGAACCTCACTGAGGTTCTATATATACTCTGCTGAGAAAATCAAGGCCATTTATCATGAGCTCTCTTGTCTCCATTCTCAACTCACAGAGCCCTAACACCATCTCCCACTATCTCTTGCTTCACTCCAGACTCTGATGAGGAGGTGGCCCTTTGCAACAAGGTACCCTGAATCCCATCCTCCCCAACTTCTCTCCAGCAGATCATCCCTACCATCACCCCCCCCAATCTTTAATCTCTAACTACTGATTTCTTCCATTGCTGCTGACAAATATGCTCAAGTCTCTCATCCTTAAAAACTCTCACAAGATCCTACCATCCTGGACTGCCTTAGCCCTAGAATTAATTCTCTTCCTTCTCAGCCAAATTCCTTGAAAAGGCTGTCTACACTCACTGCCTCCAATCCTCCTCTCACTGGCTTATAAACCCTCTACAATCTGGATTCTGACCTCATCACTCCACTGAACTCACCCTCTCAGCTACTAGTGCTCCCTTCATTGCCAGACCTAATGACCTTTTCTCAATCCTCATGTTCTCAGTTCTCAGCAGCATTTGACATTGGTGACCCTCTCTCCTCCTGGACACTCTCTCCTCTGTAAGTTTTCATGACACTGTCCTCTTGGCTCTACTCTACTCTGGCTGACTACTCCTCAGTCTACACTGCTGGATCTCCAGTCATGTCATACTCTCTTAACAGTGGATGGACACCATGGCTTTGTCCTGGGGCCTCTTTCCTTTTCACTCTGTACCATCTTACTTGGTGACATCATCAGCTCTCATGAGTCCAGTTAGCATCTCTGCACAGATGACTCCCAGATCTAGATATACAGCCTTAGTCTGTCTCTATCACTGTCTCTCTCTGTGTCTCTGTCTGTCTCTGACACTCACTCTCTCCCTCTGTCTCCATCTGTCACTCTGTTTCTTCCTTTGTCTCTGTCACTCTCTCTGCCTCTTCCTCTATCTCTGTCTTGCTCTGTCTCTCCCTCTGTCTCTGTGTCTTCCCTTGTCTCTCTCTGTTTGTCTCTGTCACTCTCTCTCATTCCAGTTCCATATAACCATCTATCTCCTGGTCATTTAAACGAGATGTCTTGTAGGCATCTCAAACACAGATGGTCCAGTACAAAACTCGTTATCTGCCCCCTCCCCAAACTTGCCCCTCTTTGGATGTCTCTATTTCAGCCCAGGGCACCACCATCCTTCTAGCATACATGCTCACCACCTTGGTGTCATTCTCTACTCTTCACTGTCATTCAGCGCTCCTATCCAATCAGCTACCACATCTCATCATTTCCATCTCCACCTTTCTGTGTCCACAAACACAGCCTCCATCCCAGTTCTCAGCTTCTGACCTGGACTACTGAAAGAGGTTCTGCATTCTTCTCAAGTTCTCGGATCTATCCTTCACATAGTTGCCAAAGTGATTTTCCTAAAGTGTAGATCAGGTCACTCATTCTCTTACTCAGTAAATGTTAGGGACTCCTAATTTAGGACCAAATACAAACTCCTCTGTTTGACATTTAGAGTTCTTTTCAGCCTAGCCCCATCCTGCCTTACCAGGCTTATCACACATGACACCACTCCACACATTCTACAGTTTATTCATTCTGGCTTTCCTGGAGGCCATCCTAGAGGTGCTAAGTGGTACAAGCGAGCTGAGCCAGAATCACGTATTTAATGCATGAGATACATAGCATTACAAATAAAACCAATTAATTATATTGAAATAGTTATCAAAAAAGACAGCTAGGTATGGCAGTGGATAGAGTGGTGGGCCTGGAGTCAGGAGACCCACCTTCATGAGTTCGAATCTGACCTCAGACACTTACTATCTGTGTGACCCTGGGCAAGTTACTTAACCCCTTTTGACTCAGTTTCCCTCATCTGTAAAATAAGCTGGAGAAGGAAATGGCAAACCACTCCAGTATTTTTGCCAAGAAAACCCCAAATGGGGTCACAGAGAGTAGGACACAACTGAAACAACTGAATAACAACAGTTATCAAAGTGGGTTTTTTTAAATACAAGTTTAGGGACCTCAGGTTAAGACTCTGATCTGGAAGGATGGGTAAAATGAGGAGAACATGTGGGCATGGGTGATAAGGCTGATACAAATCGGTTAGCTGAGCTCTTTCCTCTGCCACGCTTTAATCGAGACTCAGGGCTTAGCCACAGAGCTCCAGGGGAAGGGGGAGGGAAAAGGATGCAGCTGTTATCCCTCTCTCCTCTACATCAAAGCCCTGGGTTTTGAACTTCTCTAAAGGCAACATTTTTCCCCCCAGGGAGAACTCCTTCTTCCTCCCCAGCAGCTTTTGGGAAACTTGCTTATCTAAACAGGCACATCCCCCTCCAGAATGTTCTACCTCCTCACTCTTTTGAGGCTCCATTTAGGTATCATCTCTTGTGGGAGTGGGTTCCAAACTGATTTTTATAAATCAGCCCTATAACTGAAATACAAATATGTATTTACTTATTTGTAAATTATATATGCATGCATTACTATACCAATAATTCTGTATGTTATGCTCTTTACACAAAAATAAAAAGGAAAAAAGAATGAGGTGAAAATGAGCTAATAATTGATCCTAAAAATTAACAGGGAGGTCTGAGGGTTCACTGAGTAGCAAGAGCAATATGGTCCTGTGCTTTAGAAAATCACTTTGCCAGCTGTGTGAAGGCTGGTTTGAAATGGCAAGACTTTTGAGGCAGGGAGACCAATTAGGAAGCTCTCACAATAACACAGGTGAGAAGTAACGAGATCGTGAACTTGAGTGGGGTCCCTTGTGTGAGTGGAGAAAAGGGGGCAGATGGCAGAGAGGTGAAGATAGAAAAGCCAAGATCTGGCAGTTGTCTGAATGGTACTAAGGTTGCAGACCTGGGTGACTGGAAGGATGGTGGTGTCCTTGACAGGAAGAAGGAAATTCAGAAGAAGGATCAGAGTAGAAGGAAAGATAACGTAACAAGAGCTGAGATGCAGATCATGACCTCCTAACCATGTGAGATTCACTGTGCCCCACACGAAATGAAGAGCTGGGAGTGGGGCTCTTGCTTAGCAGTTACTGCCCCCAAATGCAGAACCTGACAACCATGGCATGATCTGGAGGTAGGTATGCTCTAGTGGGAGGGGGAAAATTTCAGAATGCACCCGATACTCAGGTAATGCTCAGGTAATGATTGGGTTCTAAGTACCCTGAGGGGACCACATCAGGCTCAGAAGGGAAGCTGTGAGCCTTCACAGAGGAGAGAGCAAGGCAGTGGAGTTGAAGAGTGCTAAGGGGATGGAGGTAGGTGTGGCTATAATGAAGACCAACCCTTCGACTGACTACATCAGGGAGAGTGGGATTTGACACATTTCACTACCCTCTGACCAGCTGATCACACATCCCTTGGGGTCAGGCCATGGCCCCCACTTTGCAGGCCACTGATCTACTCCTGTTCTCCCCTGGAGCATGAGGCTTGGACTCAGCTTCCTACCTACTCTGAAATTGGGATGGAAATCAGTAAAATATTCTTTAAAACAGGCTGACTTTTTGTGGTAGAATAACACAGGAAACAAAATAAATACCTCTCATGTGGAAAATGGCTAAGGAGACTGTTGTACAAGAATGTAAAGGGCTATTACTTCACCAAAAGAAACAATAAATACCATGAATTCAGAGATGAAGTAAAGACATACATGACTGATATAGAGTAAAGTAGGCAAAACCAAGAAAATAATATGAACAGTCACAATAATATAAATAGAAAAACAAACCAAAACAAAAATTAAACAGAGTGCTGCAAAATTATAATAATCAACCTTGGCCCCAGAAAAGAAAAGATGACAAAATGCACCCTCCTCCTTCTTTGCCAAAGCCAGTGACTAGGGGTGAAGAACAGTGCACATACTTTTAGACATGGTTGATGTATTATTAGTTGGTTTTGTTCAACTGCTTTTTTTTTGTCTTTCTATTTTAAATCTTTGTTACAACAGATGTTTCCCTAGGGAGAAGAGGGCTTCCTGGGAAATGAAGGTGTTAAAAAAATGAAAAGTAATAATAAAAAGAAAATTTGAACTTTTAAAAATTGAATTGGGTTATTAAAACTACTTCTAGTCTTCTCAATTCTCACAAATCCAAGAAGCAGCATGCCTGGGTTTAAGGTCAAGGTTTTCTGAATGAGTTTGGGAGACAGTGGGGTGGTCACTGTTCTTTCCATTTGCATTGCTATGGTCATTGCATATATTGTACTTGCTTACTTCATTCTGCATCAGTTCTTCTACATCTTCCAAACTTCTCTGACTTCTCCATATTCATCATTTCTTATGACATTTATATTGTTACATTCATGTACTGCAGTCTGTTTCATCATTGTCTTCTGGGCATCGACTTTATTTCCAATTCTTTTCTACTAATAAAGTCAGCATTCTATATTAAAGAATACTTTCCAAGTATTCATCCCTATTTCAGAGCAAGTAGGAGACCCAGTCCAAGCTTCATTTTCCTTTTTTTTGGCTAGGCAATGGGGTTAAGTGACTTGCCCAGAGTCACACAGCTAGTAAGTGCCAAGTATCTGAGACTGGCAAGCTTCATTTTCCAAAGGACAATCTGACTAGAGAGGACTCATACTTAGAGTACAAAGGTATATGTAAAACAACATGCTAGGTTGTCTCTGATTCCTAGTTCTACCCACAACTTCCTGGGTCAGGGTCAGGGCCACATTTGCCAATCCCAGAGCTGTCACCAATTTCCATCCTTATTAGCTGTTAGTCAAGAGAAGACTGCCCCTTTCTCTCCTAACTGCCTACTTTGGAAACCTTAAAGCCTCCAGGAGGTCATCTTCTCCGATTCTAGAGAGGCCAGAATTCTTGTGCCTGGTTCTCAGGGATATGACTGTACTCAGTTCCCTTTCACTTCTCACCAAACCATTCTATTCTCCTTATGACTATTTCTGTCCGTGTTGCACAAGTTCCCATATTCTAAAAAAATCACACACCAGTCATATGAGTATGATGACAGAAAAAGAAAATGCTGGCATTGTGTGAGATCTCCCTGCTCCTGATCCTAGGTTTGACTTCCTAGCTACCAAACCCGACTCCCTGCCTCTGACATTCCCCAAGGAGTCTGAAGTCCCCCCAACTCGGGACAGTTAAGTGGAACTCTCCCTAGTCCTGAACAAAAGGTCAGAGTCTGGTTCTCACATTCTCCCCAGAAATGGAGGAGAGATCAGGGATGCTAAGAAGGGGAGCTCTATTGGGCATCCTGCTACCCCACAGCCCCTCCCTCCCACACACATGTACACGAAGAATAAGACAATCAAGTCAAATTCTCCCAGTGCTGAATAGAGATCGAGGTCTGGTTTTCAGCTTCCACCCAGAGTAGGAGAAGAGGTAGGGACACTGAGAAGGAAGACTCTACCAAGCCTCCTCCCCGGGGTAGGGAACCTGTGGCCTCAAGGCCACATGTGGCCCTCTAGGTCCTCAAGTGGGGCCCTTTGACTGAGTCCAAACTTCACAGAACAAACCCCCTTAATAAAAGGATTTGTTCTGTAAAGCTTGGACTCAGTCAAAAGGCCGCACGCAAGGACTGAGAAGGCCACACATAGCTTCGAGGCCGCAGCTTCCCCACCCAGTTAGCCTATAGCAGCATCACAACTCAAGCTATTATATGGAGACCATCTTGGTGCCTCTTCCCTTGTCTGCCAGGGATGGTCAGTCCATCAGAGCTGAAGGTTCTCTGATTCTTGGTACAAACATCTTATGGGAAGTCAGTTCAGAGTCTATATGAGGCGGAGCTATACCAGGAAACTCCAAGATCTCATCATTGGGAGGATTCAGAAAATAACCACACTGAAGGCTTGGCTTTTTTTCCTGGAAAAAAGAAGAATGAAGGCAGAAGGAAGAGGAGCAGGATTTAAATAGATGTTGTCATACCGAATATTCATAATTTCCAAACTACATAGAATGAAAAAACTTCAAAATAGAGACACCTAGCAGAAGAAATCAAAACCCCCTGATAACCACATCCCCTGTGCTACTATGTGTCCAAAGATACTTAGTGAAACTACACAAAGTGTTTACATCTCAATACTCTTATTCAGCGATAAAAGGCAGTTATACTAGCTACTTGTGCCATAGTTCTAAGAACATTAAACACTAAAACAATCACTCAACTTCCTTAGGCCTCAGTTTCCCCATCTGTAAAAAGGGGGGAACTAGATGGCCTCTAAGGCCCTTTTCTAGCTCTAGGGCTAAGATCCTATGATCTCTCTGAGCCTCAGTTTCCTCAATCTGGTGCCAAATCTTATTGTTCTTACTTACATCTCTCATACAGTCAGTGCCACCCTCATCACCTCTCCATTGGATGAGTGCAGGTCCCTTTGATTCAACTTTCTCCTCACTCCATTCTATCCTCCACTCAGCTGCTACAGTGATTTTCCTCAAGCATAGGTCTAGCCATGTTACCCCACTACTCAATCAACTCTAGTGGCTCCCTATTACTTCCAGGATTAACCATACATCTCCTCCCCCCCATCCCCCAAGTGCTCACGTGCATGAACACACACACACACACACACACACACACACACACACACACACACACACAGACATACAGTGCATACAGTGTGTGCATGTAGATATATATATATATATATATATACACTTAAGGTTTTACATACATACACACAGAGAATATATATACATACACACAGTATATGTGTATATATGTGCAAATGTGTGTATATGTACATATATACTTGGGGTTTTACACATATATTCACACATGGAATATACATATTATATACATACATACATCTAGACCAAGAGAGCCAAGAAGCTCCTTTCCCCTGCTCCTTTCCCCACAAAGCCCTCACTTTTTTCTGTCCTTACACCCTACTCTATCAAACTAGGCAAGCAAGGAGCGGCTGGGAAAGTTCCTGACTTTGACCCACTCAGGCATGGTTAGATGCCCTGGTAGCAAAGGCAAAGCCAGGGAGCCATGCTGGGGAACCGAGGAGGCCTCGCTGCCCGTCACAGGAAGCTGAGAACCACACTCTCTAACACGACAATGGATAGGGGTGGGCAGAAGGGCCTCTTCCTTCCTCTGTGCCACGCTGTTAGAAGCCTTTGGGTTCAGCTGTGCCAGAGATGCCCATCTGCCAGCTGTTACTCTGCATGAGGTTATACATTCATACAATTAATATGAGGGGGTAAGGGTGGAGGAAAAAGAGCATTTATTAAGGGTCTATTATATGCCAGGCACTAAAAGTGCTAAATGCTTTACAAATATCTCATTTTATCACGACAATCCTGGGAGCAGGTGCTATTATTATCCCCATTTTACAGATGAGGAAACTGAAGCAGACAGTGATGAAGTGACTTCAGCTACTAAGCGTGTGAGGCTGGACTGAAACGCAAGCCTCCCTGACTCCAGGCCCAGTGCGCTCTTTCCACTGGGCTGCCCAGGAAGACAGAGGATGACAGAGAGCAATATCCAACCAAAGGGCCAAGAAGAACTGCAGGTCATAGCTTTATATCGGGAAGGGATCCCAGAGCCCATTTAGTTCAATGCTCCCATTTCAGAGATGAGGAAACTGAGGACCATACAGGGTGGCACAGTGGTTTAACAGAAGAGGACTTCCACTAGGAAGGACTGCCAGTTCTTCCCAGGTCTTTCTTGGCCTTGGTTTCCTCATCTGTAGAATAAGGGGGCAAGACTAGATGACATCTAAAGTCCCCTCTAACTCTAAAGCTATGACTTTAAGTTAGGTGACTTTACCAAGGTGACCGAGGTAGGCAAAGGCAGAATTCAAACCCAGGTCCTCTGACTCCAAATATGTGTTCATATCTCTAAGAACCAGAAGGGACCTCTTGTTCTTGTTCAGTAATTTCAGTCGTGTCTGACTCTTCCTGACCCCATTTGGGGTTTTCTTGGCAAAGATCCTGGAATGGTTTGCTATTTCTTTCTCCTGCTCATTTTACAGATAAAGAAACTGAGACAAACAAGGTTAAGGGACTTAACCAGGGTCACACAGCTAGGAAGTATCTAAGGCTGGATTTGAACTCCTGAAGATGAGTCTTCCTGATTCTAGGACCAATGCTCTATCCACTGCCCAGAAGGGACCTCAAGACCATTTATTCCAACACTCTCATTTTATAGATGAGGAAACTGAGGCTCAGGACAGTTAAGTGACTTCTCCAAGATTATATATGTAGTACACAGCAGGGGCAGGATTTGAACCAGGTCCTCTTACTCCAAATTCACTGTCCAAATGCACCGACAGACCAGCTTTTCCCACCATACCACAGTTTCACTCACCATATAAGCACCATGATTTTGGATCTGCTGACCTTCTGTGAGTTACCACCAATGACAATGATGGGCTACACAACGGTAGAGCTGGAAGGGACCTTCAGAGCCATCTAGTTCAACTGAGGGCCAGAAAAGAGAAATGATCCCTCCAGGTCCCAGAGCTACTCATTGGCAGAGCCACAAACTATTCTGCCAAATTCTAAGCCAGTCAGCTCTCCAACTGAGCAGCCGTTAGATGCATCCAAGGACAACTTACTGCTCTAGCTGCAGAATAACAACAACAACGGCTTATATTCATGTAGCCCTTTAAGGTTTGCCAAGGGCTTTACAAATATTGTGTCATTTGATCCTCATAAGAACCCTACAAGGCAGGGAGCTAATAGTGTCACTTTACAGATGGGGAAACTGAGTTTGAGAGAGGCTACCTGCTGTCACTGTATTGAACTCAGGCTGGAAGTGAACCCAGGTCTTCCTGACTCCAAGCCCAGCCCTCTATCCACTTTGTTGGCTTGAAGGGAAAGGGAAGAGAAAGAAGGGAAAGGAAAGAAATACTTTCTTCCTGCCACCAAACACTGCTGAACACATACAGAGGTTCATGAGAATTCTGTGCTTTTAGTGGGCTTGTGAATCCCCATGTCCCCATGGCAAGTGCTGTAATACCCTACCCAAGGTCAGCGGTCCAGATGGGGCGATTCCAGCAGCAGGTGATAGAAGACTCCAGGTCAGGGTAAATTCAAGCCTCTGAGAAGCCCTGGGCAGGCTTCCAAGGAAGATAAGCAGATCTCTGGGGCAAGATGGACAATAGCTTCAAGGCTGTAATGATGGGAAGTGATAGCCTGGAGGAGAAAGTCATGGTGCCTTCCAGACAGCTAGTTAAGCCAATCTTTTCAACAGGTTCATATTCCCCAGCTCCCAGCCAAGGCGCAGGCTGCCAGAGGACACAGCTGCTCCATGAGGGTGCTCCCTGCGAGACTTGACAGTGGCCTGTACTTCAGCCCAGGGATGTCGTGATAATAATAACAACAACTACACTGATACCTTGATGACGAAGGTTGGAACAAATGGTCGAGTCACATGCGCTCACAGAAACAGAGGAGGTTATGCTACTAATGTAAGACCAGGTCACTGCTGCCAGAAATTAGAAATAAGTTATTCTTACTTAAGGAGGCCAGACTTATTGATTGATGGAGGTTATATAATGAAATGGTGGAAACTGTGCAACACAGAGCACTGTAGGATGTAAAAATACCATGTCTGCTTAAGCAGTTAATCAAGTCTTTTGTTTTCACATTACCTATATTTCCCATTTTGCCCCTCTCCTCTCTCCTCCCAGGGAGCTTTCCCTTATAACAAAGAATAAAATAAAATTTTAGGGGCAGCTAGATGGTGCAGTGGATAGAGCATTGGCCCTGAAGTCAGGAGGACCTGTGTTCAAATCCAGCCTCAGACCAAACACTTGACACTTACTAGCTGTGTGACCCTGGGCAAGTCACTGAACCCCAATTGCCTAAAAATATATTTTTTAAAGTATAAAATAAAATTTTAAAATAAAAACAAACAAAACAATACTTTAGCAAAACTTAATCAACACAACGAAAAACTTTGATGTGATATACAGTATCCCATACCCATAGTCCTCCACCTCTACAAAGAAGGGATACTTCTGTTATCTCCCTCAGAGCCAAGACTGGTCATTGTAATTTCACAGTATCTAATTTCTTTTTATTGTTTTTAGTCTTTCCATTGACTTTTTTGTATCCATTGCATATACTTTTTTCCCCTAGTTCTGCTTACTTCACTTTGCATCCATTCATGTAAGTCTTCCCATGCTTCTTTGTATTTACCATAGTAATCATTTTTTACAGTGCAGTCATATTCTATTACATTCACCTACCGTGTCTCTTTTAGCTATTTCCTAGTTGATAGGCATCTACTTTGTTTCGAGGTCTTTACTATCATAAACAGTGCTGCTGTAAATATCTTGGTGTATATGGGACCTTTCTTTTTAGCACTGATTTCCTTGGGTATATGCTTAGCAGTGGCATCTTTGTATCTTTACTCTGACTTGTAAGGGGTAACAAAGAGGCTTATTAATTTCAAAACTAGATGAAACAAAGAGGTCAATGATAGAATGTTCCAATCTTCCAATTTGTCAGAATTCTATGAGGGTATTCTCTCTAACACTTCAAATAACTAATACATGCCTGCCCATCTTATGCAACTCATGGCTATGATCTCCCATAAATCCTCCACAGGGGGGCTGATCTCATATGCTGGTGGCATTCCGTAAATGTTACTGCCATTGTATGAATTCCATCTTGTAGTCCATCAATTACATGAATGGGTCATTCTCACTCTCTCTGTCTCTCCCTCTCTCCCTCCTCCTCTCCTTTATGATGATTCTCTTGCAGGATTCCTCCTTGGTTATGGTACGGCCAGCTCATACCCATCATGCATCTTTCACCTCTTCCCAAGCTGTTCTATTCTATGACCCCAGCCATATACCACCACTGGACAAATATTAAATTTTTTAAAGATGGGTCTTTTTAAAAATTAATTTATTTATTTGTAGTTTTCAACATTCACTTCCACAAGATTTTGAGTTCCAAATTTTCTCCCCATCCCTCCCCTCCCCCTACCCCATAAGGGCCTGCATTCTGATTCCCCCTTCCCCCAATCTGCTGTCCCTTCTATGCCCCCCTTCTCTTATCCCCTTCCTTTTCTATTTTCCTGTAGGGCAAGATAAATTTCTATACTTGTATATCTTATTTCCCAGCTGCATGTAAAAACAATTTTTAACATTCATTTTTAAAACTTTGAGTTCCAAACTCTCTCCCTCCCTCCCTCCTCACCCACCTTCATTGAGAAGGCAAGCAATTTGATATAGGTTATACATGTGTAGTCAAGCAAAACACTTCCATAATAGTCATGTTGTGAAAGAATAACTATATTTCCCTCCATCCTATTCCACCCTCACCCCATTTTTTCTGTTCTCTCCTTTGACCCGTTCCCTCCTCAAAAGTGTTTGCTTCTGATTACCCCTTCCCCTAATCTGCCCTCCCTTCTATCATCTCTCCTCTTATTCCTTCCCCCCCCCTTTCCTATAGGGTAAGATATGTTTCCATACCCAATTAAGTGTGTATGTTACTCCCTCCTTAAGCTAAATCTGATGAGAGTAAGGTTCACTCATTTCCTCTCAACTCTGCCCTCTTCCCCTCCACTGTAAAAGCTTTTTCTTGTCTCTTTTATGTGAGATAATTTACCCCATTCTACCTATCCCTTTCTCCTTCTCCCAGTACATTCTTCTCTCACCCTTTCATTTTATTTTTTGGATATCATCCCTTCATATTCAACTTACCCTGTTCCCTCTTTCTATACATATGTATAGACATATATATGTATTTCCTCCAACTACTATATTTATACCTATATCTATACATTCCCTTCAACTATCCTAATACTGAGAAAGGTCTCATGAGTCACAAATATCATCTTCCCATGTAGGAATGTAAACAGTTCAACTTTAATAAGTCCCTTATGATTTATCTTTCCTGTTTACTTCTTCATGCTTCTCCTGAGTCTTGTATTTGAAATCAAATTTTCCATTCAGCTCTGGTCTTTTCATCAAGAATGTTTGAAAGTCCTCTATTTCATTGAATATCTATTTTTTTCACCTGAAGGATTATACTCACTTTTGCAGGGTAGGTGATTCTTGGTTTTAATCCTAGCTCCTTTGACCTCCAGAATATCATATTCCAAGCCCCTAAATGAATTGTACAATTTCCCAGTGGCAATCTCAACTGCTCACCACCTCCTGTTTAATTCAAGTCCCACTTCATTGTCCATTTGCATAGTTTGTCCAAGAAAAAGGCACTAACAGACTGGTTCTATGAGCTAACCGCTAACTCCTCTGTTTCCAATCTAACATTACAGCCTGATTATACATAATCCCCCTTCACATACAGTGGTCTGGCCAAACTGGCCTTGTTACTACTGTTCTTCATAAATAATGTTCCATCTCCCATCTCAGTGCCTTTGCGACAGCTATCTCCACCAGCCTGGAAAGCACTTCCTCTCATTTCTGCCTCTCAGATCTCTGATTTTCTTCGGAACTCAGCTCAAACATAATTTAAGTGAATCTCTTCTTGATCACCTCAGTCACTAGTGCCTTTCCCCCTAAATTACCTTGCATATGTCTTGTATCAATTTATATCTCTTTATCTATACATTTATATAAACATGTTGCCTCCCTTGGTTAGACTGTTGGCTCCTTGTTTTTGCAGCCCCAGCAACTAACATAGTCTCTGACATATACAAGGCACTTAATAAATGCTTACTGATTGATTGATAACATCCACAATCTAGATATAAGCTTTCCTCATGCACTTGGTTCTTCCTGTGTGGACAGTTAGGACCAACTCTTTTGAACTGAACTCTTTCACATTTATCAAGGCAATTCATTAACAGCATCTATTCTACTGTTTCTCTACAACACATACCCCAACTACAAGGCAGAGAAAGTGAATTCTGAAGCTACAGGTCTGAACCATTTCCATAACATTTTGGTAACAGAAGGTTAACGTTAAGGCTTTGAGCATTAGTGGCCAGCATAAAGTATACTAAGGATTTTAACAACACCAGTGGTTCACATTTCTATAGCGCTTTAAGGCTTGCAAAGTTCTTTGAGATCCATATTAGATAATATATGCAAGACACTGTGAAAATCTTAAAGTACATTACACATTTCAGCTATTATAGTTCTTCTCATCTTAGAGATAAGGAAACTACCCTCTGCTAGTCACTACAATGTCACATTGGGCAAGCTGCCTCCTCTCTCTGGTGTCAAAATAAGGGAGCTAAACCAGGAAATCTCTAAAATCCCTTTTAGTGCTGAATTCCAGGATCTCATGGGGTTCAAAGAGTTTAAAGCACTTGCCTATATTACACAGCTAGTATGGTACAAACAGAAACCTGAACCCAGGTCTTTTGACTCCAAACTCAAGTAATGTTCCATTACACTGCACAGCTTCTTTGACTCTTTTATTAGAATCATATCAGAAATGGACAGAGTACAGAAACCAGAGAACCTGGATTCAAATCCCATCCACTTATTTACCTCTATGATCCTGGGTATATCTCTTCACCTCTGTGAGGCTGGTTCTTCCTGTGCAAAATGAAAGGGCTGGGTTAGCTGCCCTCTAAGGTCTCTTCCAGCTTTCAATCTATGATGCGATAAGAAGTTGCACTGCACAGAATTCAAAATCACAGATCCAAAATGAGACTTATCGAGAAGAACTTGGTTACATTCACAACATGCTCTCAACTACAGCATCATCCCCCAGCATAGAGCCTGAGGACATCATTTGGGAAGATCCATGGTATTCTTATCCTACTCGGAAATTAACATGATCTCTCTTCTCTTCATAGGCTGCAAATGGAAGGAACCAACATGTCTCCATATAAACAGAAGACCTCTAAATCCATTTAGCAACATTTCCTGATCAAGGCAAGTGCCCAACTTTCTGGCATTGCTTTCTAAAGCATTGGTGGGTATCTCACACACAGTATAGAACACTTTGGAATTTTCTACATATTAGCCCTTTGTAAATGATGCATAAAATTGTGATGATCCTGTTATTGCAGGGAAGGAATGTTCCCAATGGGAAAATTAACCCTATTCATAAGCAGTAGGCCCCATGATAAAAGTTCCCCTAGGCAGCCTATGCCAAATGATGGAAAGAGTGGAGGAGGAAGATGCAGGAGACCTGAGTTCTAGTCCAGATTCTGCCACTAATTAGTAGTGTAACCCTGAGCAAGTAATTTCCCCTTACAGGGCCTCAGTTTCCTCCCTTATAAAATAAGAGGTTTGGATAAGATGTTATCTAAACCTCTTGCCTTTGGATTCTAGAAACTAGAATCATAGCCTCCAGCCTTGATTTCATCCTAGCTGGCTTTGAGAAAAACATGCTGATTTTCAAAAAGGAAGTTTCCCACATTAATGAAAATGGGAAATTCATCTTTTGCCTTCCTTTGAGGGTTTCAGTATTAGGCCATTTGAACCAGCTCTTTTTTTTTTCTTTTGTTCCAAGTTATTTTTATCTTCCCAATTTTTTTTATTATGAACTTGACAAACATCAACAATCATGAACATTTCAAGATAAAAAAAAAGACTATATATGGAACCATGAACTTCAAGTATATGGAGTTCTTTAAAGGGGCAGGATAATATAGTGGGTAGAGAGCTGGGCCCACATCCTACCTTTGACACATCCTGGATGTGCAGTGCTGCCTAACTCACTAAACACTACAGTCAATTATCTTAAGACTAGAAAGCTGCAGATGTAGAGGTCTTCAGTTTATATGGAGACATGTTGGTTCCTTCCGTTTGCAGCTTATGAAGAGAAGAGAGAGCATGTTCATTTCCAAATAGGATTAGAAGACCTACATTTGGGGCAATGGAAAGGAAGGGTTCCTCACCCAAAAGTTCCAGGTACCAATGAAATCACAAGCCTTGTCCCCGCCATCGATTCATTTTAACAATACTAACAAAACAACACCTTTTATCTCTGTCCTGTTCTGAATTTCCTCCACCTCTCTCTCCACAGCAAATTTTTGTCATTGTCACTTTTTTCCTTTTATTTTTATTTATTTTTTTGGCATCACCACCCCTCTTCGTATCACAGGATTATAGATTTAGTGCTAGAAAGTACCTTAGAGGTCATCTAATCTGACCCTCTCATTTTACAGACGGGAAACTGAGGCTCTGAAAGGGTAGGTGACTTGCACAAGGAGTAAGCGACAGAACCAGACTTTGAGCCTAGGTCCTTGCATGCCAAATCCTGAGCCCCAGCTCCCCCTTATAACAACTAAGTACAGCGAAGCAAAACAGATCGCCCACACCGGGCACATGTAAAGGCACATGTATCCTGCGCCTCCAGCCCAGTGCCTCTCTATCAGGCAAGGTCGACGGGAGGCATGTTTCCTCACTGATCTGCGTTATGCTTGGTTATTGTTTTGATCATAGTTCTCAAATCTTTCAAAGTTGCTTTCCTTTACACTATTGTGCTCATTGTAGCAATTGTTCTAGGTAAACCAGCTCCTAACCGTCGATTGGGGGCTTGGGGGGTGGGGAGGAGGCGAGTACCTTTCTACCATCTGGCCAGTTCCCAACAGGGGTCCTCTCCATAGCGACAGGGCGGGGGAGGGGGGAGGTAGTATAGAAATGATGGGGCTTGCATTGTATCTTTTCCCCAGATAATTTAAACATGAAATAACAAGCAACCACATCGATAACAAAAAAAAAAAGTTTGGCTCACACTGAGAGTTGCCACCCATGGGCTGAGCCTGGGGGCCCCGAGATGGAGGGGAGCAGATACAGCCTAAAGCTGAAACAAATGCAGCCCTGCGTGCAGGCCAGCTGAGAGGAGCTCAGTTGGTGGGGGGAAGGAGGCTTGGTTTCGGTGGTTTGGGCTATATTGCAATTACAATGCAAATCTATTCAGAGGCCCGAGGCGTAGCGTCTATGAAATCATCTGGAAGGCAGTTTGTTCTTTGTATCAGAGCAGGGGGGAAACAGTTCTCTCAACCCAGGGGACAGCAATGGATCCACCAGTTCAGATCCAGACATTGTTAGAACTGGAGGGACCTTAGAGATCACTGAATCTAGCCCCCTTATGTTACGGACGAAGAAACAGACACCCAGAAAGGAGAAGTGATTTGTCCAACATCATACATTAGTGACAGGTCTCTGACTGCAGCCCAGGACTCCTGAAGGCCGCCCCATAGCTATTTCCATGACTGATGCTACACAGAAAATGAATGAGAACTCAGACATCCATTTTCCTATTTTCCAACTCTCGCAAGAATAACTGAGAATGCTACAGTAGGAAGAAATAAGGTCATAGATTTAGAAAGTCCAGTCCTCTCATTTTACATGGTGGGGGGCACAGATAGGTGCCGCAGTGGTTAGCACACAGGCCCTAGAGTCAACTGAACTCGAGTTCAAATTTGGCAGTAGATGCTGACTAGCTGTATGACTCTGGGTGAGTCACTTAACAAACCTAAAACAAACAAACCAACAAACCAGAAACTGAAGCCCAGAGAATCACTCAATCAACAAATAGTTATTAATGGCTTACTAAGTTCCAGGCACTGTGCTAAGGACAAACAGGGCTCCGGAGAAGTTCCCATTCTAATGGGGAAGACAACACTTTACAAATTGCACGTTAGAGGTGTAAACACGAAGTCATTTTAGAGGAAGGGCACTAGCAGTTGAGGGGAAGAGGAGCAGCTTCCTCCACAGTGGGGTTTGAGCTAAGTCTCCAAGGAAGCCCGAGAAAAGGCGAGCCTTGAGAGAGCACACTGGGTGGGAGGGCAGCCAGTGAAAAGGCACTGAGCTGCGTGGTCGTGCGTGTCAAGAAGGTTGGTACAGCTGGATTGTGGAAGATGAGGAGGGGAGTGAGGAAGGAGAGAAGGAGCCAGGCCAGGAAGGGCTTTAAAAGCCAAACAGAGGGTTTTCTATTGGGACCTAGAGGGGACAGGGAGCAGACCACTGGAGTCAGGTGACTTCCCTTGCTAGCAAGCTCCTCAGGTGTGATTGTATCCAGGTCTTCCTAACTCCACGTTCATGACTCTACCCACTACACCACACTGTCAGAGACCCAAACGGAAACAACCCCTCTATTCCTTACTCTCTGTGTCACCTTGGGCAAGTCTCTTGGCCCCTCTATGTTTGGCTTCCTCATCTGTAAAATGAGGGTCAGGATGAGACTAGTTGGCCTCTAAACCCATGAGTGTGCATTCAGACGTAGGTAACATCAGAAATGTGTGCAGATTAGCAACAGGTACAAGTAAGAGAGTGCTAGATTTAAAGCCAAGGCCATTGAAAACCCATGTGGGGTTTTCTTGGGGAAGATCCTGGAGTGGTTCACCATTTCCTTGTCCAGCTCATTTGACAGCTGAGGAAACTGAAGCAAACAGGATGAAGTGACTTGCCTAGCTGGTAAGTGTCAGATTTGAGGCCAGATTTGAACTCAGCAAGATGAATCTTCCTGACTCTAGACCTTGCACTCTATCTACTGTGCCACCTAACTGTCCCTAGGTAAAGTCCAAGGACCTGGATTCAAATCCCTTATCTGTTACTAAGTGTATAACTCTGGACAAGTTGTATATCTCCTCTCTGTTCTTCAGTACCTTTATCTGTAAAATGAGGGGGTTGAACTAGATCAAGGGCCCTTAATAGACCCCCAAGGAATCCATGGATAGAGTTCAAGGTATCTGTGAGGAAGGAAGGAAGGACAGATGGGAGGGAGGGAGGGAGAGAGGGAAAGGAGGAAGGGAGGGAGAGAGGGAAGGAAGGGAAGGAAGGAAAAGAGGAAGGAAGAAAGGAAAGATAAGCATTTATTAAGTACCTAATAAGTGCCAGGCATTGCACTAACTGATTTACAAATATTCTCTCATTTGATCCTTACAACAAAGGAGGTGACATTTTTATCCCCATTTTACAATTGAGAAAAATAAAGCAGATAGAGGTTATGATTAGCCTAGAGGAAAAAAAATAATCTTTGGTTTTCTTTCTAATCTCATGTATTTTATCTCATGCATTTGAAAACATGATTCTTAAAAAGGATCCTTAGGCTTCCTCAGACTGCCAAAGAGGTCCAGGACACACAAACATTAAGGAGTCCTGGACTAGATGACCTCTAAGGTCCCCACCAGGATTCTACAAGTGCCTTTATGCTTGTATGTTACATTTTCCCATTCAGGTGGAAAGGTTGTCCTTCCTTCCCCAGAGCATGGCTGTGTAAGCCAAGGGAGGGAATGGGGCTGGGAGAGCATACAATAAATAGCAGGTCACAGGCTTGGTGCTTTCAAATGTTATGATAATAATCACATGATAGCAAGTGGGTCACTAATAGCATGGAGAATAAACTATTTTTTCCCCAGAGTAATGCTGAATAAGTGGATCCCTTAATACAAATGTATTACATTGAAGTTCTAATGTATATTGACTCTTACTGCTTTGTGCCTTTGTTAACTTCAGCATTTCCTATCTTTATAGATAATCCTCAATTTTAAATTATTGGTTTAGCTAGCATATAACTATGTGGACTCATTTCTGAGTGATGATCTATTCTCTGCTTGATATGATTTTACCGTGTTCATTTTTTTTTAATTTGTTCCCTAGATTTTTCTGCCTTCTTTTTCATCTGTCAGGTTAGCTAAAGGTGCATTGATTTTGTCATGCTTTTCCAAAAACCAGCTTTTAGTCTTTTGTTTTCCAATTTACCTATTTCTCCTCTATTTTTCAAGATTTCCTCTTTTATTCTTAGTTTGGTTTTATTTGTTGATTTTTCTAATTATTAAATTGCATGTTCAATATGTTAATCATCCTTTTTTCTGTTTTGTTAACATAAGCTCTCAAGGATATGACTTTCACAACAAGGATGGCTTTAGTTGCATCACAGAAATTCTAGCATGTTGTCTCATCATCACCATTTTATTTCACAACTGTTTCTATGATTTAGGTTTGATTATGATTTCTATGATTCTTTAACCTACTTGACCTTTCTGGTTCCCAGTTCCCTCACCTGCAAAATTAAAGGCAGGGATAGGAGGAATCTTTAAAATTCCTTCTAGTCAGGTAGTCAGTCAATTAGTGTTTCTTAAATACCTACTATGTGCCAGGCATGATGCTAAGCACTAGGAATACTAAGAAAGGCAAAAACAAAAACAAACAACAAAACCCCCCATTCTCTGCTTTCAAAGAGAAAGCTGAAGTCTAGCTTAAGACCTGAAGAGTACAATCTTCTTCAATAAAGATGTTGCTGTCATTTGTCCCTAACAGGAGGATAGGACACTAAGTAAGCCTACTGAACTTTAACTTTGGAGTCTTTAGCGATCTGACTAGTGGATCTTTGTATCTAAAGCTCAAAAAGCCTTTGTTAATGTGATTAGGTCAATTCAATGAATACCATGAAAACTTTCCCAGAATTCCTGGTGCTGTCCAATAACAGAGTAAGAATTCTGTATAACAGCTTAGTTTGTCCAAAGTTTAAGTTTCTGCTTTATTGGATTCTTCCTCCATATCTTTGTCACTACTTCATTAAACATAAGTGAATTCATATATATTTTTATTTTTCCCCCAATTACATGTAAAAACAACTTTTAACTTTCTTTTTTTTAATTTTCTGAGTTCCAAATTCTCTCCTTCCTTCCCTCTCCACCTCCCCCCACCATTGAGAAATCGAGCGCTTTAAATTATGCATGTGCAGTCAATCATGCAAAACATATTTCCAAAACATGGGTTGATTTAACACAGAATGGAGATCTAATATGTTACAAGGCATGGAACCAAATGGATCTGTAATCTCACCAATTCACAAATTCCATCTTGAAATGCAAATCGCCACCCATCCATGCTGCCCATCCGGTTTGACTCTTGTCCGTGCCCTCCCCCAGGCTCAGGACAGGGAGTCCACCTGTGCTGACAGCCTTCTGCACTTTCTGCCTACATCAGAGAGTCCCGATCAGATACTCTGGTGGTCCCTTGCACTTAGCACATAACCAGCCCACCTTGCCTTCCTTTCATACAATTCTTTGAGGGTGTCCTTCACTCTTGTTCTCAAGGTTTCCTTCTTGGTTACAGCCTGCTCGTACCCACCCAGGGCATCTCCCTTGTCCTCTGTGGGATAGTTACCTTATTCTTCATGGCACATCATAGATGCTTAATAAATGCTTTCTGCCCCAGTCATTCATCTTTAGTTCTTCAAAGAAGGTTGGGTTCCTCACCTTGCTGCCATATGGCAACACCAGAAAAATGTTAGCACTGAAAAGATGAGCCTCAGCATTCATGGGACATTGGGGGTCAGTAAAAGAGCTCTGCAGTTTCCTAAACTCCATCCAGCCCCATCTCTTCCTTCTTTTCAACTCTGGGGCCAACTTGCTGCCCATGTGTATTGTCTGTACCAGAAAGACATCCAGTTGGACCAGCTCAAGGCCCAGAGGTTCTTAATCTCGGTTGTGTCATGGATCCCTTAAGCAGTCTGGAGAAACCTATGGACCCATTTTCAAAAGAATGTTTTAAAACACACAAAACAAAATAAACAGGATTACAAAGGGAACCAATTCCATGGAATTATACCAATATTTTTTAAAAACAAGTTTATTCCAGGACTCCAGGTTACAAGCCTCTGGCTCTAGGTTATCCATTCAAATGTACATTAAAACCTGGGCAACAGATATTTCTCATCCATCTTGGCTGGGGATATGAAGATTTTTAAATGATGCAGTTTCTGCCACTAAAACCTCCAAGGGGCTCAGAAATTGTATCCAGCCCCACCTCATTTCAGAGAAGAGGAAACACTTTCAAAAAGGTGAAGGGGCACGCCTAAAGATGCAAAGCTAAGTTAGCAGTATTTACCGGGTCTGCTGACCACCAGGCCAAGGCTCCTTCCAGAGGGAAACACTATCAGCTAATCAGTTAGTTACAATGGGCCAAGAAGTCCTGACATGGAAAGATGAACCTCTCAAGCTATTATTATGTAGCCAGGTAGGCTACAGTAAATAATAACAGTCCCTTGCGTGTGCTCAATATTTTCATTTCTATTTAGGAAGCTAGGGAGGGCTCAGTGGATAGGGCACCAGGCCTGGAGTCAGGAAGCCCTGAGTTCAAATCCAGCCTTAGACACTTGACCCTGGGCAAGTCACTTAAGGTTGTTGGCCTCAGTTTCCTCATCTGTAAAATGAGCTGGAGAAGGAAATGGCAAACCTCTCCAGTATCTCTGCCAAAAAAACTCCAAATGGGGTCATAAAGAGACAGGTACAACTAATCCACTAAACCCCTGGCTCCCAAACTTATTTGGCCTACTGCCCCCTTTTTAAAAAAAATTACTCAGCACCTTCCTGGAATTCTACTTTCTTTAACCCGTTAACAGGTTTTTAAAAAATTTACATCATTTCAAATTGCTACACCCCCCCCCCCATTGTTCCAGCACCCCCCAGGGGCCTGTATTGCCCACTTTGGAAACCTATGGACTAAACAACAACAAAATTACTTACCCCCAAATCACAGAGGTTCTAAGTAGCAGAGTCAAGATTTGAACCCAGGTCACGGGATCACAGATCTAAAGCTGGAAGCTACCTCAAAGGCCATCGAGTCCAACCCCAATTTTTTTTCTTTACAAAGGAAGAAAACAAGCCTCAGAGTGATGCACTCATCCAAGGTCACAAATGCAGTAAGGGTTATCCCAGCAGGACCACGGCCCATGGTTTGGAGGTCTGGGGCTAACTACTGTCTTACTTGCAAAAACCATCGAGATACCTGGAAGAGATCCCCACAGGCCAACTAGTCCTACTCCCTGATTTTACAGACAGAATCTGAACCCAGGTGCTCTGACTTCAGGGCTAGTGTGCTTCCATTATCCCAATTGATCCTTAACCTCACCTGGATCAATACCAGACACCTGAAAGCCTCATTTTAAAATTCTTCCCCTTCGAGGAATAAAGAAATGGAAAGATCTGAAACCAAAATGAATTTCCCTCACCAGGGTCCAGAGCAGGGGTGGAGAACCTTCGGCCTCAAGGCCCTCTAGGTCCTCAAGTGCATCCAAGTTTTACAAAACATATCCTTTCAGTAAGGGGATTCATTCTGTGAAGTGTGGATTCAGTCAAAGGGCTGCACCTGAGGACCCAGAAGGCCACATGTGGCCCTGAAGCCAAAGGTTCCTCACCCCTGATCCAGAGTATTAGGCAAAGGGTTGTCCAGATTGGGTCCCTGCGAAGACTACCTGTGTGTGGGCCAGTGGAAAGGGCCCTGGCTTTCCAGTCTGAGGAACTGGATTCAAACCCCATTTGGTATAGGGGACCTCTGAGATGCCCCCCAGCCCTAGATATAATTAATCCCAAAGCTTCAAACAATGATGGGAAGCTAGGGATAAATCTAGTTTGGAAATCCTCATATGTAGGGAAATAAAGGCATTAGTGATACCATAAGATGAAGGAGAGCAGTGCAACACAGTGGTTAAGAGTACTGAACTTGGAATCACAAGATTGACGCAGCTTTGAATCCTAACTCCCACATTTACCATTTGTGAGACCTTAAAGCCAATCACTTAACCTCAGTTTTCCCATCTGTAAGAAGAGAATAATAAAACATGCCTCTTTGGGCTGATATGAGTAAAAGACTGGAGAGCAGGGACTGATTAATTTTTTTGTTTTTGTATCCCCAGCACCCACACCCAGTAGGCCTTAATTAAACGCTTGCTGATTAATTCATTCTGTTCCTGGTTCCATCACTTTCAAGTCACCTAGTTTGTGCCTCAATTTCCCCATATGTTAAATGGGGAATCATTCTTATTTCACATGAAAAAATGTCAGGAGGATGACATAAAAGTATTTATGAAAGGAGGTTTTCAAAATCACATTAGAGCTTGGAAAGAACCCAGAATAAAGAAAGGGAGAGATAATACCCCTTTGTGTATTTGCCAGTTCTAAAATTTATTGTAATCTACATAGGACAGAAGTCCGCTAATGACAAGTCCTCCTGAAGGTGGCCAAATGGGCCTTTTCATGAGAAAAGGTGAAAAATGGATTCTCCTTCACACTTTTTGCAAGAGGTTTTCTTTTTCTATAGATTGCTGAGCTTGGAATAAATGACCCATTACCATTTAGCATTTATGGAATTCCCACTATCATCGGTAAAAGCGATAGTCAGCATTCTGCAAAACCTGTTTTTTTCCAGAGCCAATTAAGATGGCAAGGGAAAATCGGCATTCTTGAAATCTCCCCCCTCCTCTAAAGAAAAAAAAATACAGCAGCATTTAGAATGTATAGGGGGAGGGACTCAGGAAAAGAAAAGCTAGCTTTTCCCCATGTTTCTGTATACATAAACATATACTTCAAAGTAGTAATACTAGTAATACCTTTCAATTAATCAATACAGCACCTACTTAGTGCTAGGCACAGAGCTAGGCTCTGGGGATATAAAAACAGAAATAAAAAACCAAAGTCCACATCCTTTGCTTTTATTCTATTTGGGAAGGGAGGGGGAGGTATAGCCAGTACCCAGACAAGTAAATAAATAAAACCTATATACACACAAAACAAGGTAATTGCTTTTTTAAAAAATTTAATTCACCATATCTTATTTTACTTTCCAAATATCTTTTCCATTCTCTCACCCACAAAACCATTTCTCCTAACAAAAAGAAAAAGCCATTAAGCCAAATTAGCCAAAATAGCAACAATGCATATAGTATTCCACATCCACAGTCCCCCACCTTTGCTAAGAAGGGAAGGAGATGAATTTATTTTCTTTTCCAAAACAAGCTGGCTATTACAATTATACAACATTCAGGGTTTTTAGTTTTGTTTTTAAAAACAAACTTTTCATTTCCATTTGTAATAATCCTTGGGTATATTGTTTTCCTGTTGTCTTAGTTCTTCCTCAGTCTACATGTGTCATCCTATGCTTCTCTATAATATGAATTCTTCATATTTATTATTTCTTATAGATCTATAATATTCTAATATTCATATACCACAATTTGTTTAATGATTTCTTATCAACATGTATCTACTTTGTTTTCAGTTCTTGGATTCTACAAAAAGTACTGCTGTGAGTATTTGGTTATAGGATTTTTCTATCTTCAATCTCCTTGGGGTACATGCCTGCAGGGAAAGCTCCAGATCAAAAGATATGGACATTTGTCACTTTCTTAGCTTAATTCTTAGTTGCTTCTCACAGTGGTTGGGCCACTACACAACTTCACCAACAATGTGTGCTTTTCTTTCTTCAGTTCTTCTAACATTAACTATTTCCACCTTTTTCATCTTTGCCAAATTGCTGGGTAAAATATAAAACCTAGGAGTTATGTCATTTTGAACAACTTTTTGTATGGTTAAGAGTTTGCAGTTGTTTCGAGAATTGTTCATATCCTCTGACCACTTGTCCATCAGGGGAATGAATGACTCTTGGGCTTATATTTCTTTGTTAGTTTTCTATATATCTTGATTGTCAGACCTTTAAAGGAGCAAATAGGTGGCAAAGTGGATAGTGTGCCTGACCTGGAGTTAGGAAGACTCATCTTCCTGAGTTCAAATCTGGCCTCATGTGTAACCCTGGGAAAGTCATTTAACCCTGTTTGCCTCAGTTCCCTCAGCTGTCAGATGAGCTGGAGAAGGAAATAGCAAGCTACTCCTGGATCTTTGCCAATAAAACTCCAAATGGAGTCACAACGAGTGGGACATGACTGAATAAAGATTGAACAAAGGAATAAGAAGCCTCAGGGGAGGGTGACACAGTCAGACCTGTGCTTTAGGAAAATTACTTTGTCCACAGAGTGGAGGGTGGATTAGAGAGGGGAGAGACTGGAGCCTAGGAGACCAACCATAAAACAGTTGCAATCATCTAGCCCCAAGGTAATGAGGTGGCCTGCACCCCAGTGACAGCTGTTTCAGCAGAAAGGGAAGAAGAGGAGAACTGTTATGAAGATAAAAATGACAAGATAAAAATGGCTGTAGATTTGGTTCACAGCATGAGAGAGAGAGAGTAAGAAATTGTGGACGACATGGAGATGGTGGTATCCATGATAGGAATAGGGGAGCTCTGAAGCAGGGAGGGTTTTGTAAAAATGATAAGAAGTTCTATTTTGGATACAGTGATTTTGAGATGCCTACAAGAATCCAATCTGAGATGTTCAAAAGGCTGGATCTCAGGAGAGAGATTAGAGATGGGAAGATCATTTGAAATAAGTCTACTAACACTTAGAGAGAAGGGAGAAAAATCAAGAAAGAGATCAAGCTGGGCTGTGCACTGGAAGGAAACTAGCGATTTGAAGACAGGTGTGAGAAAGCCTTCAAAGTGATTTATCTGTCTGAACACTTTTCTTTTGGTCTTTCAATACATGGGACTAGTGAAACCAGTTAAGTGAAACCTCTCAGAAAATGGCTTATCTATTGCTGATGGAGGCTGTCAATTCCTATGACACGCTATGCACCCTCTCCTTGGAGAGCCCACTGGACTCGGGCTCCCAGAACAGGCCTCCTTATTAACAATGCATAGAAAGAATCCAGATAAAGTTCCCTTTTTCAAACTCCAGCAGCCCTGGCTAAGAGAACTCAAATATTTACTAACATGAACAGCAAATATATGGTCTAAACCCTTCCACGATCCTTGCTCTCCCAAGAACTGTAGTTGTTAATGAGTCATTTCAGTCACATCTGACTCTTTGTGACCTTATTTGGGGTTTTCTTGGAAAAGATACTGGAGTCGTTTGCCATTTCCTTCTCCAGTGGATTAAGCAAACAGGGTTAAGTGACTTGTCCAGGGTCACACAGCTAGTAAGTGTCTGAGGATGGACTTGAACTCAGGTCTTCCTGACTCCAGGCCTGGAACTCTATCCATGGCACAACCTCACTGCCCTTTTCCCTAGAATACACACACACATACTCATTTCTCACAATGGCTGGGACTGAATTAAAGACCCTTCCTATGAATAAACCAATAAAAAATGGAATTTGGGGCTCCCCTTTAAAAAAAAAAAGAAAGAGGGAGGAAACCCAGAACTTTCAATACAATATGAACATTGTCACTTTTCCACCTGGAAGAAGACTCCTCAGTTATCTCAACTAGATACCTCCAGGAGTTTGGGCAAGCCACTTCTTATCAGGTTCTCAGTTTTACCATCTGTAAAATGTGGGGGTTGGATGAGATGACCTTTAAGGTCCCTTCCAGCTCTAAACCTATGACCCTTCCATACTCTGAATGCCATTCACAGCAGGGGGAATGGACCTGGGGAAGCAGACAAAGCCCTACCCAGAGCTTAACACAATCAAAGACCAGGATGCTAGGCAGACGCAAATGGGTCACCTATATAGGAAGACTTATCTAAACCGGCTTTCTTCTGAAATCTTCCCAGTGTTAGCTCAAATGGTTTGTTCAGTCAATTCAAAGGTCACATTTGGCTCCCAGACTCAATTGGATAGCTTTCTCGTTTTTCCACACAAAAGGATTATATTATCTAGTAAATCCCCTTTCCCTTCTCACTCCCTCCCACCCCAGCTTTCTTATCTGCTCCCAAGAACCCAGATTGCTCAGAAAAGATTTTCCCTTCTGCCCCCTAGGCAGTTTGCCAACAGGATCTTCTAACACTTCAGGCTTCTTCAGTTTTGCTTCAGTTCAAACTTCTGAGCTTTGTGGATAGACAGGTCCTATTATCTGGCTCACCTCTGTTCAACCCTAATAGGAAAAGCCCAGTACTTGAAGCTAAAAGACTCAATTCCTGACTCGGACATTCTCTCATGCTGTATGATCATTGGCAAAATCACTTCATGCCTTACTTTTCCTCATCTGTAAAATAGGAATAGTTATATTACCACCTTCATAGGGTTCAGGGGGTCAAAGAATCATAGATTTAGAATGGAAAGGGACCTTGGAGGCCATTGAATTCAATCCCCTTATTTTACAGCAGAGGAAATGGAGGCACAGAAGAGGAAACGGAGATGAGATATGGATAAGTGGGGTGAGGGACCTTTGTCCAAGGTCTGAGCCTATATTTGACCCTGTTTCCATGTTCAGGGTTCTGATCTACCTATAATCACCTTGTCTCTCCAGTAGAGAGTACATTAAGGGCTTCCTTCAAGAGGCCCTTCCAGATGCCCTCAGCTGCTAGTGCCTTCTCCCTCAAACAAACAAAACAACAAAAATACCCTGAGAGCAACCTTCAGGTCAGGAAGACCTGGGTTTAAATCCCATCAAGACCATGAATTGCAGAGAAGATGCATGGGTAGGAGTTTCTTGATAGAGATTTTCTAAGCCAAAAACAATTGGAGGTCCAGTTACCCCCCAAAACTTTTTGTATGTACTTAAATATGTGTGTATTGTTGCTCTTATTAGAGTACAAGTATTTGGAGGGCAGGGATGGATGGTCTGAGGTTTTTTGGTTTGTTTTGGTTTTTTTGTCCCTATTCCCCTCCCTCCCAACAAATTCTTGACATATATAGTAGTCCACGGTTAGAGTTAATAAGAATTTATTAAGAGTTAAGTACGTGCTGAGCACGTGCTATGATGGTGATGTTAAAAAAAAAAAAGGTATAAACAAGCTCCCCTCAAGTAGCTGACATTCTAATAGAGGAAAGACCATACAAATAATACTTGTTGATTGAGTGATTGAAGGTTCCAAGACAAATAAACATATGAATTTTTTTTATACTTAGAAGAATCAGGGAACCTATGATGTGACTCCCAAGGAGGCGAGGAAGGTGTGGCCAAATAGGAAGTAATGCCCTTTCATACCCATAGACTCCCCTCAATCATCATGTCCTAGCCCCAGCCAGGAGTCTGACCATCAACCTAAATTCTAGCCCAAAGAAGGCTTCCCTAGAGCATCTGGCAGCCTCCTGGCTATGGATCAGGATACAGGGGTCCAAGAGGTCAAGAGAAGGGGGGCGGAGCCAAGATGGCAGAGTAAAAGCAGTGACTTGCTTGAGCTCTCCTCCAAACCCCTCCAAATACTCATAAAAAATGGCTCTAAACAAATTCTGAAGCAGCAGAATCCACAAAATTGACAGAGTGAAACAAATTTCCAGCCCAGGACAAGCTGGATGATTGATCAGAAAGGTGTATCGCGCCGGGCTGGGAGCACACTGCAGTGTGGGCGCGCAGGCTGCAGCAAACCTGAAGCAGGCCTCAGAGGACTGAATCTCGGGCAGCTGTGGAGGTATCCAGACTCCTCAATCCACGAATGCCAAAGACAACTTAGAAGGTCAGTGGGAAAAGTCTGTTTCTGTCGGTGCTGAGACAGGAAGGCGGGGTTTCAGCTCCATTCCCCAAGGGCATGGCCCTGGGGGGGACAGCTGCTTCCCGAGCTTCTGGCCCACAGACTGAGGGGGAATCCAGTGGCTGATCAGGGAGGGATTGCAGGGATCTCTTTGCCAGTGCTGAGGCAGGAATCTCTTGCTTTGCCCCTGTTTGGATCTGGGCCACAGTTCTGGGCCACGGTGCGCAGTGCTGGGGTGAAGAGGAGTGCTGGCTTGGTGGAGCTTGTAGTGACTGTGGAGAGGAACCCTTCCTCACAGTTACAGGACAGAAAGGAGTACTTGTAGTCACAGGCCAGGAAAGGAGTAAACACCTCGCCCCTTATCATACCACCTTGGAAGAACTGAAAATTTACAAGTCCCTACAAGTATCTCTGAAAACAGCTGTACAAACCCCCTGAAGCTTGGGACAGTACATTCTCCACGTTGGAAGCAGATTGGTAC
Source organism: Phascolarctos cinereus (assembly GCF_003287225.1). Taxonomy (NCBI): domain Eukaryota; kingdom Metazoa; phylum Chordata; class Mammalia; order Diprotodontia; family Phascolarctidae; genus Phascolarctos; species Phascolarctos cinereus. The sequence continues at coordinate 32,217,769 of NW_027555958.1, forward strand.
CTTAACAAAGAGTTTAAAACTCAAGTAATTGGCTGGGATCATGAGCAAGCAGCGCAAAAAGAGTCAGACTATATTATCTTACTTTGGTGAAAAAGAAGATCAAAATATACAACCAGAAGAAGACAACAAAGTCAAAGCTCCTACATCCAAAGCCTCCAAGAAAAATATGAATCAGTCTCAGGCCTTGGAAGAGCTCAAAAGGGATCTTGAGAAGCAGGTAAGGGAAGTAAAGGAAAAACTGAGAGTGATGCAAGAAAATCATGAAAAACAAGTCAACAGCTTGCTAAAGGAGACCCAAAAAAATACTGAAGAAAATAACACCTTAAAAAATAGCCTAACCCAAATGGCAAAAGAGGTCCAAAAAGCCAATGAGGAGAAGAATGCCCTAAAAAGAAAAATTGGCCAAATGGAAAAGGAAGTCCAAAAGCTTACTGAAGAAAATACTTCCTTAAAAATTAGAATAGAGCAATTGGAAGATAGTGACTTTATGAGAAATCATGATACAGTAGAACAAATCCAAAAGAATGAAAAATTAGAAAACAATGTGAAATATCTCATTGGAAAAACAACTGACCTGGAAAATAGATCCAGGAGAGAGAATTTAAAAATTATTGGACTATCTGAAAGCCATGATCAAAAAAAGAGCCTAGACATCATCTGCCCTGATATAGTAGAACCAGAGGGCAAAATAGAAATTGAAAGAATCCACAGATCTCCTCCTGAAAGAGATCCCCAAAGGAAAACTCCTAGGAATATTATAGCCAAATTCCAGAGTTCCCAGGTCAAGGAGAAAATATTACAAGCTGCCAGAAGGAAACAGTTCAAGTACTGTGGAAACACAATCAGGATAACACAAGATTTAGCAGCTTCTACATTAAAGGACCGCAGGGCATGGAATATAATATTCCAGAGGGCAAAGGAGATAGGATTACAACCAAGAATCACCTACCCAGCAAAACTGAGTATAATCCTTCAGGGGAAAAAATGGTCATTCAGTGAAATAGAGGACTTTCAAGCATTCTTGATGAAAAGACCAGAGCTGAATAGAAAATTTGACTTTCAAATACAGGACTCAAGTGGAACATGAAGAGGTAAACAGGAAAGAGAAATCATAAGAGACTTATTAAGATTGAACTGTTTACATTCCTGCATGGAAAGATGATATTTATAACTCATGAGATCTTTGTCATATTAGGGTAGTTGGAAAAAAATTATATGTATGTATATGTAGATAGAGGGCACAGGGTGAGTTGAAGATTAAGGGGTCATATCTGGAGAATAAAATTAAGGAATGAGAGAGGATTATACTGGGAGAAGAAGAAAGGGAGAGGTAGAATGGGGTAAATTATCTCACAAAAAAAAACAGAAAAGAAAATCTCTTACAGTGGAGGGGAAATGGGGAAGGTGAGAGGAATGAGTGAATCTTATTCTCATAGGATTTGGCTTAAGGAGGAATAACATACACATTCAATTGGGTATGGAAATCTGTCTTACCCTAGGAAAATAGGGGGAGAAGGGGACAAGAGAGCAGGGGGATGATAGAGAGGAGCAGATTGGGAAAGGGGGTAATCAGAAGCAAGTACTTCTGAGGAGGGACAGGGTCAAAAGAAAGAACAGAATAAATGGGAGGGCAGGATAGGATTAAGGGAAATAGAGTTAGTTTTTCACAACATGTCTACTATGAAACTATTTTGCATAACTGCACATGTACAACCTATATTGAGTTGCTTGCCTTTTCAATGAGGGTGGGGGGGGGGAGGAAGAGAAAATTTGAAACCTAAAGTTTTAAAAACATATGTTTAAAAAAATGTTTTGACATGCTACTGGGAAATAAGAAATATAGGAAATGGGGTACAGAAGTCTATCCTGCCCTACAGGAAAATAGAAGGGGAAGGGATTAGAGAAGGGGAGAGAGACAGAAGAGAGGAAAGACTAGGGGAAGGGGATATTTAGAATGCATGCCATCTTGGGGTGGGGGGAGGGGGGAGATGGAGTGAAAATTTGGAACTCAAAAACTTGTGGAAGTGAATGTTGAAAACTAAAAATAAATAAATTTATATTTTAAAAAAAAAGAGCTCAAGAGAAGGAAGAGGGTGGGAAGAACAAAATTACTCATGGAACAAAGAAAAGGAGGATGAGACACCAGCAAGTTACATTAACTAACATTTCTACAACCCCTTCTTCTCAATGACCCTAGAAGGCATATGATGATACAAGAATGAATGTCCCCATTTTACAAATAAAAGAACAAAGGCTCATAGAAAGAAAGTTAGTTAAGTTTGGTATGGTTTTTTTTTAATGTGTTTTGGGTTTTAAAAGTTAGAACCTTTGGGGGGCAGCTAGGTGTCGCAGTGGATAGAGCACTCACCCTGGAGTCAGGAGTACCTGAGTTCAAATCTGGCCTCAGACCAATAACCCTTACTAGCTGTGTGACCCTGGGCAAGTCATTTAACCCCATTGCCTAGCCAAAAAAAAAAATTTTAAAGTTAACCTTTGGTAGTAAAAATAGCCATGCCCAGTAAGAATCCACAACCTGCAATTAGGAAACTCTGCTGCCCAAGATTTCTCAACACCCACAGCTCCCTCCCAGTCTGGCAACCAAAGAACAATAGGGTTTCGATTCAAATCCAAAGTATTTCGGTCAGCTCCAGTCGGCCAAGAGGAAGGAGTCCACCTCCCGGCATGTAAAAATAGAGACATCAAATTTCATGGCTGGAAAAGACCTCTCGGACCATAATAGCAGGTCCCATTTATAGAGGGAACCCTGCAAGGTACACAGAGCAGTTGACTCATATTCACCCTGCAAGAGAGGTGATTTAAGTATTATTTTCTTTGCCTCTGCCCACAAGAGAGCTTTTCCTGAGTAACCCCTCAAATTGGGGGAGTATTCTTACCCTCATAAAATAATTACCTTGAATATATTTTGTGTTTGCTGTATTTTGTATGTACAAACATCATCTCTCTCCCTCCAGTTGAAGGTAAGCTCCTTGAGGGCAGGGCAGGTTTTAGTTTTGCCTTTGTATCCTCTGTACTTATTTGTTGTTGTTGGTCAAGTCTGACTCTTCATGACCCCATTTGGGGTTTTCTTTTGACAGATGAGGAAACTGAGGCAAACAGAGTAAAAGGACTTGCCCAAGGTCACACAGCTGGTAAGTATCTGAGGCCTGATTTGAACTCAGGTCTTCCTGACTCCAGGCCAGATGTTCTATCCCCTGTACCACCCAGCTGTGCCTGGAGTATGGTAGGTGCTTAATACACGTTTGCTGATTTGGACTTAGCTGTCCAGGCTCCCAAGGCTAAGTGTCACAGTCCCACTGTTCTGGATTTATTATATTATTACCCTCCATGTACCCTGTGGTCCAGTCAAACTGACTTTCTTGCTGTAGTTCACACATTCCACATCCTATCTTTGGGCTTTAGCACAGGTTTTCTCCCTCCACTTCTACCTCCCAGGCCTGGAATGTGCTTCCTCCTCATTCCCACCTCTAAGAATCCCCAGTTTCCTCCTAAACTCAGGCCAAACAGATACCTCCTCCTGCCTCCATCTTCCCAATCCCTCCAACAAATTACCTTGTCAAAGTTTATCCTGGGATTATTTTGTTTATACTCATATGTGGGCATATTGCCCCCTAAAGAAAGTGAACTCTTAGAGGGCAGGGACTGTTTCATTTTGGGCCAGACTTCCCTCTCTGTGCCTAGCACAGAGTAAGTGTTAAATAAATAAATGTTGGCTGAATGACTGATTTTGACCCCAGAAACCCCTGTGATACCTACTCCTCTGTTCCTAATTAGGTTTGGCACAGGGACTAAACCTGTGGTATCTATGGGATAGGGAATTCCTTGGGGAGGCAACAGCGTAGGGCAGCACCTTCTCTGCAAGAGCCCAGAGAGGTTAAGTCACTTGCCCAGGGTCACACAGTCATTATGTATTAGAGGCAGGACTTGAACCTAGGTCTTCCTGGCTTTGAGGCTAGCTCTTTAGTCACTATACCACTATACTATGCTTTTATTTTGATTGTGCCAGGGGCTGGACTTTGGCATGGGATTGGGGTAACGAAGGCAAATGGAGTAATAAGAAAGAAAGGTGGAAATGAAAATTCAGTGTTCTGTATCCCAGTGTTCAATAAACACAAATCAGTCAGGCTCTGCCAACCCACCCAAATGACAAAAAATGGAACTTCCTAAAGAGAAAGCAAACCCCATAGAACAAGCCCAGGCAGCTGACACTATGAATGATCCAAAACCTTGGTGAGTTCTCTTTTCCAGTCTTCCCAGAAGTGTTTGTCAAATGGTGAGTTCTTATCCCAGAAGCTGGGGTCTTTGGGTTTCTCAAATAGCAGATTACTATAGTCATTGACCACTGTGTCTTGCATCCTTACCCTGTTCCACTGATCCACTACTCTATTTCTTAGGCCAGTACCAAGCAGTTTTGATGATTGCTGCTTTATAATACAATTTAAGATCTGGAATGGCTAGGCCACCTTCCCCTGCATTTCTTTTCATTAGTTCCCTTGATACTCTGGACCTTTTGTTCTTCCAAATGAATCTTGTTATTATTTTTTCTAGCGCTATAAAATAATTTTTGGTAGTTTGATTGGTATGGCACTGAATAAGTAAATTAGTTTAGGCAGAATTGTCATTTTTATTATATTAATAATAGCTAATATATATTATATTACCTACCCATCAGCAACTGATGTTTTTCCAATTATTTAGATCTGACTTTATTTCTGTGGAAAGTGTTTTGTAATTTTGTTCATATAGTTCCTGGGTTTGTTTCAGTAGGTGGACTCCTAAACATTTTATAATGTCTATAGTAACTTTAAATGGAATTGCTGCTGGGCTTTGCAAAACCTTGGTTAGCTCTCAAAGAACACAAGGGTTCACTTGAAGCCAGGTTGCCATTTTCCTTCCTTGAAATAGCAGCATTTACTTCAGGAAAGTGGTTCTCTGATCTTGAACATGGGCCACGTAGGTAGTTCCCTTTTCCTATTTCTGGTCCCACTCTGTGGGCAAAAGCACAGAACCACCAGGAAAGATGAGTAGATCTAAGATGGAAAGTCCCTTTTGTTGTTGTTCAGTTGTGTCCAATTCTTTGTGACCTCATTTGAGGTTTTCTTGGCAGAGGTACTTGAGTGATTTGTCATTTCCTTCTCCAGCTCATTTTACAGATGAGGAAACTGAGGCCAACAGTCTTAAGTGACGTACCCAGGGTCAAGTAGCTGAGGCTGGATTTGAACTCAGATCTTCCTGACTCCAGGCCTGGTACTCTATCCACTGTGCTCCCCAGCTGCCCTAGAGGTCATCTAATCCAAACACCTTATTTTACAGAAGAGGAAACTGAGGTCCAGAGAAAAGTAACTTGTCCAAGGTCACTCAGGAGTAAGTAAAAGAGCCATGATGGGAACCCAGATCCTCTGACCTCAAATCTAGCCCTTCTCCCATGTTGCCCTAGCTTTACACCCTCTGATACTATTAAAGGGGCCGAGGTTGAAGTTAAATCTCAAAACTAGCTAAAACAATTACAAGGAGACAAATTCTCCAGGATTCCAGAGCTCCTGGGACCAGGATCTGTGACCCCAAGGAAGTAAGAAGTCTTGAATGCAAAAATACCTACATCTGCAAAGAGTTCCAAGTCTGAAGTTATGGCATCAATGAAAAAGGCCCATAAATAAGCTCATTTGTGTTCAACTCCAGGAATCAAAGAGCTAAAAAATGTAGGAGAAAAAAAACCATGCAAACCAAAAACCCTATTTGGAGAGTTAATGGGAAGGAAACCTGGTTTTTATTCCTTGGCTCAACTAACAAAGCAGGTCCCTCTGATCATGTGACACATTTAACTCAAACCCATTAAAGCCTGGAAGCCTGGAAGGTCACTGGGTCTGACTCATCCATTCAACCACTTTATAGTCAAAGGGTGGCTTGGCTAAGTTTACATAGGTGGTAAGTGGAAAAGCTGGGATTTGAACTCAGGTGTTTTGACTCCATGTCAGTTCCTTCTACTCAAACATGCTCCCTCTCCAAGCGGGTCAGCCAGGAGGACAACGGGCCTCAGCGTGGCAGCCTTCCCTGACCACCCACTCCCAAGCAACACCAGCCCATATCACTAGATTTTGTTTTCAACTCACCAGCCTGCAAAGGTTAGGCACAGCGCTGCCACCAAGTAACAGCATCAGGCATTCAGCGGGAGACACCCAACGTCCAGTCCAGGACGTGGTGCCCTTCTGAGACAATGGAGAAGGGACAGTGAGGGGGCCAGGGAAAGCAGCCCAAAGAGAGGCATAATCTGCCTAATGAACTCCCAGGGGAGCAGCACATCAAAGATAGCATTGTGCGCTCCTCCCTGGCACCCCAGCCACGCGTGTGCACTCAATGCCTTGCCTTGTCCTGGGTCAGAACTGAGCTCTCTGTGAGGCTCATTAGAGAACTGACGCTCCGCAAGGCTTTGGCTGCTGTCAGCAGGAGCCAGTTTTGAATTTCTTGAGATGCTTAAAAAAAAAATACAGAAGCAACAGCACAATTATACAGTCAGACTCATAGGAGGCAGGCTGAAAGCAAAGAAGGGCTTTTTTTTTTCATAAGGGAAATTTACATTGCAGTTTGGGATGCCTCTGGCTCACCTTACCGCCAGACCCAAGCTGTGAGTTACTTCTGTAACCGGATGCTCTGCTGCACATCCTTGTGGATTATTCAAAGCAGCAGGGCTTCCAGAGTCCTCGGATTTCTGTGTAGTTTAGGGGAATGAATGGCAAAGAGCCACAGCTCCAGCCTTTTACCCTGGCAACTTATTCCAGCTGTACACACTGTTCTAGTACTACCCACTGGTCCTCAGCCTCCCCCCACCCTCAAATTTTACAAGCTAGGAGAGGAGTAGTAAGAATGCCAGAGGGGAGGTAGGAAAACAAGCAATCCATCATCAAGCATTTGTTGTGAACCTACTGTGTGTGGGGTGCTATGCCAGGCACTGGGGCATCCATCACCTGCAAAGAATGAAACAATCTCTGCTCTTAAGGATGTTACATTCTAAACATGCAAGCTTTGGTAGCAGAGAATGGGGAAAGAAGCCAAACTTAATGCTGACACAGCTACTTGCCACTGATTGGAAGGGACCCCCAAAGGCCACCGAGTCCAACCTGGATCTGCTCAAGAATCCTCTTTATAACATCCCCAGGGTGTGGGATTCTCCCACCTCCAAACCGCCCATTGAACTTTCAGACAGCTCCAATTTTGAGGATGGTCCCCCTGACATCAAGCCTAGATGTGCCCCTGATGCATCCACCAATTTGCCCTCTGGGTCCAAACAAAACAAGTCTACTCCCTTCTCCTCCTCCAGACAGCCTTTCAAGCACTTAAGGAAAGTCACTGAGTCCCTGAGTCTTCTCCAGGCTAAACATCCCTAATTCCTTCCAGCACGTCTCCACGGGAGGACCTCAGGGCTGTTGGCTTCCTGGTTGTCTTTGGACACTCTGGCTTGTTAATGTTCTTTCTAAACTACAGTACCCAAGGCAACAAAAATAATCCAGATGTGGCGGAGTACCACCCATCCCCCTCCTCGTTCCTGCATCCTCACAGAGCCGAGAATTACATTAGCTGTCACATCAGCCTGTAGACTCCTCTTGAGTTTGTATTCCGAGAAAACTATTCTCCCCACCTCCTTAACTACATGGCACCCACTTTGCCTTTTAGAAGTTGACTTTTTGAACCAAAATGTAGAACTTTACATTTCTCTCTATTAAATTTCATCCTATGGGATTCCATTCATCATCCTTGCCTTTCAAGATCTTTCTGGATTCTGATTCTGTCATCCAGCACGTAAGGTATTTCTTCCAGCTTTCTGTCATCTGTAAATTTGATAAAACAGGCTCTCTGTGCCTTCACACAGATAATTAAAATGTCAAATAGCCCAGGACTAAAGAGTGAGCTTTGGGGCCCTCCACACTGCATTCCATCCAGCCATCCACCAGGAAACCAGGCTCCACCCAGAACAGGTGTCTTGCCATCTGATCCTCTGCTGCTCCATTTCTCCCTACCAGGTATGGCAACCTTTAGACACAGGCACAGACCTCCAGAGGACCAAGCTCAACCATCCCAGGCTGATTAAATCACTCAGGTTCAGGCTCCAAGGCTGTGCTAGCCTTATGGGTGGGTGAGTGAGAAAACTCACCTAACCTACTCTCTGTAGCTGGTCCCATTCCATCCAGCTAACCATCAGGAAACCAGGAGCTATAGAGTACACACATCTTACTACCCAGACCACAGTTTCAATGTTGGTGCCACCTTCCACCCTCCCCCCACCACAGCCCTGAAACACACACTCTTTCCATCTCTTACTCTGAGGACAGAAATCAAATTAATGTTACTACCACTACTGGAATCAGTCAATTAATCAATAAGCATTTATTACCTATTATATGCCAGGCACTATGCAAGTTGCTAAGGGTACAAAGACAAAAACGAGCCACTGCTTGTCCTCAAGAAGCTTACATTCAAGCAGTGAAGACAATACATACATATATAAGTACTTTAAAATATTTTAAAAATACAAAGTAATTTGGAGGAGGAGGCACTAGCAACTTGGGGGCAATCAGGAAAGGCCTCATGTAGAAGACGATGCTTACATTGATTCTGAAAACAACAAGGGATTTGAAGAGGCAGGGGTGAGGAGGGAGGGCATTCAAAGGCACAGAAATGGGAAACTGAGTGTCATGCATGAGGAAAAGCAAGGCAGCCAGTTTGGCAAGACCAGAGAGGCCCTTAAAGGGATTAGTGTATATGATAAGGCTAGAAAAGTAGGTTGGGGCCAAGTTATAAAAACTAACAAAATTTTATATTTGACCCTGTTTGTCCTTTGTTCTCAAAGAGGACCGTGACATCAGGAAGGTGATGCCACGACCTGAAGTGAACTGGATTTAAGTGAGGGAGGGCTGAGCAAAGTCACCAGCCTCACCTCCTCCAGAACAATCTGGGCCCAGTGGCAGAGGCAGCGGAAAGGCATCGGTGTTGGGTGAGTAGGGAGTGACATAGTCAGATTTGTGCTTCAAATCACTGCAGTGTGGAGGATGGGTAAGAACCTGCAGAGACTTAAGACAGGGAGAACCATCAGCTAACAGCTGTCAGGAAGTCCAGGAGAGAGGGGATGAGAGTCTGAACGAAGGTGGTGGCTGTGTGAGGAAAGAGAAGGGGACATGCGGAAGAGACAGGGAGAGAGAAATAAGATTTGGCAACAGATCGGACATGTGGGGGATGAGAGGAAGGGAGGAGACCAGAATAACACCAAGGTTCTGGGCCTGGCTGAGCTGGAGGATAGTGAGGAACAGAAAGAGGAAAGTTCTGAAGAGTGCTGGGTTGGGGCACGGGGAAGCGATGAGCTGTTTTGGACACGTGGAGCTGGAGATGCCTAGTGTGAGATGTCTAATATGTATTTGGGCCTGGAACTCAGAAGAGTGATTGGGGCTGAATATATAGCTTTGGAAATAACTGAAATAGACAACTGAACGCATAGGAGCTGATGAGGTCACCAAGAGAGAGAAAAGAAAAGACGATCCAGGGCAGAGTCTCAAACACCCACAATTATGAAGCATAATGCAGATAAGGAATCTGCAGAGAATGAGGAGTAGTCAGACAAGAAAGAGAGATAGCAGTGTCACAAAAACCCAGACAGGAGCGAGTAAAGTCTGACAATCAAATGCCAGAAGGCTTTACTCACTATCCCTGTGACTCTCCAGATGAAAACATCCATTCCTGGTCCCCATCCTTGTATTTGGGCTCTATCTTCCTATTAGACTGTAAGTTCCTTGAGGGCAGACACAGTCTCATTTCTGTGCTTGTAACCCCAGTGATAGGATAGTTCCCCACACTAGATGCCTAATGAATGCTTTCTTATTCATTCAGTCATTCACTAGAGACCTCCTTCCATGTTCAAATCAACAAGGTGGCAATTCGTTTTTGAGGTGAGTTCCAAATCTACCTGATTGCATCATTCCCCTCCCCTCCTCCCAATATCTCTTCATCCTGACCACCAGGCTGGCACAAAAGATCTAAGCATACAGCATGAGCTAAGGTACTACTCCTCACCACTGACAAGAAGTAAGCAAAGTTAGCCTGGTAAGATTTGTTCTCCATGAAATTTTACGGGTCCTTAGTAAGCATTACTTCCATTTCTAAATGCTTACAAACTAACCCTTCAATAATAGAGTTTTCCTGGGAATTCCCCCCCCCTTTTTTTAAACCCACCGGCCCTGCTCTAGTCCCATAGTATCTCTTCCATTCTCCAGGGTCTTTCCTATCATCAACTCCTTTTGTACCTTTCTGTATATTTGTCTGAGCCTTCATTAAGGGCCACCCTCAAAGACGGGTGGCCACAGGCCAGGGAAGCACCTGGAAGACCATCCTAACCGTTTGTGGGTAGCTCTGGGCAGCCAGATGGCAGGCCAGGCCTAACATTCCCTTCCCCTTCAAAGGCACTCTCTCGAGTTTCTTGGTTAGTCTGTGTTGACACAAACCCAGCTGGGAAAGATTAGGGACTTTGAAGGGTGAATATTTGCTGAGGCTCTTCTGAACAAAAGGGTTGCTCCAAGTAGGTAAGGGAGGAAAAAAACTTCACCAGCCATAAACCCCTGAGTCACCAGCTCCATCTAGCACAGCACCAAAGCAGCCTGACCAAATCACTGGCCACATTCCAGAAGTCTTCTTCTAAGTTGGTTTTCTGAAGTAAGGAATAGCTTTTCCCCACAGAGAGACTAGTATACAATTTACACTAGTATACAACTATATCAGTTCAATTATCAGATCAGCCTACAAAACCTATTTAATCAACAAGGCTGCTTAAAAAAGAAAGTACTACATTTTAGGGATTTCTATAAGTGACACTTGGCAAAGAGAATGTACGGCACAGCTTCCATGGAGGGCTCCTATTTATTTACTATAAAGTAATACAGTACTTTAGCCACGTTCTAGTCGTTTTATGTGGGCTAGTTTAGGAACCTAACTACCAGATACATACACACATTCTCATTCCCTCTCTCTCTCTCTCTCTCTCTCTCTCTCTCTCTCTCTCTCTCTCTCTCTCTCTCTCTCTCTCTCCTCTCTCTCTCTCTCTCTCATACACACATACACACATATACACTTTCTGTCTCTTTCACACACACACACACACACACACACACACACACACACACACACACACACACACACACCCCTTCTCAATAGTCAGGAGAGTAACCAGTAGAAAGAGAGGAACAGATGGAGGGGATGAAAGCATTTCAAAAACAAACTTCACCTACTCCCCACTTTTGCCAACATCCAGACAGGAGGATGGGAAAGATGGCTGGTCTAGTCCAAGGGCCTTCAATGTTAGAATGAGCCAACTGAATTTTTAGTTCATAGACTGGAAGAGACATCAACAATTCACTATTCCACCAGCCTGCATTTCACAAATGAAAAACAAGACCCAGACAAGTACAACAACTTGTCCAATGTTACAGCTGAAGTACTATCTCTACCAACAACATATGCCTCATCCTCAGGTCCAAGATTTAAACCTGTAAGGGACCTTAGAAATTGAATCTAACCACTTCATTTTAAAGATGAGGAAATTAGGACTCCAAAAGGTCAAGTGACTTTCCCAAAGTCACAGAGACTGTGAGCATCAGTTGGGGAATTACTACCTTCTCTACTCTCTCAGCCAAGATCTTTCTGGCCTGGCCCATACATTCTTCTAGTTCTTCTCTCTGGGACCAAGTGACTGACCCAGGACTTGAGCCCAAGTCTTCCTGAACACAAATATAGCACTCACTGCACTACCTGTCCAATTATTTTTTGGTTGGTTATCTTATTTCAATGCAGTGAAGCTATTCTAAATCATTTCTAAGAATCAATACAATGATTAAGAAAAAAAACCAAACCCAATTTGTTTGGCAGCTGCTAACTGTGACCTAAACTTGAGACCGTTCCCCTGCTGATGATCTTGTCTCACTCAGGCAGGTTGAAACTAACCACCCGATTTCCTGTACGATAACCAGCAAGGTAGAGATACAGGACAATGACACAGCAGGTGTAGCATCATTATCAGGGGGGTACGGTGAAAAAATAATCAGGGAGATTAATTTGGTTTTGAATGAAGTTACACAGTTTATAAAAATGGGTAAGAAGAACCAGGTGGGAAGCAGGGATGTTTTGCTTCCAATACCAGCAAATGCACATAAACAGGAGACCATTTTCCAAAATAGCTTAAGCAGTCATGGCACCTAGATGGTGACTAGCAATGTATCTTAGGCCTACCCACCAGTGTAGAAAAGGAATTCTGGGTTTTGAAGGGGTGACTCTGGCCATTAAATCATCCTTCAGATAAGTATGAAGCAAAAACATGACTTACATTTTATCTCATACCCTGAAAACTGGCAAAGACGACTCAAAACCAAGAACAGCAAGTATTGAAGGGGCTTTGGGAAGACAGGCACATTAATTCACTGTCAGTGTAACTTTTGAATAGGTCCAACAATTGTCTAAATCAATTTGAATGACCTGAGACAATTCAAAAGGATTCATGTTGAAAAGTGCTATCCACCTCCAGAGAAAGAACTAATAGAGCCTGAATACAGATCAAAGCATACTTTTTTAAACTTTCTTTATTTTTCTTGCTTTGGGGTTTTTTTTTTGGTCTGTGTTTTTTCCCCCACAACATGACTAATACGGAAATATGTTTTGCATAACTGCACATGTATAACCTATATTAAATTGCTGGCCTTCTCAATGGGGGGGAGGGGAGAGAGAGAATTTGGAACTCAAATTTTTAAAAAATAAATGTCAAAAATATTTACACATAATTGGGGGGGGAACTAAAACATTTGAAAAAATCAATTTGAAATTATGCAAGAAAAGGGATTGAGTATTTGATACCTTTGTTGATACTCTAAGGTAATAGCAATCACCCTGACAGGGCAAATATCTCAAGGAAGTGAAAGACAGAACAAAGGTCCAGCACATACAAAATAGTCATTGAAGAATTCTGTGGTCATAAAGAACTAGAGGGAAGGGGGAAGTGGATGTGCATTGATTGGAGAATATGGGATATGGATTTAATAGAATATTATCATACAGTAATACAAAATTAACATGAGAGGTCCAAAGAAACATGGAAAGATTTATATGGACTAATGCAAAGTAAAATGAGCAGAACCCTGGCAAACAACATATACAATGTAACAGTGTTAATACATTCAATATAACACTATAAATACAAACAATGTGACCATGTCAATGTATATGATATAACCACCTAATGCATGCAATGTAATAGTATAAATGTATGCAATGTAACAGTGTCAATTATATAATGTCCTTGTGTGAATATATATAATGTATCAGTATAATATATATGATGTAGCCACATAACTATAAAGTGTCAGTGTATGCAATGTAACAAGGTAACAGCGTAAATGTCTATAGACTATGCCAGTGTGAGTATATATAACATAAATGTGGCTGTATCCAATATAAGAGAATAAATATATATGAAGTGGTGGCATAGATATATACAATATAAAAATATAAATGACAAGATGACTCAAAGGAAAGGAAAATCTTCTGGAAGGATTCGTCTCACTATAGCAGGATGAGTAGTGGGAAATAAGGTCAGATGAATATAGTGGAGCTCAAGCACTGAGGGCCTTGAAGGCCATGCTGAGCAATTTCTAGCTAATAGGAATTAAGTTAGGCCACAATGGATAGAGAAGTCATAGTTCCATTGAAAGGTAACCACCTTTTGCTGGGTGAAAAACAGCGTCAAAATAATTTAGAAAGGGAAGAGACAAGTGAAAACTCAGGATCACTAATTCCTCTGAAGTCAACAAGCATTTATTAAGAGATTACTATGTGTCAGGAACTGTACTAAGTGCTAGAGATGCTATGCTGTGAAAAGCCATGAATGTCTCCTAGTTTAAGGAAGGCCCTCTCTCAGTGAGTTCAGGGATGGGAGGGGCCTCTTAGGGATAGACAGGACCAAAGAGGTCTCTCTCCTCCATCCTAAAATTATCATGCATAGCTTAGCTCTTTATATGTTTAACCCCATCAATAAGCCTTTATTAAGCACCTAAGATGTGCCCACAATGAGACACAGACAGCATCATGTGGTGGGTGGAGATCTGGTTTAGGAGCCAGGTCAAGAATTGTCTCTGACATATATGTGTATGTGTGTAACAGGATTTGAATTTGTCCACCATCTAGTCTAACACAGCCTCCAAAGGAATCCTTACTATAACAGAACCAACAAGTGGTCATGTAGCCTCTGCTTGAACACCTCCAAGGCGGGTGAGCCCTCACCTCTCAAGGCACCTTATTTCACTTGGGGAAATGTGACTCTTTGCAATTCTCACTGGGAGCTCCTCCTTCCAACCTCCAGAACTAATGAAAACAAGTCTAGCCCATCTTCTAAATGAGAAGTCTTTCAAATACTTGAAGTCAGTTATCATGTAGATAGATGTCAAAGTGGATAAAGCACTGGACCTGGAGTCAGGAAGACCTGAGTCCAAATTCCGACTCAAACACTCACAAGCTGGTAACCCTTGGCAAGTCACTTAACTTGCCTGCCTCAGCTTCCTCATGTGTAAAATGGGTTAATAATAAAGCCTACCTCCAAATTTTGTTGTGAGGATAAAATAAGACAATATTTGTAAAGTATTTTGCAAACCTTAAAGCACTATGTAAATGCCAGCTATTATTATTATCGTGTCCCCTCTAATTCTTCTCTCTAGACTAAACATCCCTACTTACTTCATCGGATCCTCATGTGACATGGCCTCCAGGCCCTTCACACATAAGTCCCTAGGCAAGTCACTTAACCTCCCAATGCCTCAGACAACTCTCTAAGACTGTACTGTATGTTGCAGGGAAGGTGCTAACAGGCATTGGGAGAGGGAGCTTCCTCATCTGGGAGTTCCAGTCTCTATCTTCTTCCCCTGTTATGTGCGAGGCATTGTGCTGGGTGTTGGGTACCCAGAGATAATATTAAAACGTCCCTCTCCTCTCCCCACCCGGTAGAACGAAAGTTTCTTCATGGCAAGGACTCAGTATTACTGTTCTGTTCCATTACTCAATTTATGTTGTTCCGCCTCAGCATCCCCCAGTGCCTCACACGGTTCCAGCACTTAATGAATGCTCATTCGATTGGATAAATGGTCTGACCAAAGGCAAAAACGATCTCCAGAAGAGCCACCCCCCTGCCAGGTGAGTATTAAAGAACCACAAGGCTTTTGTCTTTTAATTACCTGGTGAGTATCCAAGGGATAGAGAGAGTTGAGGTCAATCAATCAACAAGGATTTATTAAGCACTTACTTTGTGCCAGACACAGTGCAAAGCCCTCGGGATACAAAGAAAGGCAAAAACACAGACGGAGAGGAGAAACATGCTCCTATTCAGTGTGTTCATGTTGGGCAGGGGTGGTAGAAAGAAAGGGACAAATTGTCAACATTCGTCTGATTCAGAGACAGTGGACCAATCACTTAACCACTCTGGGTCTCAGTTTCCCATCTGCAAAATAAGGACATATGCCAAATGACCTTCTAAGCTCTCTTCCAGCTCAAAACCTATGATCTATGATCTTTCCACCATTTTATCAAGTGGGAATGAAGCAATATCTGAGTATATGCCTGACAAAACAGACATAGGAACTATACGAATATAAACACAAAACATTTTGTATACAAATACAGTTAGATCTAAATAAATGAAGGAATATTTATTGTCCGTGGGCAGTTAAAGCCAATAAAATTTTTTAAAATGACAATTTTATCTAACTAATCTATTTATGTAATGCCCCTCCAACTAAATTACTAAAAACAACTCTTACTGAGTTAGAAAAAAAATAATAACAAAGTTCATTTGGAAGAACAAAACGTCAGGAACTTCAAAGAAACCAGGGGGGGAAAGATGTAAAGGAAGCAGATTCAGTAGTATCAGACTTTAAACCATATTATAAGGTGAGAGCATTGTTCAAATGTAAGATGGATAATTTTGATTATTTTAAATTGAAATTTTCCTGTGTAAATAAAACCCATGCAGCCAAGAATAGAAAGAATGCAGAAAATCAGGGGAAAAAACTTTCATCGACAATCTCTCAGATAGAATGTGATTGGGTTGGAATATTCCTGTGATTTAGGAAATGATGAGCTGGTTGATTTAGAAAAACACGGAAAGACTTGGATCTAATGAAGAGGCTATCCACCTTCAGACAAGCAGATGACACGTGGAAATAAGCACAGTATGGTCTTACATATATGTGTATGAGTGTATGTGTATATATATATATATATATATGTATGTTTATAAATATGTATGTATGTATGTATGTATCCGTCCCTAATTGTAGCCTGGGGGGGAGGGAAGAGAGGGGGGAAAAAAAGTAAAAAGTGCATGGCAGAAAACAAAAGAAAACCTACAGGGAAGCAGAGAAAAGCTGGACGGTTTTGAAAACAATATGTAGTATTTATTATATAGGTTTTCTTGAAATGGAAATTTATTGCTTTATATTAAATCCGCTCTTCTGTTTTGCTGTGTACATGGCAATTTTTTTCTTTTGTTATTTTATATTTAGTTTAACATAAACTTAAAAACTTTTTTTTTTAAGTGGGAATGAAGCAAAGTCTACCACCTGGCTTGGAAATTCAAGTTATGCAGAATCATCCACTGAACTCATGAAGAATTTTCCCAGGGGAAGGGAAGGGGGAGAAAGGAAGTGCCATCTTGTTCACTAAAGAAAAAGGGAAGGAGGAACCGTACTAAGTCAGACAAGTCATTTGAGTGCCTGGTAGGATATTGCTTTTCTTTAAGGAAAAAGGACAAGCACCACTGAGGGAAAATTAGTTCTTGCTTATTGGGTACTCTCACCTCTTAGGTTATCAGAAGGTTCGGGTCTCTAGAAAGGAACCCAGAATTCTAGAATCCTATTGATAGAAGGAGCTTTAGAATATCACCTCCACCTAACCTAGGACTCTACACCTCCTCCTTTATTCATTCTAGCATAACAACTCTCTCCAGAGTGAATGACTTTTTTTTAAAAAGCACTTATTAAGCATTTACTATGTCTCAGGCAATGCATCAAATACTGCCTACCAGGTGCTTAGATTCTACACCAGAGGCAGACAGCACAGAAAGGACAGTAGAGATGAAAAAGATAGCAGCAGCAGAGGGTAGACAAGTGAAGGCCAGGAAGTGCTGTGGCCTGCTGCCTGTTCCAGGCCATACAAAGGGAAGGCTCCCCTGCCAGAGAACACAGGGCCCCAGAAGCAGGAAGGAATCCAAGTTCCCTTGAGATAAGGAAGAGGGCCAGAGTCCAGATGGTATGGTTTGGAGATGGCCAAAAAGTGATCTACAATCTAAAAAAGATCTTAGATCTCCAGCTAGATGGGGCCTTAGAGGTCATCTGGTCCAACATCCTCATTTCACAGTGAAGAAAACTTAGACCTAAGGAGATGGTGACTTATCTAAGGTCAGGCAGATAGCAAGAATTAGAGGAGGGATTTGAACCCTGGTGTTCTGATATGGGAGCCAGGGCATTTCCTACTGTACCACATTCTGAGATCCTATTATCTGTCATTGGTACTCCTCAGAACAACCCAAATAGTTATTTACTAACCTCTAGATAGTAGAAGAGTTGGGGGGGGGGTTTTGGGGGGGGAGAAGAAATCAACCAATTTTGAAAGTTATCTGTGTCATTTTAACTGAAACCTGAATAACAGATTAACATATTTTTAAAAGTACTTGTTTTTTGTCTGCCAAAAAATTGGACCCATCTGAACACTTCCTTTCTTGCTTACCTTCAATGGGATGTCAATTTGTTTGGTACACACAAAATGCCATGCTCAGAGATGACCATCAAATCCTGCCTAAGACAGAAAGAGACGTGGTTCTAACACAGCCTTCTCCTCATTAGAAGTAGCACCTATGTCTCACCACTTGAAAGGAAATAAAAATCCGATGATTAAACTAAACAGAGAGACCCAAGGTCTTGTTTGGGCTTTTATTTTGGGTTTTAAATTTTTTATTAACGTCTTGTTTTTGTGTCACATCGATTTCCGTACATTATCCCTCTAGCCTGAAAGCTATCCATTGTACCAAAGATTAAAAAGAGAGAAAGAGAAGTTCAGCAAAACTAACCAGCACATTAAATGTGTCTGACAATATATACCATATTCCACTCCCAGAGTCCCCTCCCCCAATCTTCATTTTGGGGGTTGGAAATACATTTTCTCAATTTAGGGGGCAGAAGTACATTTTCTCAGCTCTTCCCCAGGTCCAACTGCTTAGGGCTTTTAATGCCTAGAGGAGGATGTAATTTGTGTTTTGCGCCCCTGGGGACCTTCTCCCTCCCAATCTTCTAGTGCAGGATGCTTTAAAAGAAAAAAGGGCAGGAAAGTACAAAAAGTACTCATTTAAACTGGTCTTTCTGAGGCCTGGGATACTGAGTAAGGACAGGTTGGGAATCTGCCAGATCCATGATGTCCACTGAGAAGACACCTCAGTGAGGGGGTCCCCTTATGAGAAGGGTAACATGCTATTTAGAGGCTAAGCCATGTTTACCATGACTCTAAAATAAAAGAAAACTCAAAGCATGCAATAAAGTTCTGGGTTACAGACTTGACCTTTGGTCAAGTATTGAAGACCATAAATACAGGGTGGAGGTTAGGGTGGTGGGGAAGGAAAGAGGGTGTGATGGCAGAGTGTCAAGGCTTCAAGATAATTTAATCCATCTTTGTCTGCCTCCTTCACCACCTAAGCTTTGAGTAAAAATCCTGCAAGGATATACTTTCTTAGTGAAGAAGAATGAGTCATAAGGGTACCAATCCTAAGGAGAAGCAGCAACCAGGGGCCAAACTGAGTCAGGAAACAGAGGGTTCAAATCTTGCCTCCAACTTACTGTCATAGGACAAGCAACTTAACTTCTCTGAGATCTCAGTTTCTCCATCTGTAAAATGAAGGGATTAACCTAAATGGCCTTTGCAGGCCCTTCCAACTCTAGGTCTGTGATACTAAGAGTCACCTGGATGGCAATGAGAATTTCATGCCCATCATTTGGCAATCAATGAACAAGCATTTACTTTTTTTTTTTTTGGCTAGGCAATGGGGTTAAGTGACTTGCCCAGGGTCACACAGCCAGTAAGTGTTACGTGTCTGAGGCGCAGATTTGAACTCAGGTCCTCCTGAATCCAGGGCCAGTGTTCTATCTACTGTGCCACCTAGCTGCCCCCCAAGCATTTACTTATTAAGGGCCCTCTATATGATAGGCAGACAGCACAGTGGACAGAATTCCAGGCCTGAAGTCCGGAAGACTCATCTTGCTGAGTTCAAATCTAACCTAAGACACTTATAGCTGTGTGACCCTGGGCAAGTCACTTAACCCAGATTGCCTCAATTTCCTCATCTATAAAATGAGCTGGAGAAGGAAACGGCTAACCCCTCCAATATCTTTGCCAAGAAAACTCCAAATGGGGTCACAAAGACTAGGACAGGACTGAAAAACAACTGAACAACAAAATGTGTGAGGCCCTACTGGAGGTGCCGAGGACAAAAAGCCCAAAATGAAACACTCTCTGCCCTCAAGGCACTTACATTCTACCAGGATGTTAGGGGTTCTGGAAGGTAAAGAAGAAGGCTGGAGGGAAGGGAGCAGGGAAATAACCTTTTTACTCTTCCCCATTGACGCTTCTGAAAAGTTTTCTTAATGTGAATTTACTCACCAACAAACAAACATTCTAATATACAAAGAACAAAAAACACTGTGCATGGAACTGTGCGTTTGTTACATCTGGCTCATTTTAAGTATATTACATTTAACAAGGTAGTGACAGAACTGGCATATTTGTGTTCCTTTCTGAACTTTTTGCTTTCTTCTGTTTCCTTGATTTTTTTCTTTCTACTGGAGCACATGCTATCAGACTCCTCACATGCTCTGTTTCAAACATTTTCTTCCCTCATGAAGCTTCCTGATACCATCCCCTTCCTCCTTTCTTTCATCTCCCACTTTACTGAATAAAATCAAGGACGTATACTCCAAGCTCCCTCTTCTCCAAATCTCAAAAACCTTCTACATCATCTTACATTCTCTTCTCCTTTCTTCCGGTCTCTGAGGAGAAGGTAGCCCATCCTACTAGTGCCAACCTTCTGTTATGCTTTTGATCCCACCCTCTACCATTTTAGTCCAGGAATTAGAACCAATAATAACTGGATTATCTTCTCTTTTCCCTCCCCCTCCACCACCCCATGTGTACTCTGTCTTCTTTCTTTTTCTGCTAGTTACTTCCCTGCCAAGTACAAACATACCCAAGTTTTCCCCACTATACAAACAAAACTTATGTGGTCTTTGCCATCCTTCAAGAACTCTCTCTTCTCTTTTTTCAGGCCAAGCTCCTAGACAGTCATCCACACCTGATATCTTCACTTCCTTACCTCTTCACCCACTTCTTTTGCACACTGGAATCTAACTCCACCATTTCATGGAAAGAAAGAGCTCTCTCCAAGGTTACCAACATTCTCTTCATTGCCAAATCCAACAGATCTTTCTCAATCCTCACCCTTCTTGACCTCTCTTCAGCTTTTGACACTGCTGACAACGCTTTCTTCCTGGATATGCTCTCTTCTCTTCTGTTCTGGAACATGGCTCTCTCCTGATTCTCCTCTTCTCAGTCTCCTTTACTGAATCACCATCCATCTTTTGCCCCCACAGCCCCCGCCCCCTATCGTACACCCCTTACCACTTCCACCCCAGTCCCCTCAAGCATGGATGTTTCCCAAGGTTCTGTCCTGGGCCTCTCTCTACATATCCTCTCTTGGTGGTTTGGTCAACCTGTGGTTTCAGTTGTTATGTCTACGCAGATTACTTCAAAAATCTACATATCCTGCCTTCATCTCTATTCTTGATTCCAGCCCTGTATCACGAACTGTCTGCTGGTCGTCCCAAATGGAAAAAATCACATCACTCTCCAAAGAGAGAGCAGAAATTATTGTTGTTGTTTTGCTTCTTTTTGGATCCTTAGTAATTAGCACAGTGCCTGGCACATAGTAGGCTCTTAATAATTACTTACTGACTGACTGATTCACATTTTCAAAACAGAATTCATGATCATTTACCCTTAAAACCAACCTTCTTACAAACTTCCTGATTTGGGCAGCATCATTACCCAGGTTCCCAAACTCAGAGTCAACTTCAACCATTTCCTCTCCTTCCCCTTCTAGAGCCAACCAGTGGGCAAATCTTTCAATCTCACCTCTACCTCTCTTTTCCTCTCTCTCTCTTTCCCCCTCCCTTCCCCTTCTTCCTCCCCTCCTCATCTATCCAAGTCACACTTTCACCTGGACTACTGCAATAGCCCCCTACTGGAAAAAGGGGGCTTCCAGTTTTTCCCTCTCTTCAATGCATACATTTGAAAAACTAATCTCCTAAGTCTGACAATGTTACTACCTTGCTCAAAAATCTTCAGTGGCTCCTTCTTGCCTCTGGGATAAAATACAGCCTCTTCAAATAGGCATTTAAAGCCCCCTAGAATCCAGACATGACCTACCTTTCCAGACTTATTTTCATCCTTTCACACATACTATGGCCAATTTACCAATCAAAAAGAATTTATTAACATGCTAGGCACTTTCCAGAGCACTGAGGATACAAAGACAAAACTGGTGAATTTACCCTTAATAAGGGGAGACAATGTGTTCACATTAAAAAGACATCTGGGAGCTGACTCAAGGTACCTCTGAATAGAAAGGCTGGGAGAGGGCAGGAAGGGCCCTAGCATAAGGTGGCTTCCAGGCAAACAGCTCTACTCTCTATGTCCTGAACTTGACCTTATGGCTCCTACCTCCTAGCTTTCAAATAAGCTGGCCCCAAGGCTGGAACTGCTTCTCACCTCCCTTCTGATTCTTATCTTCCTTAGCTTCCTTCTTGATTCACATCAGGTACCAGCTTCTTTACAAAGAAAGCCTTTCCTAAACCTTCCCGCCTGAAATGGACATGTGTGCACATCATATCCCCCTAATAGAATGTAAGCTCCACAAGGGAAGGGACTGTTTCAGGGTTTTTTGTCTCTGTATTCATGTACCTAGCACAGGGCCTCGTACATAGTATTTTATACATGTTCACTAAATATTCTGAAAGGCTGCAAGGAGACAAAAAGAAAATGGAATTATGTAGAACACATGGTCTCTATCCTTTAGGGCAAAGACACACAATTTATTTTTTATTTTTTGGAGCTAGAAGGGATCATTTAGTCTGGACTCAATTACTTTTTAAAAACTGAGACCCAAAGACGTTCAAGAAATTTGCCCAAGGTCACACAGATAATCAATAGTCATTTAATAAGGGCGAACAGAACACATAGTTGAAAAGGTATGACTGCTCAAAAAGAAAATGACATGAACAAGGCCACACTAAATGTAGTAGGCCAAGCTACAGCATCCAAAGAATACTAAAGAGGTGAGTAGAGATGGAGGTATCGGGACCAGGTGGATCAAAAAGCACTTGTGAAATGCTTACTATGTGCCAGATATTGTGCTACGCAATGGAGATAGGAGGGCAAAAACAGTCCCTGACCTCAAGCAGCTTCCACTCTAGGAGTCTATACAATAAGGAAATAATTATGTACATAGAAGATATAGACAGATGAGGTAGAAGGTAATCTCAGAGGAGATGGTAGAGGGTCTGGGAAAAGCCTATAACAGGTAAATGTGGGCTGAATCTTAAAGGAAGCCAGGTAAACTAAGAGGGGGGAGGGGAGATGGGAGAGCACTGGAGGCCTGAAGGGCAGCCAGTGGAGAAGCAGGGTCAAGAAGATGGGAGATGGGGCAGCCTGAGGAAGAAGCAGCATGGAGGACCACTGAAATCATGAAAGGAAGAGTGAGAAACCTGGAAGATAGGAAGCAATCAACTTACAGGGCACTTTCAATACCAAAAGAGCACTTCATATTTGCTTCCGGAGGTAAGAAGGAGTCACTAATATTTACTGGGGAGTTTGAGGGGAAAGGGAAGGCTACGGACCTATGCTTTAGGAAAATGATTTGGTGGGTGAGTAGAGAATGGATTGGAATATTGCAATAGCAGGGCAGCTAGGTGGCACAGTGGACAGAGAACTGGGTCTGGAGTCAGGAGGACCCGAGTTCAAATCTGACCTCAGACACTTACTAGCTGAGTCTCTGGGTAAGTGACTTAACCCTGACTGCCTTTAAAAAAAAAAAAGAGGACTATTACAATAGCTTCCTAATGGCAAAAGCAGCTTCTAGGCTTGGCCTCTCTTCAGTCCCTGCTCCACAATACTGACAGACTAATCACAGGTCTGGGGACATTGAGGGGGGGGGGAGAGGGAGAGAGAGGGAGAGAGAGAGAGAGAGGGGCAGGCACGGGGTCCCGTGGAAATACCATTAAACCTGAAGATTCTTGGCTCTGACACTTACTAGGCGTGTGGCCCTGGGAGAGGCCCTCCCCCTCCTCATCTGTAGAATGGGGTCCCATATGTCCTGCATCATCCAGGATTGGTATGAGGAAAGCACTCAGCACCCTTGCAGGGTTCTAGAAGTGTGGACCGTTACTCATTAGGAGTTTCCTGGAGGAGACGAGTTTGGAGCAGGCTCTTACACTGAGCCAACAGCATACAGTTTGCTGGAAGAAGTACTGGAGACCCTTTGGTACTTGGCAGTACCTTGGCAGTGTCCTGCATCCTTTAAGCTAAAGTGGCATATAAAATTGTTCCTAGTCTGAGCTGAAGAAATGTTACCTATGGGAAGTGCTGCCCATTCTCTGCTAATGAATAAGGGTAATTGATCAAAACATATGAATTGATGGGCTCCCTAAAAGTGCTTTTAGCAAAGTGGACAGTTTTTCATTCAAATACAGATTCACCCAGATAAAATCTAATAATGGAGATTCTGGAACCATCCCAGCATGGGTAATGTTCTTTCCCCTCAGTACGAAGGAAGAGAAGCAGGCTCCAGGAAGCCCATGCCCTCAGTCACAATGCGATTCCATCTCCAAGCCAAATCATCCCTTCTCTGTGGATAACTGATGGGATGCAGTGAAAAGAAGACTGGATTTGGGGTTATAGAGCCGGGGTAGGAACCTCAGCTCTGCTTTTGTTAACTGTGTCACAGTCAAACACTAAGCAAATATTGACAGCAAAGTCCACAAGTCACATAACGTCTCCCCTTTCATGCATCTACCTATTCAACAAATATAATTTAGAACATGTGTCTAGCACCCTGTTTGGCACAGGAGCTACAAAGAGGGACAAGACCCTGCCCTTGAGATTGTATTTGGAGTATTGGAGTATTTGGAGGGAGATGAGATGTGTTCCCAGTGAACTAGCTAGCACAGCTTTAAGTGTCCTAAGAAAGGGACGGAATACTGTGAGAGAGCAGGGAGACCTCAATTCCAGCTGGTGAAATCTAGGAGAGCTTCCTGGAGGAGATGGCATTTGAGCCTGAAGGATGAACAGAATTTCCTGAGGCTGAAAGGGGAAGGAGAAAAAGTAGTCCAAGGAAGGGACTGGCAACACCAGTAGTCCAGTCTGGATAGCACATAGGGAATCTAAAGGGGTGTGATGCTTTATAGGCTGGAAAAGCCCTAGTGAGGTTGGATAGAGGAGGGCCTTGAACGACTGACTACCCAACTACCCGGAGGAGTTGGACCTTGTTATCTAAACAACGGGAAGCCAAGAGGGGTCTAAGCCGTGGCTGGATAGATAAGGATGAGTGGCATAACGAGGCCGATTAATCTGATGATAAGAGTTGTACTCGACAGCAAAAGAGTGATGAGGTCCCAGACTGCGGCAATTGCCCAGATAAGAAGCCCTGAGCGCTTTGACAGGTGGCAGCAGCGATCAGGAGAGATCCCCGTAGACCGAACCAAACAGAGCCCCGGAGAGGCGTAGGCATCAGGCCCCAGCAGCATCCTTAAGCCACATCTGTACAGGTCCCACGGAGCTCCATAAACTCATCCCAGCTATGTTAGTTGGAACTCTTTTTAAGCTCACCACATGCTTGGCCTTAGGAGGTAAAACAGGAGGGAAGTGACTTTTTTCTGTAACACAAGAGGTTAAAAGTCCTGGCCTGAGGTAGATGAAAGCTAAAAGACAGAGGTAATCGGTGTCTAGAGGAGGGCGAAGCCGAGAGGGCGGAAGGAAGGGGGCTGGTGAGCGAGCAACGAGCCTACCTGCGGAGGAGACATCCTCGTGGTCCGAGCTGTTGTAGCTGCAGTCGCTGCACCTCTCCGGGGAGCTATGGCCCGGTGAGTCTCGGCCTGGCACCCCCAAGAATCTCTTGCGCCTCCAGGGCGGGAGATGCTCCCGAGCCCCTCGGGAGTGGGGTTCCTCCGGGGGTAAGGGCGAGCACCGCCCGTCCTTGCCCTCCGCCTCCAGCTGGTCCAGGTCCCGGCTGCGCCGGTGCCGTTTGCCCCCTATCAGGTGCAGCCAACGGTGGGGGCTGCCCGCCCGGGGGGGCTTCTCAAGCGCGTCCTCGCGGGGCAGGAAGCGGCAGGGTGCCAGGAGCAGGTGCCCCAGGACGAATTTCTCGTTCAGATCCACCACCTCGAAGTCGTGGTCGCTGCTGTCCCCGCCCTCGTCGGCAGTACCCTGGGCCTCGGGCTCCGGGTCCTCGAGCGCCGCTGGGGACAGCTCCTCGACTTCCTCCGGGCTGGTGCTGGGGGCCGCGGCGGCCGAGTCCGGGGACGGCTGCGCGGGCTCCTCCTGCCTCTGGGCATCCCCGGGGGCGCGCTCCGGCTCGTGCTCCGGCTTAGGCTCGGGCTCGGGCTCGGGCTCCTCCTGGGGCCTCAGGAACAGATGCTGGTGGATGGCCGCGGTCAAGCTCCGCACGGCGCCCCCTTCCCCGGGCGCCCCCAGCCACGCAGGAAACTCCAGGTTGACATAGTGGGGAGACTTGGCCGGGGTGGCTGCGCTGGGACCGCCTGGGCCGCTGTCCACCGCGGTGGACTCCGGCTGGGGCTGGGGCTGCGGCTGCTCCGGCCGGTCTGTGGCCGGCGCCTCCTTCTCTTCCTTCTCGGCGGGGCCGAGACTGGGGCCGGGGCCGAAGCCGGAGCCGCCGCCGCCGCCGCCGCTGCCGCCGTCGTCCCCGCCGCCGCAGCCCCCCCAGCGGCCGCAGTCGTAGCCCCGCTTCTCCCGGGCCAGGGCCGTCTGCAGGTAGATGACTTTGAACTTCTCCTCGGCCAGCACCTGTTGCAGCCGCTTCAGGTTGAGCTTGCAGCGCTCCAGCTCCTGCTGCATGGCTGGCACCGAGTCCAGCTGCATAGAGGGCACCGGCTCCCCGGGGAACTCAGCCCTCCAGTGGCGCTCGAAGTCCGCAGGCTCCCACATGCTGGCCCCGGGGGCGGGGGGCGGGGGGCGCGCGGCGGCCGGAGCCCGTGCCCGAGCCCTAGCCTGGGCCTGGGCCGCGGCGGTGGGGCGACCCGGAGGCCCCGGCTTCCTCCGCGCTGAGCCTGCGGCCGCCTCTGCTCCCTCTCCACACTTCAGGCCCGAGGAGAAAAAAGAGAAAAAGTTTTTTCCCCTTCCGCTGCCGTCTGGCTTTTTTTTTTCTTTTTGGTTTCAGGTCCCTGACGTAAGCGGCCCGGCCCCTCCGGTGAGGCGGAGGCGGGGGTGGGGGGGCGCGGGGACCCGCCCCTCGGGGGCTCGGCGAGCCGACGCGAGGCGCTCAGCCGTCCGCCCGAAGCCCCCTCCCGGGCTGACCTGCGCAGCGGCGGCCGCTGCGGCGATTGTAGGGCCCGAGGACGCTGTGGGGGGCTGGGCGCTGGAGGCGGGGCAGGGTCCGGTCAGGGGGGCGCCTCGCGCTGCGCAGCGTGGGAAAGGTTCTACTGCGCGCGCCGACTGGGGACAGGGTCTGGCCAAAGGCCGCGGGGGGCGGGGCTGGGTGAGACCTGGGGAGATGGGCGGGGCCCGCAGCACTCCCTGGCAGCTTAGGAGGGCGCGTGCACGGTGGGGGTGGGGTACGTGGGAGGGAGGCGGTCCCAGCACTGAGCGGGTGGCAAAGCAAGACCAGTGCAGTGGGGTACCACTCGCGCCCACTGCGTGTGGGAAGGCTCAAGGACGCTAGGACGTGACTGGAGACAAGGATCCGGAGGATGGAGGGGAGGGGGCGGGGCTCAGTGAAACCTGGGAGGCACGTCTGAATGGTTTGGGGGGTCTCGGTCTGAGGGGGACTTAGGGGTAGAAGCGAAGATTGTTTAGTTGTAGAAGCCAAGGCCTTATTTATTGAGGAGAGGGTCAGGGTTTGGGGCCAATGGGTTTCTTGAAGATGCGGCAGGAAAGGGATTCAGTAAACCTTTGCCCCTTCCCTTCCCTCTCTCCACTCCCTTGCAGGTGGTCCGAACTGTCCTGGGGCTCTGGCAAACATTCTTCAGAAGAGGTGGAGTCTAGGCTGCTTAAGATGCTCCATAGTGAGGGAAGGGGCTCCCGAGGCCCTGTGCTCCTTCCCATGCTGGGTTCCCTTCCAGACAGGGGACCACTGGAGAAAAATGTGCCCCATTGTGCCTCAGGCAGGGAACAGAAAGGCAGCAGAGCCCAAAAGACTGGAGAGGCCTCTGGTAACCTGAGACCTGCACAGATGGAGAAAAGGAGACCCAAACACCGGGGCTTCCTCGGCTCATTTTAATCAATCAAATATTTATTGAACATCTTCTATGACCTGGGCACCCTGGGGAATACATGAGAAGACCGAGTTGCCGTCAGATTTGGGGGGTGGGGAGGGATACTATCAACTACAGATCTCTGTCTGACTTCACATGCTTCAAATGTCTGACTTAAAAATGCTTCAGTTTTTCCCCAACTGAACTAAGGATATAGAGATTGTACAGGAGATGAGGAACATCCACGCTAGCATCTGTCTGAGGGCTGTTTTTAAAATTTCCATGGAGAAAGGGAGGATTCTAGTTAGCCGTTTACTGTGTCCTGCGGAAGGTTGATGCATCTAGCTCTTCCTTCCATCAACACCTAGGTCAAACACACTTCTTTTTTTTCTGTGACATGGAGTCAGTTCCGATGAATGAGGTCTTTCCTACTTTTGTTGTTTGCTTAGTGTCTAGGCATGTCAAGCCACTTGAAGGGTTCCTACTCTATCAATTCATGCTCTCAGAACAGTAGGACTCCCCTGGGAAAGGGAAAAATTACTTTTTCCTACTAGTATCTGGCAAATAGATCTGCCCTACCATCCCAGCTCTACACCTTATCAGGACAGCTAGGCTAATATCCTCCAGGTATGAATCATGGGTCTTGAGACATGAGGCAGGTTTCTCAACTCTGAGATTCCCCTTCTTTTCCTAAGCCTAAGTGAATTCTTTCTTTCTTTTTCTTTTCTTTTCTTTCTTTCTTTTTTTTTTTTTGGCTAGGCAATGGGGTTAAGTGACTTGCCCAGGATCACACAGCTAGTAAGTGTTATGTGTCTGAGGTCACATTCGAACTCGGGTCCTCCTGAATCCACGGCAGGTGCTCTATCCACTGTGCCACCTAGCTGCCCCATAAGTGGATTCTTTCAAGCATTTTGCTCCCTTCTGGTTTTCTTTGGCTTGTCACAGATACTGATCATTTGCTGGGGTGGGAAGTGGTGGTATGTTTTTCATCAGTTTGCCATTGGAAATGGGCATACTTTTTAAATAGCCAAAACAGTACTTCCAGGTTTTGAATTATTGCTCAATCGTTCAGCCTGTTACTTAACCTTTCTCTCTGCCATGAACTGCACATTTAGAGTAGTTCTCTGAAATGCCAAGGTTGTGTTGTAATGGTATCTTCTCAATGAGGAAGTGATAGCAGGCTCAGAATCACAGAATTTCATAGTTGAACTAGAACTCAGAGGTCACCTAGTCTAATCAGTACCTGAATTGAAATCTCCTCTATGGTGTAACTGACAAAGCTAAAAGCCCTTCAGGGAAGAGGAACTTACTAAAAATAACTAGCATCTAATTAACACTCTAAGGTTTACAAAGTGCTTTATAAATATTGTTTCAACAAGGAAAAGTACCTATATGTACAAAAATATTTATAGCAGTTGTGGGGGCAAAGAATTGGAAATTGAAGGGATGCCCATCAGTTAGGGAATGGCTGAACAAGTTGTGGTATATAGTTGTGATGGAATACTATTGTGTTATAAGAAATGATGAGCAGGGGGCAGTTAGGTGACGCAGTGGACAGAGCACCGGCCCTGAGTTCAAATCCAGACTCAGACCAAACACTTGACATTTACTAGCTGTGCGACCCTGGGCAAGTCACTTAACCCCAATTGCCTAAAAAAAAGGGAAAAAAATGAGCGGGATGGTTTCAGAAAAACCTGAGAAGATTTAGATGAACTGATGCAAAGTGAAGTAAGCAGAACCAGGAGATCATTGTCATGTAACTACACTGTGCCTCAGTTTGTTGTTTGGTCGTTTCAGTCATGTCCTACTCTTCATGACCCCATTTGGGGTTTCCTGGGCAAAGAAACAGGTGAGGAAACTGAGGCAAACAAGGTTAAGTGACTTGCTCAAGGTCACACAGCTAGTAAGTACATGAGGCTAGATTTGAACTCAGGAAGATGTCTTCCTGACTCCAGGCCCAGCAACCTATCTACTGCACCACCTGGCTGCCCATGTGCTTCAATTTACTCATGCATTAAAACAAAGGAGTTGAAACAGTTCCAAAGGACATGCTACCCACCTCCTGCTGGAGAGATGATGGACTTAAAACACATAATGAGACATACATTTTTGTACATAACGAGACATACATTCCCCCAATGTGGGAATCTGTTTCTTTAGACTATATTTGTTATGAGAGTTTTCTATTTCTTTTTTTTTCAATTGTTCAAATGGGAGGGAGTAGAAGGAAAAGAAATAAATATATTCATACATTGAAAAAAATTAAACAAAAAGAATTAAAAGTCAAAGAAACTAAGTGGCTTGACCTCAATAGCCTTTAAAGCCCCTTCTAACTTGAAACCATGATCCCATGAAGACCATTGACATTGCTATTAAATTCAATTCTTTTTGTCAACAATTCCTAAATTTAAAATTAAATGAAGCCATCATAAAATCACATGGGTGTCACTTGTGGTCTTTTTGTACCCAATGATCTAGGTGTGTTTGGCATTATCAAAAGGAGGTGGGGAGGGCTTTCCCCAATAGATAACAAGTCAAAGGATATAAATAAGCAATGATCAAAAGAAAAATTATAAACTACAAACAAATATATGAAAGAATGTTCCAAATCACTAATAAGAGTAATGCAAGTCAATACACCCCTGAGGTTTTGCCTCATATCCAGCAACTGAGCAAAGAGAAGCAAAGGATAGGAAGAGTAAGTGTTGGTGAGGCTGTGGAAAGACAAACACACAAAAGCAGGTGGACCATTTGGGAAAGCAATTTGGAATTAAATAAAAACTAAAATGTCTGTTGCCTTTGACCCTTTGATTCAACTACTAAGCATGTACCCTAAGGAGATCACTGACAAAAACAAAGCCTTCTGTATACACCAACATACTTATAGAAGCATGTTGCTATGCTGTAAGAAAACAATGAGCGTAATGAATGTAGAGAAGCATAGAAAGATATATGAACAGATACGAAGTGAGAAAGCAGAAGCAGGAAAATGACATTCACAATGACTACAATAATGTAAACAGAAAGAAAACCCACAAAATTATCCAAGTTGAATATTATGAAATAATAAAGCATTAGAATAATTAAATTTAATAAATAAAAGAATAAATAAAAGAACAATAAAAAATAAACTTGGATCCAAAGAAGAAACATAAAAAGACACCTCTAGATCATCCTTTGCAGAGGTAAGGAAGGGAGGTCTATGGATACGGAACATTGTATATACCATGAGTTTTTTTGTTGTGTGGATTGGTTTTGTGTAATCATTTTTCTTTTCCACTTTAAAAAAAATTCTTTGTCATAAAATATGGTTCTCTGGGAGGAAGAAGGAAGAGACAAAGGAGGAAATCATAGGGATATACACAAAAGATCAGTAAAATCTATTAAAAAGGGAGCAGGATAGTTTCTGCTATAGAATTAGGCTTTTCTTGTATCAATGCTTCAATTTTTTTGGCAAACAAGTCCTATATTTGAATACTGCATAAATTCACAATGAAATCTGCTTAGAAGTGAGAATTCACCTCTGTTCTGTACAAAGGTGGGAAGGGGAGCCCCTGTGGGTGTGGAACGCTGCATATGATATCAAATGTGATTGCCATGTTGTTGATTAGTTTTACCGAACTTTTTCTGTCTCCTTTTTTGTTCTTTGTTTTGAGGACTGAAAGTCTGGGAGGGAAGTAGAAGAGATATATTGGGAAATTAAAGTGATTTAAAAACAATAAAAATCAAAATTTTAAAATTTGCTTATGCAATTTTTTTTACATTTGTCCAGTTTAATTTGTCCAATTTAGTCCTGCCTTGTTAAAGGCTAAGGGTTTAAGATGAGTTTCCACCCTTAGTTTTGTATATTTATTTAAAAAGATCTAAACAGAAAGAAAGAATCTGCTTAGAGGTAAAAGACTTTTTCTCCCCTAGGTTGACAAAGGCAAACCTCACACCACCCTAGTGAAGTCTGAGTAATTCCAGAGGTGGTGGTGGTTGTGGAGGAGGAGGAAGATGAGGAGGAGGAGAAGGAAGAAGAAGAAGAAGAAGAAGAAGTAGAAGAAGAAGAAGAAGAAGAAGAAGAAGAAGAAGAAGGAGAAGAAGAAGAAAGTATTTAATAGTAGCAGTATTAAATTAAATCATAGTAGCAGTAGTAAATTCCTCCACTAAGTATTTTTTTCTTTCTGCTTGCCTTTGAGTGGAGGTACAGAATCAGTTCTGCTTTGTGTTATCACTAGTCTCTCTACCATGCATGGTATAAGAGCTCATGTCCTGTCTGACCACAGAGTGGTTATGCCTGAGAATTTTTATAATTCTCAATGTATGTGTCATACTGAGGAAAGCATTCTATAAGATGACTAAGATTCTGCTGAATCCTGCCATTCCCATGCAGGAGACAGAGTGGGCAGAGACCTTTGGGCCATTTAGCTCTCAATGCCACAGTGGTAGGAAATCCTCAGTAAAATAAGAATTTTCTCCTTACACTCAGAGCTATAACTAGAATGGATTGAATAGGCCTTTGTCCAGCAGCACCAACATGGGAGAGGAGCATTTTCTGGGGAAGGATATACTTCTTGACTGGCCCACACCTCACCTCATGGTCTTCTACCCACCATTAGCAATGGACTTGGCCCTTTTCTCTTGGGCACAGCTTCCCCACCCAAGCCCTCGTGAGTAAGGGCTGGACTCTCTGGGGTCAGCTGTACCGGTCTCCTTGTACCAGTATCAGCCTCTCTGTGTTGCTGCTGCTGCAGAGGCCCTGCCCAGGGGCCAGGATTTGCCCCAGCTGCCAGGATTCCTAGTTCTGGGTCTGTTTACACTGTCAGGATCAATTTCCCTCACCTTTTTTTCTTCACAGACTGTCATGCAGGGGACCTGTTTACCCTTCATTTCGGAGGAAGTCAAAGCCAAGGTTAGAGTGAACAACACCACTGAATAGTTGAGTCTTGGACAAGCTTTCTTCATCTATCTAATGAGGATAATAATGCTGGCTCCCCCCAGGTCTTTATGGGAATCACCTGAAATAATGTATGTCTAAGTGCTTTGGAATCTCAAGGCAAAGTGTAAATTAGCTATTATCATTATTAGGGGAAAAGCCCCATAGGTAATGTCCCAGGAATCTCCCCTTATCCTGCCAGCCTTTGTTCCCAGAAATGGCTCTCTTAGGTTGAGGTTTCTTTATCAGACGAGGAATGAAAGACGTTAGTCATAGACCATGCCTCAGCACAGAGATGAGGCCAGGGCCGTTAGAATAAGCCTGAGAGAAACACAGCATTGTAAACTCAGTGAACACCTACTGTAGGTACCTGACTGATACAGCCTTGTGTTATACCATGTGGTATAGCAGAGAGACTGGAGATTCAGGAGACCTGGATTCTAGTCCTGGCCCTAGACCTAACCAGGTGACCTTGGACAAGTCACTCCTCTCCTCTAGGTTTCATTGTCCTACTCTGTAAAAAGAGAAGTTTGGGTTAGAAAATCTCTAAGGCAGAGGTGCCCATGACCCATAGCACTCTAGAGTGAAGCCAGAACCAGATTAAAATGTAATTAAGAAATACTTAACCAAATAAATAAATAAAAATATAGTAGATAACATAAAGTTTTAAAACTAAGCCAACATGTGACCTACAGGGCTTCTCATATACAGATTAGTGATCCCCATTTCTATTTGAGTTTGATGACACTGATCTAAGGTCTCTCCCACCACTAACATCCTGTGTTGCTCAAGGTTCCTTCTAGCTCTGATATTCTACGTTCTGAATTTAACTGAGCTTTCACCCAAGCCTAGGGTGTATTGCGGAAAGAGATGTGACTCTGGATGGTAGAGAGAATGCTGAGCATGATGTGACAAGGAGTACTTGTAGGAAGCACTTACTTCAGTTTGTAGAAGAAACTTGGGAGACACACGTGGTTCCAGAGACTATTTGGGAAAGACGCATGGAGTGAGAAGCAGCAGACATGTAGGAGAAGCTCGATTCTCAACGTGTCTTCCTAGAGACTGCTAGAATAGATCTTCATAGGTGAGAGATCTCTTGTTTTGAGCTGAAATCTCATCTTACTCCAAGCTAAAGAGCTCATTCATTCTTACATAGGTATATTCTAATCTGTATAATCTCTCCAGCCTCTTTACTTGGATAAATGTGTTTACTGGCTATTTGATATCTGTGACAGTTTTTTGTGTGACCAGGATTTGGTGGGAAGGAACTCAGCTAGCAAGTATAAGCTCAAGGCAACCTTCTCCCTTAGATTTTTTTTTTAAATTTCCCCCACTTACATGTAAAAATAATCATAACATTTTAAAAAAGTTTTAAGTTTCAAATTCTATCCTTCCCCCTTTTCTGAGACTATAAGCAATCTGATACTAACTTCTCCCTTTAGGAGCTATGTGTATCCCTTCACTGCTGAGGAATGATAATATAATGGAAAGAGCACCAGACTGAAAGAGTAGACAACCCCATAATAGTAGTGTGGTCTTACCAAGGGGGCAGCTTTTCTTCTAAACCAGACTTGTATCCCAAGACTGCCAGTATTTGAGGGGGAAGATTGATGTAATCCTATCCCTCTTGGAAAGAGACAAGGGAAGGAACAAGGATTCAGCCATAATCTTCTTGCTCCCTTCAAGGTGGGAAATCCCTACCTCCCTTGGAGAAAAGTAGCACGGATTTAAGACACATCAATTTGTGAGCCATGTCTATACATTGGGACAATCCATGTGGCCGTATCTGTTCTTCATGGGGACACACTTAACTTACATAAAGCTCCTCCTGGCTCTGATATTCTACATTCTAAAGCCTTTTCCATTTTTGATGTTCTCTGTTCTAAAGTCCACCCTGGTTCTGATATGCTATGGTTCTACATATGAAGATTATCTTTATGCCCTACTATCATCAGTCAGGTGTGACCCAGCAATAATACCCTACCCTTTGACCTACCACTAACATAATGTTGTTGTTGTTCAGTCACGTCCAACTCTTTGTGACCTTGTCACCCAGTGATACTGGCCTCCTTGCTGTTCCTCACACAAAACTGTCCATCTCTAGACTCTGTACATTTTCACTGGCTGGCCCCCATGCCTGGAACTTTCCCTCTGCACATCTCCACCTCCAGGCTTTTCTTCAAAGCCCAGCTAGAACCTACCTTCCACAGGAAGCCTTTCCTGATTTCCCTGTAATTCCAGTGCCTCCTGTCTATTGATTATCTCAAATGTATCCTGTCTAAAGCTTGTTTTTACAGAATTGTTTACATGTTGTCTCCTCCATTAGACTATGAGCTCCCTGAGAGCTGAGGCTCCTTTTGTATGGCTAGTGCCTAGCACAGTGTTGGCATATAGTAGGTGCTTAATAAATGTTCACTGAGTGACTGACATATGTGATGCCATCACCCACAAGGCTGGGAATGATTTCCTTGCACATAATCCATCTATGGCTATAATGCCCAACTTGGAGTCAGGAAAACCTGGGTTTTAATCAGAGATTGGCTAGAACCAGTACCCAAAAGACAATTGTTAAATTTTCAATGGAAGCATTTACACCTCAGAAATCAGCAAATACTACAAATTAGGCTTGATTTATTGCTCTGTTCATTGTTTAGACATAAGAAAGTCATGAAGGAAGTATTAATACTGCAGATTCAACTTAAAAGTGTGATGTGGGGGCAGCTAGGTGGCACAGTATATGAAGCACCAAACCTGGAATCAAGAGGACCCAGGTTTAAATCTGACCTCAGTGTGTGTGACCTTGGGCAAGTCACTTAACCCCAACTGCCTAAAAAAAAAAGTCTGAT
The DNA here is from genome assembly GCF_003287225.1 of Phascolarctos cinereus. Lineage (NCBI taxonomy): Eukaryota > Metazoa > Chordata > Mammalia > Diprotodontia > Phascolarctidae > Phascolarctos > Phascolarctos cinereus. Next base: position 32,253,141 of record NW_027555958.1, read on the forward strand.
GTGCATGTTTGTTTTTTTCTGCTTCAGACACTTGAAAGCCACATGGCCCCAGGCAAGGCACAACCTCTCTGGGACTCAGTTTCTTCCTCTATAAAGGGCTGAGGACTGGACTCAAATGACTTTGAGGGTCCTTTGCAGTCTATCATCCTGAAAGGCTCAGGAAATGGAAATGACTTATCTAAGATCACATGAGTGGTAAGTAGCACATTTCAATCTACGTCATCAGATATCAAAATACAGTAAGTACTCTTTCCACTCTACATCATTTCCCTTGCATTTTTAAAAAGCTTGTTTTTTCCCCCTTAGTATATAATTGGTCTTTTAATTTTATATCACCTTTATTTCCAAATAGGGCCTTCCCTGCTCCCCAGGAAGCCATTCTTTGTTGTTGTTGTTTTATCTGAACACTCTAAATTTCTTCTATATCAAATTAGTAAAAATTTGGCTCAGAGAACTCTGATGAAGGTAGAGTGTTGTTTTCTATTTTTAACATTTTTTTAATTTTGAGTTCCAAATTCTTTCCTTCCCCCTCCCCATCCATTGAAAAGGCAAGCCAAATAATATCAATTATACACGTAGAATCATACAAAACATATTTCCATGTTAGCTATGTTGGAAAAAAAACAAAGCAAGAAAAATATAAAGTGAAAAAAGTCTGCTTCAGTCTGCATTCAAAGTTCATCAGCTCTCTTATCTGGAGGTAGATAGCATTTTTCATCATGGGTCCTTTGGAATTGTCTTGGATCATTGTTTTGATCCGAGTAGCTAAATCTTTTACAGTTAATCGTTGTACAATATTGCTGTTACTATGTACAATGTTCTTCTGGTTCTACTCACTTCACTTCGTGTCAGTTCATAGAAGTCTTCCTAGGTTTTTCTGAAACTGTCCCCCTTGTCATTTCTTATATGTTGTTGTTCAGTCCTGTCAGACTCTTTATGACCCCATTTGAGGTTTTCCACTGGAGTGGATTGCCATTTCCTTCTCCAGCTCATTTTACAGATGAGAAAACTGAGGCAAACAGGGATAAGTGACTTTTCCAGAGTCACACAGCTAGTATCTGAAGGGCTGCGGAAGATGACTCCAGGCTGGGTACTCTATCCACTGTGCCACTTAGCTGTCATTTCTTATAGAATAATAATATTCCATCACATTCATAAACCCCTCAATTTCCAATCCTTTGCCACTGCAAAAAGAGCTACTATAAATTTTTTTTTGGTACATATGTAGGTGCTTTCCCTTTTCTTTGCTCTCTTTGGAATACAGACCTAGTAGTGTTATTTTTGCTGGGTCAAAGGCTAGGTGGCACAGTGGATAGAGCACTGGGCCTGGAGTCAGGAAGACCTGAGTTCAAAACTACTCTCTGACAGTTACTAGCTATGTGACTGTGGACAAATTACTTAACCTCTCTTTAGCTCACTTTCCTCATCTGTAAAATGGGGATAGCAATAGCACCTACCTCCTAGGGTTGTTGTGAGGATTAAATGAGACAATAATTACAAAGCACTTAGCATAGTTCCTGGCACATAGTAGGTGCTATATAAATGTTAAATATTATCACTATTATTATTAGATGGAGAGAGAAAAAAATATTCAGTATAACTAAACTCCTCCACCATGTCTGATAGTACATGTTACATTCTACACCCCCTAGTCTTCTCCACCTCTGTGATAAAGGGAAGAACAAATATTTTGTCATGTCCAAGACTTAGTTATTCATCACAGAGTATTTAGTTTCATTTAAAAATTTTTCATATTCTATTTTCATATAAGCATGTATATATATTAAAAGTCCATTTTCAACTCACTTTCACTTTTCCTTTTTTGTGTGTGTGAGCAGGGGTGATCTTAGAACAACCTTAGCTCAGGCCAAAATTTTCCCTTTCATAGACATTTTTCTCTGAGACAGCTCCCTCTCTCCCAGCAATCACTGTTTGTACCCTAAGAATTGGGAGAGGTGCTTTACAAGATCTAATTTAGGGAATGGCTCCTTTCTTGGACTATCATTCCTCCCTCAAACATATTCACCCTCTCTGCACTTCTGGGTAATGCTTTAAATTCTTTTAACAAGAGACTAAGTCTTTCTGTAAATTAGAGTTAAGACTTTAGGGCCTAATGTCTCAAAGATGGGTCAGTGCCCCATTAGGGAACTCTCCTAGGTGAAGTCTTTTGCTAGGATTCCAATAGTAAGAAATTCTTAGTGTGATTTACAAACCTTAAAATGAAAATACCCCAGGGAGAGGAAAATCACTTCAGGTGAAAATGATACATCATACAACTTTTCCTTGGAACAAGTTTAAAATGAAGAAGGGTAGAGGGTCTGAATGATAGGGGGCTGGCAGGCTCAAGATCAAGGAGCCTTCCTTCGCTGATTTGACTCTGACTTCCTCTTAGCTCCCTAACCTTGGATATGGCCCTCCACCCAGGACAGCCAAATACAGAGTGACCAACCCAGGACTCCTTTGCCCTCTGGGATACAAAAAGACTCCAAGGACATCCCCTCTCCCCCAGACTCTACCCTGTCTTATACTTTGCTTGTTGTCTACAGATGAATTTGCTGTGACTGATAATAATGTTATATATTCCATCAAGAGGAAATGAGTGGGGGCATCTAGGTGGTGCAGTGGATAGAGCACTGGCCCTGAAGTCAGGAGGACCTAAGTTCAAATCCGGCCACAGACACATAATACTCACTAGCTGTGTGATTCTGGGCAAGTCACTTAACCCCAATTGCCTTCACTGGAAGAAAAAAAAAAGGCAATGAGTGACAGTGGAAAGAGAGCTAAATTTGATGCCAGGGACCCAGGCTTGAATACTCCCTGTGTGACCTCAGGCATATATCATGTAACTTCTGTGGGCCTCAGTTTTTCAAATTTAAAATGGGGAAGGGGACTTCTGAAGTCTTCTAGTTCCATATCTGTGACCTCATTGTACCTTATTGTAGTCTGGGATTATTCTCCCAACTCAGGCTCACATTGGCCAGATTCTATTGCCCTTTCAGGGCTCTAGTGTTAATGCTGAGGAGCTGAGAGATTATAGTTCACAAGCTCCCTCTCCCACTTTGCTTCTCTTCCTAATTATAGATGGATATCAATTAGGCCATCAGACTCAATCAGCTTTGAGATGTGAGTATTTAAATAGTAGTAAAGCTGGTACAAGACATCTCTGCCAAACCCTCCCATCAGTATATACAGAGGGTAGAGAATACATGTAGCAAAAGGTTACTTCTTAGTTCCTAGAAGGCCCTTGGCTGGAGTCTCTAATCTGCTCCTCCTGGGTATGGTGTGGACTTTCTATAGGGCTCCTTAGAGAGCCTAGAATCTGCCTTTCCTCATCAAGCCCAGTCTATCCTCAGCCCCTAATGCAGACACTACCAGCAGCCATTGCTGGCCTGGGGATATTACTAAGATGTCCATGAAAAGTCCAAGTCTTCCCATCCTCTGAAGTTCCCAAAGGCATCCTTCACCCACAGCTTGGAGGCAGGGAGAGGAGGCTGAGCCCCAGGCCAAGCTCTTCCCCTCTTCTGGAAGCAATTCCTCCTTAGGGACTTGGCTGAAAAGCCTTTACTGGCTAAGCTTCAAGTTGAATCACTAGGGTCTGAAGTGGTGTGCTGTTTTATACAAAACCCACAAGAAGTACTTGAGTCTCTTCAACCAATGCTAGCACTTCCTCTGTGGTGTCACTCCAATTCATCCAATGGCTTTCAAGGACTTAGAAATAGACTTTTCATTGTTCTCACCCCATAGAGGTGTCAGGGTTTGACGTTTTGCTATTTACAGTAAGAGGTAATTGATTAATTAACTCGGTGGATTTTATACTTTCTTATATTATGATTCTTGGACTAGCCAGAGTCCAAGGTCCCTTCTAGCTCCAAATCTGTGATCCCACAAGGCTAGGCTTGGAGTCAGGAAGACCTGAGTTCGAGTTTTGCCTTCAGCTCTTACTGGCTGTATAATCCAGGGTTAACTTCTTAATGCCCCCAGTCATCCCTTTTAAATTATTGATATCTTTTGTTTTCATATTAACATCATTTATCAATATATCCTTCCTCCCTCCTCAGCCCAGCAAGTCATGCCTTGTAACAGAGAATAAAGAAAGAAAGGTGGGGGGTGGGGAGACACAGTTTGTTGTTTTTTTTTTCAGCCAGAGACAAGGTTTATTAAAGATCTGCCGTATTGGCCAGACTTTTAAGGAATCTGAACATTTGTGACCTATTGGCTATGTTCTTAAGGAATCTGAGCACCTTAATGGAGACAAGGTGGACCTTGTATACTGAAAGACTGTGGGAGAGATCTAGGAAGGATCTTGATGGGAGTGACTGGGAGGTTGAGAGTGGGGTCTTGATAGGGTCAAGGGTGGAAAGTAGCCAGGGGCCATGGGGAGGTAATAGACAATGGAAGGCTGGGCTAGGTTAAGGGTAACTGAGAATTGGGAGATTGGGCCTAGGTGATAATGAAAGGCCAGTTGATAGGATTATAGCCTCAGGCGAATGCCAGAGACCTCGTTGATCAAGTGGGAGAATTCAAGGAGAATCTCTCAGACAAATGGGACCCAAATTCTTTTGGGTGTAAAGAGTGAAGGTCTTGGCTTCTAAAACTTCTTCCTGCTGGCAAGGGGCACAGAGCTGTATCTGCCTCTCTGGGTCCCATTCAAGGGGTCAGACTTTAGGTCCAGTGGGCTAGAAAACCTTGGACTCAGTCAGAGGTTGGTAGCAATCTTCTGGAATTTGATGGTTCAGACCCTGGAGGAGACAAACCTTCCAGTCTTGGCTGAAGAAGAGCTTGAGATTAGGCAGTTCTTCCCGGTCAGGGAACATTGAGGTCTAGAGGTTTGAGGGTGCTGGGACCCCAAAATATCAAGGGCAAGAGACACAGGTCCTGCCTGAAAGAATTCTACCAAAGCCTTCTTTCAGCCAGAGATAAGATTTGTTAAAGATCTGCCACATTGGCCAGACTCTGAAGGAATCTGAACATTTGTGAGCTATTGGCTAGGTTCTTAAGGAATCTGAGCTAGGGAAGCAGTTTAGTAAAATTAACCAACACATCAACTAACTCTGACAGTTTATCCCAAGCATTTCATGAAGACTCTTAAGTTACTGATGAATTGAATTGCCAATCTGCATTGGTGGAGAGAGTTTCCATCCTGGGAGTCCCTCAGATGGATGACATCCTTTTTGTTGTTCAATTGTTTTCAATTGTCTGTGACCCCATTTGTGGTTTTCTTTTCAAAGACACTGGATTGGTTTGCCATTTCCTTCTCCAGCTCATTTTACAGATGAAGAACTGAGGCAAACAAGTTAAGTGACTTGCTCAGGGTCACATGGTTAGTACATGTCTGAGGCCAGATTTGAACTCAGGAAGATGAGTCTTCCTAATTTTAAGCCCAGTGTTCTATCCACTGTGCCACTAGTATGGATATCTCTCTATGTCATTTAACTGGTGGGTTTGGGTGGAATGCTGTGGGTGTTCACTCTGGAAACTATACATAATACCAATATTCTTCTCCCTTCTGTCAGAAAGGATCTCCTGAAGTAAGCAGAACCAGGAGAATGTTGTACACAGTAACAGCCACACTGTGCAATGACTAACTTTGATAGACTTAGCTCTCCTCAGCAATGCAAGAATCTAAGACATCTCTGAAAATTTCATGATGGAAAATGCTATCCACAGCCAGAGAAAGAACTATGGAGTTTGAATGCAGATCGAAGCATACTATTTGCTCTTTTTTTCCTTCTGTTTTGTTTTGTTTCTTCTTTCTTGTGGTTCCTCCTATTGGTTCTAACTCTTCTTTACAACATGACTCATGTGAAAACATGTTTAATAGGAATGTATATGTAGAGCCTATATCAGGTTGCATGCCATTTTGGGGAGGGAGGTGGGGAGGGAGGGTGAGAAAATTTAAAATTCAAAAGCTTATGGAAGTGAATGTTGAAAGGTAAAAGTAAATTTAAAAAAAAGAAATGAAGAAACAAAAAGAAAAAGAAAGGAACTCCTATTCAGGCCTTCCATCTTGGCACAGAGCAGACTGTATTTGCCCACATTGTCATTCAATTCTGCTTTGTTGGTTGGTGATCACACTGAGTACCACACTGCCAGCTGTATGCCACACAAACTCTGTGCACATTTCGATGCAGTGTGACAGCAGGACTGTGTTTGGAAGAAGCCATTCTTGGGAGACTATAGGCATGTGATGTAAGCACAAAGAAAAGAGTTTAAGGGAAATAACGTCACCTGAAAAACCATTTATGAACCATAACGAACAAGCAAGTGCACTGATACACTATTGGTGGAACTGCATATTAGTGCCAACACCGTGGAACACAACAGCAATATGTCGTAAGTCATGAAACTAATCAGCCCCTTTTAACCTGATGATTTTGCTACTACAACCTGATCCTAAAAGCATTACAAAAGGGGGAGGGAAAGTTCCCCATCTGTACAACAAGATTCACAGCTGTTCAGTTTGCAGTAACAAAGAATTAGAAGCAACCAATTCAAGGACTGAAGAATGTGGGATAAATTGTGATGTGTTAATGGAAGAGAAGCAGCCTTGATATAGTGAATAGATAGAATACTGGGCTTATAGAGCAGATAGGATCAAGTCCTGCCAACCTCTCTCAGCCTCAGGAAATGCTCTAGGCGTGACTTACTCAGGACTTTGTAGAAAAGGTTGGAATCAGTAACAACAACAATAATAGCTAAGATTTATACAGCACCTACTATGTGCCAGGCACTGAGCTAAGCACTTAAAAAATATCTCATTTGATCCCTACAATAATCCTAGGAGGTAGGTGCTATTATGATCCCCATTCTGCAGATAAGGAAACTGAGGTAGAGGTTAAATGACTTGCCAACGTCACACAACTATTGTTTGAAGCCAAATTTGAACTCAGGTCTTCCTGACTTCAGCCCTAACATTCTATCCATTGTGCCATCAGGCTGGCCCCACTGACAAAAGGAGGTCCTTATGCTGATGAAATTATAGATCCTTCATGTTTTAATGCAGTAGAAGCTTCTGGTGTTAAAAATGATGAGTATGAAACATGCAAGGTAGTATGGAAGGACTTTCTTATGAGGATATGAGCTCCTTGAGGGAGGAGACTGATTTACTTTTGTCTCTGCATCTCCAGTGATTATAGCATAGTACCTGGAAGTTAAGTGCTTAATAAATGCTCATAGACTGATCAATCCACACAAAAGAATGCAGAGTGAAATCAACAGAACTGTAATTACACTACTATGTGTGTGTATGTGTTCACATAATACATGTACATTAGAGCTGATAAATCAAGAGACAGAGATACATAAAGAGATAGAGATAGAGGATGGATGGATAAAGAGAAAGAGATAGAGAAACAGAAAAAGGGATAGATGGATGGATGGATGGACAAATGGATGAAAGATGCATGGATGGATAGATAGATAGATAATGTTGGGAAAGGAATTAGACCTGTGATTTCATTGGCATAAGGGGTAAAACCCTCTACCTTCACAGTCCAGTATCTCCTCCATCCCTAACCTCCACTCTCAAATCTCCAATTGCCTCTTGTACTTCTCAGACTGTATGTCCCATGGATATTTGAAATTCAACACGTCCAGAACTCACCTTGTTATCTTTTCCCCAAGCTCTCCCCTCTTTCTAACTTTGCTATCACTGTTCTTTCAAGGGTACCACTATCATCCCAGGCCCTCAGGCTCATAACCCACATGTCATCCTTCCAAGTTTTATTGATTTTTACCTTTGTGATATCTCCTACATATGTCCCCCTTCGCTCCTCTGACACTGCCACCATCTGGTGCAAGCCCCCATCACCTTCACCTGGACTGGTCACTTTCTCTCAAGTCCCTTTCTCCTCCAGGTCATCCTCCACTCAACTGTCAAATCGATCTTCCTGAAGCATCATGTCATCCACACCCCCATTCATTGAACTCCAGTGGTTCCCTATTACTTCCATGATCCACTATAAAAATCATCAATTTGGCTTTTAAAGCCCTTGACAGTCTGGACACTTCCTTCCTTTCCACTCTTATTGTACCTTACTCCCTTCCACCTCTACTGCAGCCCACTGACATGGGGCTTCTGGCTGTTTTTCACCCTCCATCTCCCAGTTTGGTGCATTTTCCTGGGCACTCCCCCATGTTCAGAGTGCCCTCTGCCTCCTAGCTTTCCCAGGCTGCTTCCAAGTCTCAGTGGGAAGTGCTCCTCTTCTAAGAAGTCTTTCTGCATCCCCCTTGGTGGGAGTGGTAAGGCTGGTACCTTCCCTCTGAGCTTATTTCCAATCTATGCCACATACATCTTGTTTGCATGTATCACCTCCATTCGATTGTGAGCTCCTTGAGGGCAGGGATTGTGTTTTCATAATTCTTTGTATCCCCAGATTCTAGCCTAGTGCCTGGCACACAGTAGGTACTTGACAAATATTTGCTGACTTCTCTGTAACTTAAATTCTTATAGAGTTGTCTCAGGCAATGAGAGGATGAATGACTTCTCTGAGAGTACATAGCTGATATGAATCAGAGCAGGACTCAAGCCAGGTTTTCCTGACTCCCAGGCCAGCTCTCTATTACTCTTTCTCTTCCTCTTACCTTCTCTCCCACTCCCACTCATTCATCTCCCGCTTCCCTCCTCCATCTTTCTCTTTCTCCATCTCAGTTGCCCCCAAGTCCTTGGGGGCAGTCATATTAAAGAAAAGAAAAGAAAAAGAAAGAAAGAAAGAAGGAAAACAAACCAAAGGTGGAGGAACTGTTGGCAGAGCTGGAAGAGGACTTAGCAAAGCACGTTCGGTGCTTTGTTGACTGTTTGTTCATTTCTTTGGTCTTGCCCTGTTAACTAGGACTTCAGGGTAAGATTCTCTCTGTCTCTCTGTCTCTGTCTCTCTCTTTCCCCAGCTTTCTCTGTCTCTGTCTCTTCTTTCTTTCTGTCTCTCCCAGTCTGGGTCTCTTGATGTGGAATGAAAATGCAGGTCCTTATTCACCTGTGATACAAAGAAGGAGGCATTGACTTGCATGTGGCTATGAGGTGGGTGTTCTCTATAGTTACTTGTGTAATTGTGATGTATTTATAGCCCCCAAGTGCTTCGCTGTTATTTCTGGGTTGTTCACATTTTCTCACCCCCGTATTTTTCCCTCAGAGGCAGGGTTCTTAACATTCCATCCTTAATGGCCCAGAGCTTCTGTTAGAGGGAGGCCAATTCATTTGGGTAGAGGCCCAGGTTATAGATGGACCCTCTTCCTGATCAGAGTTCCAGGACACCTTCAAGCCATAAAACCATAGATTTAGATCTGGAAGGAACCCCAGAGGCCATTGAGTCCAGCCTCCCTCATTTTACAGATGAGGAAACTGAGGCCCAGGAAAGATTAAATGATTTGCTCAAGTCACACAAGTAGTAAGTAGAAGGATTTGAATTCAGGTCCTCTGACTCTGGAGGCATTGCATTTCCTGCTATATTCCAACTCAAAGTGCATGGTATGTTGAAAGCAGGTCGGGAGGGTCAGCCAAGTACAGTCAGGATCAAATATTAAAAGCCATGGTTTCTCCCTCATTGAAGAATATGTACTGGGGGCAAGCCGAGTGGGTTTAATAGGGGGTGTCTGGAATAGAGGCAGAGAGGGGGGAGGGTGTTTTTTAAACAAATGCATCCTCCCAGAGGAGGCTTGGCAGAGAGAGAATTTGTTTTGCACCATTGCCCACAGCTGTAGCCAGCACGGTCTTATGACTTTTATTTGGTGCTTCTAAGATATTTTGATTTTCCTTAAATTACATGTTTAATTCAAAATTTTTTGGGGGGGGAGGAAGGAGGGTCAAATCCTATTCCTACCCCATCTTTTAATCCTACAATCCTCTTCCCATGTAGGCAGAAAACGCTAGACCACCAAGCAAGTATCTAATAGTGTATCTCCCTTTTTCCTAATGCAGCTTGGAAGATGAATCTGGTTGCTTCAGGCTATTAAGAATCTCTCCCCCTCCCTCTCCCTCTCATCCCCACTAGCTAATCTCTGATAGAATTTGCCGTTTGCTCATCAGAAAACAATTCCAGTTTCTGGGGCTTGTTATGAAAAAAGACTTCTTCTGCTTCTGTCCCCAGCGGGACAGATTCAACTCTCCTTGACTTGTGTGTGTGTAATAAATATGATCTGGAAAAAGACAGATGAAAGAGAGGGGGTGGGGGTGGGGGCAGGGCTGAGTGATGGGGGCTGAGTGCATCCACATTCTTAGCGCTGGCGCACACACACTCACAAACACCCTTTTAGGACAATGTGTTAGTTATTAGTGGGCCATTTCCTTGTTGTTCCCTGAAATGCATAAATGCTTTAAAGAGATGTGATACTAGGTAGACAAAGGCAGGAATCTAGGGCTTCTGGGATAGGGGGAGAGGAGGCACATGTCTTTGTTCAGCAGTTGTGGCCTTTGTGAAACTGAAACAGCAGAGGATCAGGACTGGGTGGGTCAATCTGGTGACCCCTTCCCCCTCCACTCTTTGTAGAGGTGGACAACTGTGGGCGTGCAATGCTGTCTAAGTCTGACTCGATTCGCATGTTAGTTTTACTGACCTGCCTCCTCTTCCCCCTTTATCCTTTGTTAGAAGGGATTCTTCTCTGGGTTGGGGAGTGTTGAAGAAGATATGCCGGGAAATGAAGGTGATATAAAAATAAAAGAGACCATATTTTTAAAAGAATGGATCCACTGTCTTTTCGATGTGGCTCTTCTTTCATCGATAAAGATCCTAACCATCTACCCAGTAAGCTTGGTATGTGGGGTGTTGTTTTGTTTTGTTTTGTTTTTACCACCAGACTTGTGTTTTATTGGTACAGGGACTCCCAGTAAAGAAAATCCCTCCACCATCTTAGAGAATTGCCTGAGTTACTGAGAAGGTAAATGACTCTCAACCCAGAGTCATATAGCCAGTACATATTAGGACTTGAACCCATGTTTTCCTGATTTTGAGACCCTCTCTCTCCACTACAGCCTCTCCACTCCATAATTATTCATTGAATAATCAGCAATGCTTCACTTTTCTGTAGCATTCTATTCAAAAAAACATCTTGTCTTTAGCATCTTACGGTTTCCTGACTGTATACCTGGGAGATCAATGCAAGTGGTCATTAACTCTATTTGCCTGATAAGGAATCTGGGGCTAGGACAGGTGGAATGCCCTACAGGGCCACACCATTAGGAAATGGCAGAGCTGGGACTCAAGCCAATGTCACCTGACTCTAAGTCAAGGCCTGAAGATGATAGGATTTGCCCATCATCCCAGGGTTAAGGGATAGAGCTGGTTCTGCAACCGAGGTCTGTTGATTCCAAACCCATAACTCTTCTCCCTCTGTTTTGTACCCAACGCCACGCTGGGCATTATGGGAAGTGACATTAAGTATAAGACACAAGTATAATCCCTGAAGGAGTTTGTAATCTAGTGGAGGAAATAAGTCATGCAGAAATGAAAGCATCAAACAACAGTATAGGCTGTTTGATCTTGGGATAGTTACAACCTCTCTAGACCTCAGTTTGCACCTCTGTCAAATGGGGTTGGATTTGATCATCTCTAATATTCTATGATCTTAAGTGTTGGAGGTGGGGAGAGACAGACACAAACAGAGACAGCAACAAAGAGAAAGTGATCAAAGTTGGCCAACAGGTATTTACTCATGTTTTCTACGTTCCAAGTAGGACAGCTAGGTGGCGCCATAGTGCATAGAGCACTGGACCTGGAGTCCAGAAGACTCATCTTCACCAGTTCAAATCCTGCCTTGGACACTTTCTACGTAAGTCACTTAACCCTGTTTGTCTCAGTTCCTCATCTGTAAAATGAGCTAGAGAAGGAAATGGCAAACCGCTTCAGTATCTTTGCTAAGAAAACCCCAAACAACAACAATAACAACAACAAATGTTCTAGGTACCTAGCTAAGTGCTGGGGATACAAAGAAAAGCAGAAGATTGGTCCCCAACCTCAAGAGTTGACAGTCTAATGGGGGTAGATAACATGCAAACAACTGTATCTATACAAGCTATATGCAGAGTAGATGGAAGATGATCCCAGAGCAGCTGGGGGAGAAGCAGGGAAGGTCTTCCGGAGAAGGTGGGATGTGAGGGAAGCCAGGAGGCTGAGGTGAGGAGGGAGGGCATATCAGGCATGAGAGAAAGCCAGTGACTTAGAATAATAAGGGAAACTCCTCAGAGAAGGATTTAGAGGGTCCCTTAGGTCTTCAAGCATCCTTCAAGGCTTGGGTTAGGGAAGCATTGGGAAGCAGAGTGGTTAGGGTTGGAGGCGGTGGAAATAACATGAGTAAAGGGCTGAGAAGAACTGAACTTCTTTCTCAGGTTGGGTGTCTTTGTCCACCGTACTGGGGTGATTTTTTATGTAGGGATAGCAGCAAGAGTTTGCACGTAAATAAGTTCTGAGCTTGATGAAGAGCTCTATGTAGGTGACCTCATAGCAAGACACATAGACCAGGGTGGGGCCTTGCCAGCCCTTATTTCAATAGGCGGAGACTCAGTCCAGGTCAACTGTCAATCTAATACTTCACACCATATTAGTTCAAGGTTCAGGATCAGAGATTTAAAACTGGAAGCAATTAATGTTAGAGTCATCTAATCCAACCCCTTCATTTTACAGATGAGGAAGATGAGGCCCAGAGACACGAAGTCCTCCAAGTTATACAGGTAGCCAATGGCAGAGCTGGAATTTGAACCCGGGTCCACATATACCATCAGCAGCTCATTGACAACAAAAGTGCTTTCTCCAAAAGGAGGCAGGGAGTACAGGTGTTAGTATCCCATTTTATGGGGGGTGGGAGGGAATCAGAGAGCTAAGATTCAGAGTGAAGTATTGCCTATTGTTGTATAGCCTGCAAAGGTCAAAGCCAGGAATTATACCTTGCTGCCTCAACAAAGGCAACATGGATCTAAGACATTTTCCTTGAGCCAGAGCTGGAAGAGCCCTCAAGGGCCCTCTAGTCTAACCCTCTTATTTTTCAGATGAGGAAACTGAGGCTTAAAATGGTTACATGACTCAGGATCAGAGGACCATTGACTCATAGAGCTAGAAAGGACCTCAGAGGCCATCTACCCCAGCCTCCTTGTTTGAGAAGATAGGAAACTGAGGCTCAGGCAAGTGAAGTGACTTATAGTATAATGGCCCTAAAGCTGGAAGGTACCTCAGAGACTATCTAATCCAACCCCCTCATTTCACAGATGAGAAAACTGAGGCTCACGGTGGGAGAAGGGGGCAGGGAGAATGACTTACTTTTGAGGTCACATAGGTAATAAAGGCATCTAGGTGGTTCAGTGGATAAGAGTGGTGGGCCTGGAATCAAGAAGACTCATCTTTCTGAGTTCAAATCTGGCCTCAGACTTTTACTAGCTGTGTGACCCTGGGTAAGTCACTCAACCTTGTTTGCCTCATCTGTAAAATGAGCTGGAGAAGGTAATGGCAAACCGCTCCAGGAACTTCACCAAGAAAACAGCAAATGCAGTCACGAAGAGTCAGTCTGACGTGACTGAACAACAGTGTAGGTAATAAGGGGCAGAGCTGGGATTTGAAAGTGCCATATTCGTCACTTTTATCAATAAGTATTTATCATATTCGTCCATATTTATCAGTATTTCTGCTACGCCAAGCTGCCTGTCAAGATGAATACAGGGAGTTATTTATTTCGAAGCTTGGGAGATATGTGCGTGTGTCGAGGCAGGGGTGGGGTGGGGGGGAGGTGTCAGGAGTGGGTGAATAGCTCAATGCAAGTTCTCTAAGACTGTGGAAAATAGTGTTATGGGGCTCCCCCTGCTGGACCCAAAATGAAACATGCCCCCTGCCTGAGATGTGCTACTGAAGAAAGCCTAGTAGAGCATTTAGGAAGGGCAAGGCGGAAAGTGCCAGGTAAAAGACAGTATCAATCCTCTGGTGTCTCTCCCAAAGGGCAGATGGTGAGTCCAGAAGGACTTGAACCCAAGATTTCTGGCCAGCTGGGAAGTCCCTTTGGAAGGCCTATCTTGATCATTGATATTCTTTACTCTTTTCAAGTATGGAATTCCCAGATTAAGTCAGTAGCCTGGCTAACTCCTCTCATTTCTAATTCTGATTTCACCACCCACCCACTATGTCATCCTGACCAAGCCACTATGTTTCTCTCTGCCTCAGTTTCTCTTTTAAACCTTTTGTGAAGAATCGCCAGTAAGAATAACCCTATAACAAGCCAATTTCTTAACTTTTTTTTTAAGAGAAAGAAGTAGAAAAAGAAACAGAAAAAGAAATAGGGTAGCTAGGTGGCTCAGTGCTCTAGAATCAAGAAGAGCAGAGTTAAAATCTGGCCTCAAACACTTACTGTGTGACCCATGGCAAGTAAGTTAACCCTGTTTGCCTCACTTTCCTCATACATAAAATGAGCTGGAAAAGGAAATGGCAAGCCACTTCAGTGTCTTTGCCAAGAAAACCCCAAATGGGGTCATGAAGAGTTGGACATGACTGAAAAATGACTGAACAAAATGAGCTGGAGAAGAAATGGCAAACCACTCCATTATCTTTGCAAAAAAAAACCCCCCCAAAAACAAAAAAACCAAAAACCTACCAAATGGGTTCATGAAGAGTCAGACATTATTGAAATGACTGAGCAAAAGAAATATGATCTGTTGCTTTTCTAATTTTTTATGCCGTGATCTTCAATATTCATTTCACACATACACTTCAGATTGATTGTGGAAGATGGTGGAAGATGTTCAACTAAACCTCTAATTTTCCTAGCATTTCTTATCAAATAGGGAGTTTTTTTTCCCTAAGCAATTTATGTATATCAGGTCCTGGGTTACTGAGATCAACTATTTCTGAATCTTCCTTGTCTAGTCTATTCATTGAGCAAGATTCTTTTCCAATTCTTATTCAGTACGAAACAGTTTTGATGATTGCTGATTTCTAATGTAGTTTGAAGTCTGGAACTGCTATTTTCCCTTCATTCCTACCTTTTTTCATTGTTTCATTTGATATTCTAGATCCTTTGTTCCTGCAAATGAATTTTAAAAATCATTTTGTCTAGCTTGGTAAAGTATTCCTTTGATACCTTGATTGATATAGCATGAAGTCTATATGGTAACTTCAGTAAGTATTTTCATTTTTTACTATATTGGCCTGGCCCAGCAACAAGCAGTAAATATTCCTTCAGCTATTTGAGCTGTTCTCTTATCTTCAAGGATTATTTTCTAGTGTTATCTATAAAGGGATTGAGTATGCTTTGGGAGATTAACTCCCATACATTTTATGCATCTGTAATTAATTTTGAATGGATCTTATCACCTCCTAGGTTTTATTATGATATAAAAAAGCTGATTTTTTTTGTGGATAAACTTTGCAATCTTCAACATTACTTTAGCTATTGTCTCAGTTTCTTTGTTTCTTTCTTTTTCTTCTCCTTTCATTCCTTTCTCTCCCTTCCTTTTTTCTTTCTTTCTCTCTTTTCCTTCCTTCCTTTTTTCTTTTTTCTCCCCCTCCCTTCCTTCTTCTCTTTTCCTTCCTTCTTCCCATTCTCTCTCTTCCTTTCTTTCTTCTTTCTTTCTATTTTCCATCCATCCTTCCTTTTTCCATCCCACAGGATATAATTTGAGGATTAAAAAGGAGGGGGTAACACCCCTAAACTAATCTTTTAAAGACACTACTAATTGTAAATGCCAAATCAAAAGTTAGGCACATTCATTCCACTCTGGCTTTTCATTTCATCCCATCAGCTAATTAAAAGCTGCAATTTAGACAATAATGACCTAACTGTCTGGATTTTGAAATCAAACACAAACCCAACACTAAAACATTGGATGGGATAAAAGCTAATGGATCCAGGAGCAGTGCAGGCTCCTGCTGGGTCTGGCCTGGCCTCCTTCCAGGGACAGCCCCGCCATATTTGATTAGTGGCACTCATTCTCCGAGCAGTTTGGAGCAAACTCACTACAGGGGTGATAAGTGAGCAATTTATGAGGCTAAGTGGTTTTTTGGATCTGCTCCCACTGCTGATGGAGCAGGATTTAATATTTATTCCGTGTTCCCCTGCCACCATCACCACACCATGCCCTTGCTCATTGTCACTGGTCAGTCCTTTCTTCTCCCAGACCCTGCTCCTTGTTCATGGGAAAGTCACTTCTGAAGTAACCAGCAAAAAGGCATCACAAAATGAAAAACATCAAAGAAGAAACCAAGGAGAAGAATACCCAGAGTGTCCATCTGCTTAGATGGCCAATGAAATAATAAACAATAGAAATAAGGCAGCTTTGTATCTGTCCCCTGCTCCCTCCCTTAGACAGGAACTGGGGCATCTGTGCCTGATTAAAAATAGTCCCATCACTCAAGAACCAGCCATGTATCGCACACAGTGCTAGGATGCCCTTATCTTGCTAACCTTTCACGTCCCAGCCTTCTTCTTTCTCACACTTGCCAGAAGGCTAGTAACTATTTTTCTAGTGCTCTATTGGGTAGAAGTACTGGGGGAATGAATCACATCTTATTTTAATTCGTTTCTCCTTCAGCACTTAGGACAGGGCTTTCTACACCACTGGCCCTTGATAAATGGTTGCTTATGACAGATTAGTAATGGGCTGTTTATAGAAGCTAAGGATTTATGGGGAGAGATGTGTAACATTCAGAGACTAGTAGTATAACATGGTGTAGCAGAGTGATGGATAGGTAATCAGAGGCCCTGCATTCAAATCCCCACTTCAGATACTAGCTATTTACTTCACCTGGGCTGAATTACTTCATCTTCCTGGGATTCTGTTTCCTCCTCTCTCTGATAAGATAATTGGACTAAGTAACCTCAAAGGCTCTCCCTTACAGCTTTTAATGTCTAAGGTCATAGGTTTCAAGTTAAAAGGGACCTTAGAAGCCATGTAATCCAAATCCCCACATTTTACAGATGAGGAAACTGAACCCCAGAAAGATGAAGTGATTTGTCCAAA
This sequence comes from Phascolarctos cinereus, assembly GCF_003287225.1. Lineage (NCBI taxonomy): Eukaryota > Metazoa > Chordata > Mammalia > Diprotodontia > Phascolarctidae > Phascolarctos > Phascolarctos cinereus. The sequence continues at coordinate 32,270,065 of NW_027555958.1, forward strand.
GTCATGTGGGTAGTAGCAGAACCAAGATTTGAACCCAGTCCTTATGATTACAAAAACAATGTTCTTTCCATTGTATCATGATGCTTCTTGGAAAGAGGCTTAGATATGACCCGGTCTACTATAACTCCTAAAACTAAGACCAAGAGAGATGAAGTGACTTACCCAAATAATTGTCAGAGCTGGGATTTGAACACAGGACCTCTGACTCTAAATCTGGCATTCTTTCTACTAAATCACACTTTAAAAAAACCATTTTATTAATTTTTCTTATGTCTCTAAGATTTCCCCTTGTTTCATTAGCCCTCTCCTTCTCTCCCTCTCAGAGAGTCATCCCTTAAAAATGATCAAATATGGTAACATATATACGTACTCTGTAAATCTTAAAGTTGGTAAGTAAATGCTAGCTATTATTTTTAATAGGATTTTTAAAAAAAGAAAACAAAGAAAAGAAATTTTCAGCAGCTATTACTGTTAACAGGATTTTTAAAAAAGAAAATGAAGAAGAGAAAATTTCAGCAAAACCAATCAGTACATTGACAAAAATTTTGACAATATATGCAGCGTTCCACATTGATGGACCCATTACCTCTGCAAAGTAACTGCACTGCCTTTGAAGGGAAAATCAAGGCCTCCCCTAAAAGCATCCTATAGTGATTGTTGGAGAGAGACTTTGTGCCAGGAATGGGGTCAACAACCTTTTAGAGGGGGTATAGCCAGTTTTCAATTATTTGCTGCCTCTCTAGGAGATGGGAGAAGGGGACTGACTGCCCGCAAGTCACACCCTTTGCACCAGCCACCCTTAGCCCAATTCCAGAAGCTCTACAGCATGAAGCCATTCATCTAAAGAGATATGACCAGCCTCAGGAAGCCACTGGTGGTATTAGTGAGCTTTCCCCAGCTAAACCTGAGTGCTTTCTGTGTCAAGGTAGGATGAAAAGTGACTTAGAAGTACCTCTCCTTACAGGGGTGTTCTTCAAAGCAATGAAGTCCTCTTTGGGGGTGATCTTCAGCTGTTGGCAGACCCTGAAGGTTCCCAGCAGAGATACTAACAGACACAATTTTGTAGGCTCCCTTACCAAGAATCAAGAGACTTAAATTCTTCTATTAGCTCCACCATCACTTAGCTAGGAACAAATGATTCCCACTTCTGTAGGTTCTAGTCTCTGACTGCAGTTCATCAGTTGTATGGTCATAGGCTGGTCCCAGGATTCCAGAATTTCAGAGGGAATGGAGGGCTCAGAGTAACTCAGAGGCCATTTGGAGAAGCAGAAAAATAGAAGAGGCACTTTACAGTTGACAAAAGGCTTTTCCCATACTATCCCCACCCTTTGTGAGGTAAGGAGTACAAGTGTTAATATATCCATTATAGAGGTGAGGACACTGAGGCTTAAAAGGGGGCCATCACTTGATAAAGTTCACATGGGTAGATGTTTTGACTCAAGTCAGTGTTCTTCCCTCTGCAGTACGTTGGTGTAACTATTTGGGAATTCAGTATCAACACATCTGTAAATTGAGAGGGTTGGTTTTATACTAGATATAGATTCAGAATCATAGATTTTCAGAATGGCAAGGGGCTTAAAGCTGTATTCTTCTGATTCCACATTTGTTCTGTTCCTTTTCTAAAAAGTCCTTTCACATATATTATCTCAAAGGATGCTCGCCATCCCCCTCTCCCCACTGAATACGTTTTATCATCTTTATTTGACAGATGACAGACAACAGTGACAGATGTTGCTGATTTCACATTGCAGAAGACCTGAAGGTAGGAGGGATAGCTAGCACACCATGTGACAGAGTCAGGACCCCCAAAAGATCTGGACAGGCTGCATTCACAGAATTCTACATCTACAAGGTAACTCAGAGATCATTTGGTCCAACTTATGCCAAAAAAGTAGTCCCTACTACAACCTAGTAATCATCCAGCATAGTTGAGTGGAAAGAATATTGGCTGTGGAGTGAGAGGATAGGGGTCCACACCTCTTCTCTGACACTATGTTACTTTTCAGCAAGTCACTTTACCTCTCTGGGCCTTAGTTTCCTCATCTGTAAAATTGAGGCCACTGGATTTGATGACCACTGAGTTCCCCCAGATCTAATCTATGATCTTCAGATTGAAAACCTTCAGTGAAGAACAATCTGTTCACCTTTAGAGGCAGCCCACACTCTTCGGAATAGCAGTCATTGTTTTTCTCAACATCAAGCCTAAATCTGCCTCTTTTCGACTTCCTTCACGGCCATTGGCTCTGCCCTATGAGGCCAATTCAAACAAATCTAATCCTTTTTCCACATGACAGCTATTCACAACAGTTGTCAAGTCCCCTCCTCCCCAATATTCTCCTCTCTGGGTTAGACATCCCTCAATCCCTTCAACAAATTCTAATATGGCATTGACTTGGGGCCCTTCACCACCTGGTTGCCCTTCTCTGGACCCACTCCAGCTTATCTAAGTCATTCCTAAACTGCAGTAATCAGAAATGAACACAATACTCCAGATATGGCCTGACCAGGATAGAGTACAGTGTGGCTATGACCCCTTTATTCCTTGAAGTTATGCTTCTCATTATAGAAGATTGGATCAAATCTAATATGAAATTCAATCAATCAGTCAGTCAATAGGTATTTATGGCAGATTCTGTGCCAAGTGTTGCTTTCTCTTTACATGCCCATGACACAGTTAAGCTGTCCAACTACTATCCCTCACCCTCACTACATGAGTCCATCTTCTCTTCCTATCATGCATTTCCTTGATGACATCTCTTACTGTTATTCTCCTTCTAGGTTCCTCATTGGTTAGCTGTTCTAGCCAGTCCACACCCATCACATGCCTTTCCATTGCCCTTTTTGGTGATATTCATTTTCAATTCTTTTTTTTTAATTTAAAGAGGTTAAGTGACTTGCCCAAGGTCACACAGCTTATGTTAAGTGTCTGAGGCTGGATTTCAACCCAGGTTCTCCTGGCTCCAGGACCAGTGCTCTCTTTGCTAGCTACAGTGCCACCTAGCTGTCCTTCATTTTCAGTTCTTTAGAGACTATTGTGCTCCATGTTGTGAAGCCATGCAACATTGGTAGAACACCAGTATTAGAAATATTTATTTCCAGGAGAAGCTGAGAGGCTACCAAGGGACCTTTATAATTCCCTGAATGCAATCTCTCTCACTCTCCTATTTAATTCTAGGCACAAATTCATTGCCATCTATACTGTTTGTCCCAGACATACAGACTTATGAACAATCTCTATCAGTTCTTTACCCACCTGTACCATTATCTGGGCGATAGATATTCTTCATCCACTTGGTTTTTCCTGTTTGGGTAGTCAGGCCAGATTCTTTTGAGTGGTTACACATCTCTTCCAGGAGGCTCTTCAGTGTTCCAGGGCTTGATGTCATTTGCAAACAGAAGCATTCGGAAGACATTACCATCCATAAAGAGTTATCATAGATTACTCTCAGAGCTCAAAAGGACTTTAGAGGCAGCTGACTACAGTGGGGAAAGTATCAGAATAGGAATTATCATTGTCATTTAAATTTTTTTTTAATTTCGTGTAAAACCAATTTTTAACATTTGAAAAAATTTTGAGTTTCAAATTCTCCTTCCCTCCCCTCCCCCCTCATTGAGAAGGCAAGCAGTTTAATAAAGGTTATACACATCATTGTTATTTTTACTAGCAGTTAGGCTCTTGAGTAAGTCACTTCATTTCTGTTTCTGCATCTGTAAAATGGGGATAATAATGCTTGAAGCCACCTACTTCACTGGGGTTGTTGTGAGAAACCAGTGGTATAATGTACATATGAGCTTTGTAAATAATAAATATCTCTATACCAATGAGCTAGATTGTTACTATTATCTGCAACTTTAAGCAGCTGTGGGTTGATACGTGTTTGCTTTGATGCTGGAGGTGTGGAAGAATAACTTGGCAGGGCTGAGGCTATTAATGCATTTTCTCACTTTCATGATAAAACCATAAGTCATTAGTCATAGGGTATTGTTAAGAAACTACAGCCAGCTGCTACTTTTTCTTCATTGATTTATGTATACTTATGTATACAGGATATCCTCTGCAGATCCTGGGGGAGGTAGGGAATGGATTCTTAGGCTCCTGGCAAATACCCCAATCTTCAGTGCCCCTCCTTCATCTGGCTTGAGACTGACAGCTTTCTCCCAAAGGTCACCTTCCCATCTGCCCACTGCTGACTCAGCTATTTTTCTTGTGATGTAAAAATAGACAGTATTGCGGGGGTACATTCTGGTTTGTTTTGGGGTTTTTTTTGCTAGGCAATGGGGTTAAGTGACTCACTCAGGGTCACACAGCTAGTAAGTGTTATGTGTATGAGGCCGTGTTTGAACTCAGGTCCTCTTGACTCCAAGGCCGATGCTCTATCCACTGCACTACCTAGCTGCCCTTGTGGGGGACATTCTGGTAGTGAGGGGGTCTGTTAGGCAAAAGGGGGTCTATTATCACAAGAGAAGAAGGGACAGAAGCAAGAAACATTGGAGATTCAGAAGTACAGTTCAGCAATGGCAGCAACTTCTATATTCACAAAAGGTGTGATGGGGGCAGCTAGGTGGCACAGTGGATAGAGCACTGGCCCTGGAGTCAGGAGGACCCTTAGACATTTGATACTTACTAGCTGTGTGACCCTGGGCAAGTCACTTAATCCCAATTGCCCAAGGGGAAAAAAAGGTGTGATAGACAAGCCCAGGGAGGCAAGTGTTCGAGACTAAATACACAAATCCACAGCGGTTTGGCCTCATACAATAAGGCTATTTCTATTTTGATTCTCCAAACCATGCAGATGCTACTTTGAGCCCTAGATTGGGGCTAATTCCTTGCCATTCTCCCCAACCCCACCTTGAAATTCCCCTGCAAACTGATCTTTCCACTAACTTCAGCTGTGGACAGCTCCCAGTTTTGAGCATTTCCTCACATGACAAACGACTTTACCATGTTCCAATCAGTGGACGTTATGACCCATTCCAACTCTGGCAGTCTGTGGTTCTGAGATTCTATGAATAACTGAAGCTACAAATCCTGAACCCATGAGTCAGGAAGATTTCTTTGCCTACATTGTTTCTAATTTTACCCTATTTTAGTTGAGATCTTTTGTTCTTTCCATCATGGTCATTTCTGAACATATCCCTCCCAGACTATCTTCTGCAAAATAAATAAAATAAATAAAAACAGTTGCCCCCAAATAATCACAATACTGATTGTGTCTGAAAGTATATGTAGTATTCCACATCTACAGTCTGTCTCCTACTTCTGCAAAGAAGGGTGGTGGGGGTGCACCTCCTCATCTCTTCTCCAGGGACAGGCTTGATCATTATAAGGAGTATCAGGTTTTTTGTTCTTGATGTAGCCATTGCATATATTATTTCCTGGTTCTGCTCACTTCCCTCTATCTCAATTTAGAAATCTTCCTAGAATTTCTCATATGTTTTGCTTCTTACGGCAGAAGACTATTCCTTTATCTTTCTCCCTCAAACCAACCCCTCTTATGAACTTCTCTATTATTGTTTAGGGAACCTAGGTTTATGATAACTTCAGTGTCTGACTGCTTCCTCAAAAACTCCGCTGGTTCCCAATTACCTCTAGTACAATTGTAAGATCCTCTGTTTTGCATTTTTGCATAGAGACATTGCCACTCCAAATGTTCTTGTGAACTATATGTGCCCGATCTATGGTGGAGCATTCTGAGCTTGTATTGGTCTGATCCTTGACCCTAACATCATGATGCCATTTTGGTCCTCTTCAAGAATGAAGGACAGGGGTAGATAGGTGGCTCAGTGGATAGAGCACCAGCCCTGAAATCAGGAGGACCTGAGTTCAAATCCAGCCTCAGACCAAACACTTGACACTTACTAGCTGCGTGACCCTGGGCAAGTCACTTAACCCCAACCACTCAAAAAAACCCAAACAAACAAACCAAAAACAAGAATGGAGGATAACAACGAGCCAACCAACCAAAGTATTTCATAACCTGATTCCAACCTGCTTTACCAGCCATATTACATACACAGACTCTATGGAACAGTTAATCAGCCCTTATTATTTTCTCAAGCATAGTACCCTATTTCATCTCTTCTTGTCTTTTGTACAGACTATACCACACACTTGGAATGCTCTTCTTACTCACTTGGGCCTCTTAAAATCCCCATTAAGGGAACAGTTAGGTGGCGCAGTGGACAGAGCACCAGCCCTGGACTCAGGAGGACCTGAGTTCAAATCTGGCCTCAGACATTCACTAGCTGTGTGACCTTGGGCAAGTTATTTAACCCCAATTGCCTTTTTTTTTAAAAAAAAGAAATAACTGATGTAAAAATAAAAGGTACCAAGAATCCCCATTAAAGCTCAACTACATGCCCACTTCTGCAGGAAGCCTTCTGGGTTTCCCCATTTGCTTGTGCACTCTCAAGGGAAATCAACTTCTACCTTTCATCCATATTGCATCTGCTGCCCTGCCTGGTCTCAACTCCATGGAACAAGATACCTCTGTGGTGTCTATTCCCCACCCCACCCCCATTTCCTGCTTCCTTTTTTTTATCTTTTTTTTTGGCAATTGGGATTAAGTGACTTGCCCAGGGTCACACAGCTAGTAAGTGTCAAGTGTTTGGTCTGAGGCCAGATTTAAACTCAGGTCCTTCTGACTCCAGGGCCAGTACTCTATCCACTGTGCCACCTAGCTGCCCCCTCCTGCTTCCTTTTGTGTATTGTCTCTCCCTTGGATTATAAACTCATTGAGGGCAGGGGCTGTCTTTCTTTTTATGAGTTGTATCCCCAGTGCCTGGCACATTGTAGGCTCATACCAAATATTTATTCAATTGGATTGTATGCATTTTTACTTACCTATATATATATATATATATATATATATGGACATGTAAGGTTGGAAGTGGGGTAACAATTGCGTTAATCATTTACCCCACAAAATTAAAATAACTAATGAAATACTGTAGGTCGAGATAGTGCAGTAGATAGCACACTAGGTCTAGGGTCAGAAAGATCTGAGTTCCAACACTTACCAGCTGTGTGACCCTAGGTAAGTCACTTCATCTCTTTGCCTCAGTTTCTGCAGCTGTCAAATGGGGATAATAATAGCACCTACCTCCCAGGATTGTTGTAAGGATCAAATGAAATATTTGTAAAGGACTTAGCACAGTACCTAACACATAACAGGCATTATATAAATGCTAGTTAATATTATTGTTATTATTATGTGAGAAGATCTCTACTGAATCAATCAATCATCATATAACCCTACTTAAAGCCACTACCTTAGCCAGGTGGCAGCACTTACATTGAATCGAGAGCATTGACCAAGGTGTGAGAAGTCCTTAAAAGGCACTGGATGAAATAGTCATACTTCACAGGTGTGTCGATGTTAGCTGAGACTTAGTCATGGTCTGTGGATCTTCTATGAAATAGCATACCAGGGCAGAAGCCCAGCCTTTCAGGCAGCTTAGAGGAGACAAAAGTCATCCAAGCTCCCAACAGGAACTGCTGGGGGAAGGACAGGGGTGAACGGGAGGCAAGCCTTTGTCTTTCCCCTTACCACTCCCCTTGACTGCAGGAGGACCTCAGGAACTTTAGGGGCTCAGGAGTCTTGTTCTTTTCCTCATTAATATCTTAGCAGTGTCCCAAGAATAGTAGTGACTGCCAATGGCGTCAGCACTGGGAGCCTAGGACCAACTCCATGCCGAGGAGAGGCAGTGCATATGGTGGAGATGGGGAGAGAAGGAGCAGGCACTGAGCAGGGAGCCAGCCTGGACCCTTCATCAGCTTCTCGCCAGCCCCTCTGGGAGAGGGCTGGGCCAGATTCCAGAGATATCTATGCCTGCCACCTGCCTTGGAGCTGAATTTAGATGGCCTACAAAGGACTATGTCTTGTATGGGCTGGCACATCCTACATGTCCGAGGAAAGTGAATCCCGGAGACGTTAAGTGATTTGCCCTGATTCATATCACTAACGTCTTAGGTAGGATTGGAATCCAGGCCTTATAGAGTCCAAGTCCAGCCCTCTACCATGCTGCCTCTCTAGAATTTCCAGCTCCTACAGGAGACACCCCTGGAGCAGGGTCAGAAGAAAATTGCCAAGGAAATCTAATAGGAAAGTGACAAGGAAGGTAGTCATCCTATTGTGAAACTCATCTTAACACTCCCCCCCCCCATCATGTAGTTGTGGGCCCTGCCTGGCTTGTAGATGACTTGAGAATCCTCTCCCCTCCCCCTCCCCCTCCTTAGAAATAAAAGGATTGCTGTAGAGAGGGTTCTATAGTCCAGTCAAATCGGCCTTTCTGTTTCCCAGCTCTGTCTTTACATAGGCTGTAACCTATCCCTGGAATGCTCTACCTCCTCACTTTTAGAAATTCCTGGCTTTCTTCAAAGCCCAGCACAAACAAGTACCACCTCCTACAGGAAGCCTTCCCTGATGCCTCCAGCTGCTAGTGGCTCCTCTTTAAAATTTCCTTGTATTCATTGGTTCTTTGCGGTCAGGGGCTCTCCTTTTCATCTTTGGATCCCAGGTGCCCAGAACACAGTAGGTACTTAATAAATGCTTGTTGAATTTACAGGTGAGAACAAAAGAGCCTAGGGTTTAAATGATTTGCTCCAAAGGAAGCATAGGGTACAGGTAGGATCTGAATACAGGTCTCCTGACCCCCAATCTAGTTAGGGCTCTTTTTGCTGTCTATATGCCTCCTGCCAAACACAGCTGGGGTCAAGGAAGAGGAGTGGGATGTGACATTCAGAACCACATGGAATCTGGGCCCAGTGCTAAGATCAAGTGAACCATCCTGAAAAAGATGATCGCTAAAGCATTCACTTAAATATGTGAATGGAAGGACAATTCTCAAGGGGAAAAATAAAGTAGAAACTCAGGGTGATAGAGGAAGATGTCGAATGCTATATAGAAGGACTTCCTAAAAGAGATGAAAATGAAGGTGAAGAGTCCTTGGGTACAGGAGGTTTTAAGGAAGGCTTATGGGAGGAATCCTATTCTGATTATTTTTTTAATGATAAAGAAATTCTCAAGTCATTTACAAGCAGAGAATCATGGAAAGTTCAGAGTTGAAAGTAACCTTAGACATCATCTGGTTTAACTCTGATCTGAACACATTTTTTTCTTTTTCAAGGCAATTGGGATTAAGTGACTTGCCCAGGATCACATGGCTGTTAAGTGTCTGAGGCCAGATTTGAACTCCGGTTCTCCTAAAGGTAGTTATTATTTCCCTTGAGGTTAATAAGATCATCTATGAATTGTTCTCCTGGTTCTGTTTACTTTGCTCTGCACCATTTCACCTGTCTTGCCACATTTCTCCAATTTCCTCATCTTTATCACAATAATTCTCCATTCTATTCATGTGTCACAATTTGTTCGGCCATTCCCCAATTGATGCCCCACCCCCCACTCTGGAGTTTATTTTTGTTTCCACAAAAAGTGCTGCTAAAAATATTTTGGTCTATCTGGGGCCTTTCTCTCTGCCTTTGATTTGCTTGGGATATACGCCCAATAATGGGATTGCTTGGTCAGCAAGTATGAGGACTTTAGTCATTTTTCTAGCCTCCTTACCTTAGGGCTATATTAGTTATTTTTTCAAATAGAAGGGTCTTTTGTGCTCTTTAAAAATGCAAAAAGTGAAAGGACCCATAGGAGCACATTAAACAGATACAGAAAAGGCTTCTTGTAGAAGGCAGGGTTTTAGCTGGGACTTGAAGGAAATGAGGGGAGCCAGGAGGTGGAGATAGGGACGGAGAACATTCCCGGTAGGGGGGACAGCCAGGGGAAATGCACAGAGTTGGGACAATGGAGTGTCTTGTCAGAGGAACCACAAGGAGGCCAGAGGATGTAGGGGGTGGTGGAAGGTGGAAGGAGCCTGGAAAGGTAGGATCGGGCCAGGCTGGGAAGGGCTTTGAATAACAAACAGAAGTGCACTTCCTTCCCTTCACTGAGGACATGGGAGACTATGGGTGTGTAATGCTGCCTACATTGTTGAACTTGGCTGATATGCTGGTTTTGCTAAACTTCACCCCCCCCCCTTTAAAAATCTTTGTTATGGGTAATGTTTGCTGGGTAAGTAGAGGGGGAAGGGTGTGTGTGTGTGTGTGTGTGTGTGTGTGTGTGTGTGTGTGTGTGTAAATTAATGTAATATCAAAACATATATCAACAAAAATACAATTTTAAAAGAAAAATAGTCTTTTCTTTAAACCTTACATTTTCAGTGCAGGGGACAAACCCCTTTTATCTCTCGGGCATTAAGAGAACTCATTTTCTTGTATTTCCTTGTTATTCCCAGAAGAGGGCGCCAGGACAATGCACTAACTTAGTTGTTCGTAGAGCTCTTTCAATGTTTTTCTCCCTTTCTGAAAGGAAGGGAAAGTTTGTTTCCAAGGGTTGGCTCCAAGAATAAGAAAAGGAAGAGGGAGGAGATTCCATCATTCTGCAGAAGTATTTGGGTGAAAGGAAATTCCTGGCACGGAAATCCCTTAGCAAAGGGGTTGGCTGTGGAGCCCTGGACCCAAGGGGCTCTCCCTGTCAATAGTCATGCTTACCTAGACCATCCAGGCAGGGCTCTTGAAGAGATGGTTGGGATGGCCCAAAGGCACTAGTAGAAGGAGGAGACCCTGATAAGATAGAATGAACCAAAGATCATAGGAACACAGATCTAGAACCAAAAGAGATTTTCAAGGCCATCTAGTCCAATTCCATAACTTTACAGATGGGGAAACTGAGGCTAAAGAACTCTAAGTGACTTGTCCAAAGTTGCACAGGTCATAGGATTCTAGGACCATCAATCCAGAACTGGAAGAGAATTCAAAGGTCATTGAATCCAGTCCCCTCACTTTACAAATGGGGAAACTTGAGGCCAAGAAACCCTAGTGATTTGCCCAAAGTGACATAGGTAGTAATTATCAGAGGTAAGATTTGAACCCAGGACCTATGACTCAGGTTTAGTGCTCTTTCCACCACACCACTTTCTACCATACTCATCTTTTCACCATTCCATGCTGCCTCCAAAGTCAAGGAACATTGTTCAATACTTTTAAGTCCTGCCCGCCTCTTTATGACCCCATTTGGGGTTTTCTTGGCAAAGATACTGGAGTGGCTTGCCATTTCCTATTTAAAGAAGCTCTACCATGGGGCCAAGTTGCCCTCTGACACAAAAATCTATCTTTCAAAATTTAACTTTTTTACTGATAGCTTTTATTTTTAGTGTTACCTTCATCTTAGGATATAGCTCTCCAGCCATCTCTTGCAGGAAGGGAGAAAGGAACCGAGGAGGGAGGGAAGGAAGGAAAAAAATTTAGCAAAGTTAGTCAACACTTAACTGATTCTGGAAGTATATGCAATGTGCCATACCCATAATCCTCCACATCTGCAAAGAAGGAAGTGTTGAATTTTCTCTTCTCTTTGTAAACAAGCTTGCAGACCCATCATCATTGTTTCTGGTGATGCTATAGGTATACAAATCTTGGGATACAAGTTTCTCTCCCTCATTGCTCCCACTTAATAGTATTTTATTTTTTCCAATTCCATGTAAAGAAGTTTTCAACATTCACTTTTATAAGATTTTTAGTTCCAAATTTTTTTCTTCCTTCCCTTTCCTCTCACCAAGATAGTAAACTATCTGATATAGGCTATACATGTACAATCATATTACATATATTTCCACTTTAGTCATGTTGTGAAAGAAGAATCTGAACAAAAGGGGGAAACCACAAGAAAGAAAAAACAGACAAAAAAAAGAAAATAGTGTGCTTCGATCAGCATTCAGACTACATAGTTCTTTCTCTTGGTGTGGATAACATCTTCCATCATGAGTCTTTTGGAATTGTCTTCGATTATTATATTGTTGAGAAGAGTTAAGTCTATCAAAGTTGGTTACTGCACAATGTTGCTGACACTGTGCACAACGTTCTTCTGACTCTGCTCATTTCACTCAGCATCAGTTCATGTAACTTTTTCCAGGTTTTCTGAAATCTACCTGCTCATCATTTCTTATAGCACAATAGTATTTCATTACAGGATATAAGTTTCCGTGGTAACAAGAGCTCTGGCTTGGGAACTGGAGGACTTGGGCTTGAATCCCGTCTTTGCTACTTACTCCATCTCTGACCTTGGGCAATCACTGGAAATTAACGTGATGGAGCTTCCCTGAGCATTGGTCTCCTCACGCATAAAAATAGGGGGTTGAGTCAAATGATCTCTAAAGTTCCCTTCGCCTCCAAATCCACTACACCCTCAGCTTCTAACTAAAAGCGGTTAGCCAGATATTAAATGGTTTAGAGTCTAGAAGGCTCTGACCACTCTGGGGACATGGAGAGGGCTATGGGTCTAGAAGGGTCAAACGGGATAGTGTTGGTAGGCTCAGGCTACAGAAAATTGAGAGGGAAAGTTGGGTGCCATTAAGGAAAGAATGAGTTAATCAAGGGACAGGTTAAATTATGTGGAGGACTAGGGAGTAAGAAGATGAAAGGAGAGGGTAGTAGGAGCAAAAGGAAGGAAGAAATGAAGGAAGAGGAGAGAGAGAAGGAGGGAAGGAAGGAGGAAGAAAGGAGGAAAGATCAGCATCCCCATTCATGGTAGGCATCCCTTAGGGTGGAAACAGTGCCAGCCTGTTTTCCTGTCCTCCACATTTCACCCCAGAGGTGTGGATAGACCAGGAGGACCTAGAAGGGAGATCAGAAATATAAAGGTGAGGCTCAGCAGAAACAGGCACAAGGGTGAGGCTTTCCTCTGCAGAGAACCCCGTGCTAGGCACAATGAGGGAGTGAAGGGGGATGGAGATGTAGGATAAATAAGAGATTGTCCCAGCTCTCAAGGAAGTTACAGGGTGGTTGGAGGGACACAATACCAGATTATCAGACCATAGATTTGGAACTGGAAAGGAGTTGCCTCTAGTCTTCCGATTCTCTTCTGGGTTTATTTCTCATCAAAGGGGAGTCCAAAGGACAGGATGGTGCTATGAGGCAGGGGGACAGTACAGAGCCCGGGGATAAGGAAGGGCTCGCCAGACAGGGACAATTACATATATCAATTTTTATGGGCTCTTTTATGAGCTTTTTTTGTATTTTCTATGGGGTAAAATAGTGTATCTGAGAGAGGAGGGAGGAGAAGAAAGGGAAAGAAGGAAGAGAGAAGAAGAGGGGGAAGAGAGAGAGAGATTTAACTATATTTATACCTGTATCCATGTAGGTATATATAGTTACATTGAGTATCTATGTGGGAGCTGGAGACCTTTTTACCCATCTGTTGGGATATGTGTGTGTGTGCGCATGCAGGCATGCATGCATGTGTGCGTGCTTGCCATGTGCAAGCTATATTCTGAGATTTCCCAAAGGGAACTCTGGATGGGGGTGAAATGTGTCAAAGGTGTATAATTTGGGGGATAGACTTGCCCCCCCATGACCCCAACTTAGATGAAACCCACATTTTTAGGGTTCCTTCTGCTTCTATGAATGCCAATCATATGAAAGGCATCATGATGGGCAGAGGGCATATACAAACAGAAGAACAATTCTTGCCTGAAAGAGCTTATATTCTACTGTGGGATGCAACATATAAACAGATTAAATAAATTTGAGATAAATAGAGGTAAGAGAGAAAAGAGTTCCTTAGGCTGCTTAAGTTTACTATGCAATACGGAATCCCTGTGGCCTAGTGGAAAAATCCCTGGACCTGAAGTCTGGGGACAAGTTCAAATCTCAACCCTATTATATAGTTCCTGAGTGACCATAGGAAAGTTACTTGACTTAATCTGTGATACTATACCAACAATCATATTCTTCACCCACATAGAAATGTAGGTGGCACAGCGGATACAGTGCCAGGCCTGGAGTCAGGAAGACGCCTATTCTTGAGTTCAAATCCGGCCTCACATACTTGTTAGCTGTGTGATCATGGGCAAGTCATTTAACCCTGTTTGCCTCAGTTCCTCATCTGTAGAATGAACTGGAGAAGGAAATGGCCAACCTCTCCATTATCTTTGCCAAGAAAACCCCAAATGGGGTCGCAAAGAGTCAGACACGACTGAACAACAAAATTGATCTGTGGTAAAACCCCATTTTAAAGCACCTCATTATGTGACAGATGCAGTTATACCAGGGGTCAGATTCTTGGGTAGAGAGAGATAGAATAGATATGTAGATAGAAGGCATCTCTGACTCCAACTCAGAAAGTCAATAATGAGAACGTTATACTTTTCCCCTGATCCCGATGCTCATAACAGCAAATGGAAGTGAGGCATAGAGGCAGAATAGTTGTGGGCACAGCCCTGTTCTGGAGCCAGAGGGCTTAGGAACATGTCCCACATCTGACACTCACTACCTGCGGGACTTTGGACAAGTCCTTTTACCTCCTTGGACTCAGTTTCCTCATATGTAGAAATGTAGGGTTGGATCAGATGACCTCTGAGGCTCCCCCCCCCCCCCGCCCTGATCTATACAGTCCCATAGACCTGTGATCCTCTGATCAAAGTGACTTCTGGAGTGTGTGTGGGGGACCATTAACTGGGGGAATCAGGAAAGGCTTCACGCAGGAGGCAGCCCCTGAGCAGAGCCTTGAAGGTTGACTACAGTAGTCTTTAAGCATTCATGGTTTTAGGCAGTCAGCTCGACACAGACTCATTATAAACATCCCACCAGTGAGAACACGTTCCCACGGCCCTAAGTCCTAACCAATTATTAATCTGTCAGCAAGGATTGGTCTCGGGTAAAATACTTGCAAAAGGGTTTGAAATGTTTATAGGCTGGTCAGGCAGGAGGGACCTCTTCCCATGCCCAGAGACCAGATGATAATAGGCCTGGCTGAGGGACACAGTAGGGACTTAATAAATGCTTATTGAGGGATGGATTGATTGGGGGAAGATCCCTATGGGGGCTAACATCTTTCTCACCACTAACCTTTCACAGAGCCCTCGGAAAGGTGAAGGAAGGCCAACAGTACAGACTTCCTGCTCATGGGACAGATAAATGAACATAACCACCCCAACCAGGCACCCAGGGGCTCTTCTCTATCTTGGCCCCCATTCACAAGTTCTATTCTCCTTCTGATCCCAAGGAAATCCAGCCACCAGGAAAAGCAGCACCTTAACAAGAGTTTACTGCATTTCTAAAGACTACTGGATCTGAACACAGAGGACCCAGGTCCAAATGCCAACTCTGCTGCTTACTATCCATAGGATCTTGGCAGCTAGGAGACTCAGTGGATAGAGTCCTGGACTTGGAGACAGGAAGATCTGAGTTCAAATCTGCCCTCAAACATTTGCTGAACTGTGTGACCCTGGGCAAGTCACTTAACCTCTACCTCAGTTTTCCTATTTGTAAAATGAGGATAAAAATAACACCTACCTTCTGGGGTTGTTATGAGGATCACAGGATATATATATGTCAAGTGCTTGGCAAACCTTAAAGTGCTACATAAATGCTGGCTATCAATGCTGCTGCTGCTTAACCTCTCTGGGCCTCTTTTGTTTAAAAAAAAAAAAGGGAAGGGTAGACATGATCTTGAAGACCCCTGCCAGCTCAGTCTTCCCTAATTAGAAAAGGGTAGCTGGGTGTGAGGGGATTTGAGGCCCTCACCATTCTGGGTAGGGTTGGTACTGATTCTGGAGGGATGTTAAAGGAGGAGGGACATAGGAACATGGGAGGAGGAACAGCATTTGTTCATGGAAACAGATAATGAGGGCTTTCTCATTATAAGTCAGGGAGACAGCTTTCCTAGCATCTCACAACACATTCTGGGCTCTCCGTCAGCTCATAAATCTTCCCTCAACAGGGGGCAATAAATCAGAGGGCTTGCCAAGCTCCCCTGTTTCTTGGTGCCCTAGGGGGATGTCCCCCCACTAACTGTACCTCCCCATTCTAGAAGAGGCATGTGTGTGTGTAGGAAACCATCAGGACAAGGGGGGAATGTGGGCCCCCACCCACCAGTGGACCTGGCTAAGGCACGTTAATTACATAGTAGTGTGAGTGGTACCGGCAGCTATGATTTATTGGCCATCGTGACCAGGCATCCGGATGCTTGGGATGAAATCCCACCAGCCTTTGTCCTCACTGGGCACTGGATAGAGGCCAGGGGAGGTGGAAGATGAGGAATGGGGAGGGGACCTAAGGACCCACCAAATTCTGAACTCTCAAGCAAAAATCTTACAGGCAGGGTAGTCTAAAGCAGGGATTCTTAACTTTTTTTTTTTTAAAACATCATAGACCCCTTTGTCAGTCTGGTAAAGCCTATGTAGCCCTTCTCAGAATGAAGTTTTTAAATGCAAGAAATAAAATACATAGAATTACAAAGGAAATTAATTATACAAGGTGTCCCAAAAATTTTAGTGCAATTCAAAGCTAAAAACTATATTGAAATAAGGATATAATTTTTTTTCTCATTCAAATGAACAGATCCTCTGAAAACTTTCTATGGACCTTAGGCTAAGAACCACTGGTCTAGAGGAAGAGATAGGGTATTTCTGCAGCTAGACTCCTCAGTGGTGAGCCAAGAGACTTAAGTTGGTTTCTTGGTGACTTAGCTTCTCTCTGGTCTCAGTTCTTCGTCTAATAAAAAGACTCATAAAAGGTAACATTTATATAGTTCTTACTATGTGTCAAGTGCTTTACAATTATTATTTCATTTGAGCCCCACAACAATCCTGGGAGGTAGATGCTATTACTATCTCCATTTTACAGATGAGGAAACTGAGGCAAACACAGGTTAGGTACCTTGCCCAGGGTCACACAGCCGGTAATTATCTAAGGCTGGATTTGAACTCAGGTCTTCCTGATTTCAGGAAGTTCTTGGTTCTTTATCCACTGTACCACCTGGCTGCCTTAGGACACATCAAGGGGCGGACTATCCCCTTTTAAGACAGTGTTATTTTAGGGCATGGGGGAGCCAATAGGTAAGCTAGCCTTCTATCTCTGGTTTAACCTGGCTCACTATGTGTATACTATGCTGGACAGAGGATAAAAAGCTGGACTTGGAATCAGGAAGACCTTCATTCACATCCTGCCTCAGACAGGATCCTGGGCCGGTCACTTAATAGCCTTCAGCATCCATTTCCTCATTTGTAAAAAGGTGGTAATAAGAATGCCCACCTGCCAGGGTGGCTGTGAGGATCCAACAGGATCGTAAAGGGCTTTGCAAACCAAGAGATTAGCGTGGTGGGGATCAGAAAGGGAATTTGGCTTTGGAGGGGAGTTCTATCACTTGGCTGGTTTCTCCCAATGCAAGGGGTAGCGGAGGCTGGAGAGGGTGGGCACTGAATGCAGGGACAGGAATGTGACTCTTACAGCACCGGCTAGCCTTCATAAAGACAAGATTTAATTCAGTAAATTATTAAGCACCTACTATGCCCCAGGTATTTGAGATACAAAGACAAAAAGGGAACAGTGCCTGCCTTCTAGGAGTTTTCATTCTACCAGGGAGACAACATGTGTAATCCTGGGCAAGTCACAACCTCTCAGCCTCAGTTTCCTCAACTGCAAAATGGGGATAATGATAGCACCAATGTCTCCTCTGTTGACCCCTAAACTGGCCAGCAAACTTACCAGGACTAAACTTCCTCAGCAAAGCTCAGCTTTGCTCCCTGTCTGGCTGTACTTGGTGGGTCGCCATCTCGGATTTGATGAGTCTTTCATAACTGTTTGTCGTTTGTCTACTTTCTTTGGGTGAACACCCTATATGGAGTGTTTAGCTCCCCTTGGCTCCTAAGGAAGAGCCAGCAGCCATGGTTCCCCCTCCCCAGCCCATGCCCATATAGGTAATGTGGCCTATATTAATGAGTCAGCAACATTTACTGTGACAAATGGGGTGAGCACCACAGAATATCAGGGCTGCATCTAACCCCACCTACCTCTCTGGCCTTCCTCATTGCTCTCCTTTGAATGCCCTCCACTCCAGCCAAACTGACCACAGAAACCATCTAGTCCTTCCCAGCCACCAACTCCTAACCATGCCCCCTCCCTTCTGGCCTCTGCTCCAAAGGAACCTTGGATTCAACCACCCTGGACTCTGACAGGTGAGTTTTCCCTGTGTCTTACCCAGAACCAAGCTTTCATCTTATTTCCTGGTTACTAGTGCTGAACCACGCTGCCCCACACCCTTCCCAGTTCCCATTTATGTGTTGTCTTCTTCCATTAGAATGTAAGCTCCTTGAGGGCAGAGACCATCTTACTTGCTTATAGTTGCATCTCAATGCTTAGCACAATGCCTGATACATACGTAGTAAGCACTCAATAAATGCTTGATCTCTCTCTCTCTCTTGCCTATCTCATATTTCTATCTATCTATCTATCTATCTATCTATCTATCTATCTATCTATCTATCTATCATCTTGTCTGCCTTCTTTCTTTCTTTATTCCTTTCTTTTTTCTTTCTACCTTTCTGTATTCCAATCTATACCTGAAGAGGAACCCCTCTGCAACATTCCTGACAAGGTGTCACTGAGTCTGTGCTTGAGGATCTCCAGTGACAGATGGAGGGAGGAGGGCCCAGGCCCCCTAAGGCTGCCTTCTGTTTTGGAGAGCTCTAATAGTTTAGCCTGAATCGGTCTGTGCAACTCTTGCCTAGACCAAGTAGGACAAGTCCAACCTTTCTTCTCCATGATAGCTCTTCCAATCATAACCTCATGGCTCTAGAGCTGAAAGGGACCCCAAAGGACATGTAGCCCAACCCTATCATTTTGTAGATAAGGAAACTGAGGCCCACAGAGATTAAGCTACTTGGGCAAAGTCACACAATTAGTAAGGTAAAACACTCCTAAATCCTACAAGCAATTCATGTAGCCTGTTCACTAGATCTTTCTCCAGCCTGGTCACTATATTGTAGATGTGTCCTAGCATGTTTATGTCTTCCTAAGACAGATGGGAAGGATTTTGTTAGAAGTGTGAAGCAGGTAATCCTGGATGAGAGCACAGTGTGACCAAAGGTGTGGAAATGGGAATTAGACAGTATCCCAGGAACCTTAAAAAGTCAGGTTTGGCTGGAGTGGAGATTATGTAAATAGAAGCTGTGGGTAAAGAGTAAGGAGCAGTGAGGGGTCAGATCATGAGAAGCCTAGAATTCCAGACCAAGTTGTTTGGCCTGTAATGAGTAGGTGACAGTGAACCATTGAAGGTTTTTCAGTAGAGGAATGTCAGCACCAGAGCTGTGCTTCAGGTGACTGAAGATAGATAGATAAAGCATTTATTAAATGCTTATTATGTGCCAGGTATGTGCTTTAGGAAGATTAATCTGGTATTAGTAAGTAAAATGATAAGATTAGAGGGTCTAGAAGTGGAGAGATCGATTAGAAGATCAATTACAATTGAGTAGGGAAAGCTACTGTAATAACAATTAGGAGGCTATCATTCTAGTCCAGGCAAGATATAATGAAGGTCTGAACTAGGCTGGGGGCAGCAGGGATTGAAAAGATGGGAAAGATTGGTGAGGACTTAGAGACTGATAGGGAAAGAGGAGTCAAGAATTCCTCCAAGATTTCAGAGCCCGGATGACTGAGAAAATGGCAGTGCCACTAACAGCAAGAGAGATGTCCAAAAGGGGAACCGGTTTTGGCAGAAGGGGAGGAGGGCTAATTCAGCTTCAAGGCTGAGATGCCACTGGACTTTCTAGTGGAGATGATACCCAGCAGGCAGTTGGAAATTGTAGCTCTGTGCCCAGGAGAAAGGTCAGAGCTGGAACACCATTCATTTAGAAGCTTAATTGGAATTGAGAGAGCAGATTAGACCACTGGGGGAAACATCATAGAAAGGGAAGAAAGCCAAGGATGGTGGAGTCAGAGTACCTAGATTCATATCTTTCCAATGCTTACTGTCTCAATGACCTTGGTCAAGTCAAATAGTCCTCACTGGGTCCCAGTTTCCTCTTCTTTAAGATAAGATGGTCTTTAAGGTCCTGTCCAACTCCATTTCCTTACTTTCCTAATTGGAGAGTACCTCACCAGGCCCACTACATCTAGGTGGCCTCCAGTGATACTTTACTTTTCTCTCAGGCCACATCTTCACAAGCTTCCTCAACCACTGGTGTGAGAACACACTGAAGAATTCAGTGAAAGCTGGGCATACTTGTCTGAATTGATACAAAGTGAAAGGAGAAGAACCAGGAAAACAATTTACCCAGTGAACGCAAAAATGAAAAAAACCACATTGACTCAGAACTCTGATGAATTCAGTGATCAGATGTGATTTCAGAAAGCTGATGGTAAAACAAGCCTCATACCTTTCAGTAAAGAAGTGTGGAACAGGGCACATACTGTTTGACTTAGAATTATTGGTTAAGGAAGAGTTCTGTGGGGGAAAGGGGTGTTTTTTGTTTTTTGTTTTTTCAAAGCGCATCAATAAAATATTTTAAAAGAGAGAAGTTGAGAGTGATTATTGGTTAGAGTGAGAGAACACCAAAAAAATTTTTTATTTTAGATTTTAATGAATTTTTACCTTTTAAATAAATTGAAATGCCAAGGGTTAGAAAGAAATGGAATTAGTTAACCTCTTTGTCAAACACACCTTCTGTGAGATATTGGCTCTCTCTGTTGCTCTCAGAGCTGTTTCTTCTCAAAGACACAAGATCTTGGATCTTTACAGGTGAGAGGATTCCCCGGAGGGAAGGGGAACAGCAGAACTGGAACTTCCGAAGAAGGAAAACAGAACTCTCTGAAAACCAGGGGGCCAGCTTGGCCCCAAGAAATAATAATAGGCACCTTCCTAGTTCTTGCAGGAACCGCCTAGCCCTAAATCACAGGCCTGCCCAGGCCCTCCCTCCCAGCTGCACTTGGAGGTCTATTCATTTGGTGCTACCCGCTTCTTTCTTCCCCCAGCCCTCCCCCATCCCAAAAGATGTGCTCCTGGGCATGGTGAGATTGCAACCTAAAAGAAGCAGCTCGTTAGGCAGTAAGGACCAAAGCCCAGAGCCACTGCAGGTGATGATGGTGCGGAAATGTTTTCAGAGTTTTCTCCGCCTTTGAAGTCCTGTTCCACATCCTTCTCCCTCCCTGGGGCCCCGGGGCTCTGATTTATTAGGCAGTTCCTACCCAGGAACCCCTACTAGCTGCCGCTTCAAAGTGCTGACAAAGGGGGAGGGTAATAGATAAATGGCCCCGTGCTAATTGCTGTGATTGATCAGGCAGTATCCTAGATACCCAGATAAGAGCGTGGAGATGGAGGAAGAAGATTCTGTGCTTCTCTCCGAAAGACAACCCCTGCCTGGCACCATCTTAGACGTGTGGCCCTTTGCTTCCCTGACATTCAAAAGATGGCATTTCAGGCTGCAGGAGAAGAGCGGGCATGGCATTGAGGCTGGCCCTTGGGCATGCTGGGGTCGTGGAAGGAAAGAAAAAAAAACACATGTTCTAGGGCAGGGAAAGGAGGGAGGGTAGCTGGAGGTACTTTGGTGCAATGAGACCTGGCTCTGGAGCCGGAGGACTTGGGTTCAAATCCTATCTCTGCCACTTCCTACATACATGACCTTGGGCAACTCTGGGCCCCCATTTCCTCATCTGTCAAATACAGGGGTTAGATTAGATTCCAGCTCTAGAGCTTGAAGAACCTTCAGACTCCATCTGGTCTGGCACCCTCACTTTGCAAAGGGGATCCCCAAGAGGGGATCATTTTTAACCATTTCCTTGGGGTTCCCCACTTGAGAAGTGAACCCTGGATTGGAAATCAGGAGACCCAAGGTCTAACCCTAGCTCTCTTGATAACTTGGCTCTGTCAGCCTCAGTTTTCCCTTCTGTACAATGTCAGGGTTGGCAAGAGGACTTTGTACACAGTAACAGCCACGTTATGCAATGACTAAGATTGTTAAACTGAACCCTTCTCAGCATTACAAGGATCTAAGACACCTCCAGAGGCCTCGGGATGGAAAATGCTGTCCACATCCAAAGAAAGAACTATGGAAGTCGAATCGCTATCACTTATTTTTACCTCCTGTTGAGTTTTGTTTCATCTTTCTGATGGTTCCTCCTATTGGTTTTAATTTTTACTTACAACTTCACTAATGTGAACATATGTTTAATAGGAATGTAAATGTAAAGTCTATGTCATATTGTGCGCCATCTTGGGGAGGGTGGGGAGGAGGAAGGGAGAGAAAAATTTTCAACTCAAAAGCATATGGAAGTGATTGTTGATAAATCAAAATCAACTAATAAAATTAAAAAAAACAATGTCAGGGTTGGATTAGATGTCTAAGTCACTCAGTCAACAAGAATTTTTTAAAAAAATTTTATTTTACTTTCAATTAACAAGCATTTATTTTTCTCACTCTTACCTTCCCCACCAATGGGGAAAAAAATCTAAACAATCTTTATAACAAATATATATAGTCAAGTCAAAAAATTTCCCCATTGGCCAGTAAATATAACTGGAGTCCACCATCTCTCTTTCAGAAATCAACAAGCATTGACCAAGAACTAAGTATGGGCTAGGTACTGTGCTGATCACTAGGGGTGCAAGAAAGGCACCACCCCTCCCCCCCTGCTGGCTCTCAAGAGGCTCACATTTTAGTCTTCACCTTCATTGAATTGAAGAAACATTTATTAAGGTCATTAAGACACATAGTACTGTGGTAGACGTTGGAAGAGATGCAAAATTTAGATAAGATCTCATTCCTTACCTTCAAAGAGCTTAAAGCTGGGCTGAGACCAATTCAGATAACCATAACACAAAGTGAAATGTGATAAATGTATGAGAGATGTGTATACAAGTGTTATATTAGGTTGGGGGGGAGGTCATAAGTCACTGGAGTGATGAAAGGAAGGGGGGCTTACCTGGAGGAAGAGGACATTTGGGATGAGTTTTAAAGGATTGTTTAGGAAGGGGCAGAAGAGAGGTAGGGGGAGAGAAACATTACAGAAAGAGAGAATGGCCTCTGTCTCCGTCACTCAGAAATCTCGCTTCCTTTGAGGTTTACTCCATCTATCTCTAGAACTCCCTCCAAATCCCAGTGGCTATTATCTGCAGGCCCCCAAGTCATTCCCCCCCCCCACCCCATTCTCCAGGAATTCAGTCCTTGGTTCAAAGTCTTCTTCTTTACCCCAAGCCCTGCCCTCATACCTCAATATCCATGGAGATGCGTCTCTGGTCTCTCAGTTCACCAGCCTCTTCAACTCCCATGACCACTGCCCCCGTCTGCAGCTGATCATTTCCTGGGTGCTATCACTCATCACTCATAACTATTCCACTTACATCATCCAAGACTTTGAAATCCCTCCCTTGGACGCTAACCTCTTGTTTTCCATCTGCTTTACTCCTACTCAACCTAATCTAATTCCTCATCAAGGCCCCCAGTGATTCCACCCCTCTTTGCTTCCTCAGTCCATCCCTCCTGTTTTGGCTTTCCTTGCCTTCTGTAGTCCAGTGCCTCATTTTCCTCCTGTGCAAAATGAGGAACTGGACCAGAGAAACTCTAAGGTCCCCTCCCCCTCTAAACTCCATGATCAACAAGGATTTTTAAAAATTTTACATTATTTAAGAATTTTTCAGTTCTAATTTCTCTCCCCTCCTCTGGTCCCTCTCCAACCCATTGAGAAGGCAAGTGATACATTCATTATACGTGTGAAGTAGAATAAGAATTCTTAACATGGGACACACAAACCCCAAAGGATTCTAAGGAAAGGTTTTAGGAGGTCTATAAAGTTGTATGGAGGGAAAATCACATTTTAATTTTCATTAACCTTGAACTGAAAAATATAATTTCCTTAAATTATTTAAAAACCTGGTTCTGAGAAGGGGTCCATAGGCTCAGATTGCCCAAGAGGGCCTCTCCACCAAAAACGTTACAAATCTCTGAGCTGGGCAAGGCTTTCTAGGTGAGAAACTAGCATCTTTGGTTTCTAATCCTGGCAGAACTTCGTGCTTGTACAGTATTTTGGCTTCAATCAGAAGCAGGGATACCCCTATATGTAAACTGCTCATATAGAACCTGTAATTTCAAGGCATTGAGAAGAATAGTGATGACTGACATTTCTATAGTTTACAAAGCACTCCGCATACATTATCTCGTCTGAGCCTCATGATGACCCTGTGAAGTACTATTATGAGGCCTTGGACCCAAATCACACCTTTGAAGATTATCAAACCTGGGTGTGACCCTGGGCAATCACTTAGCTCCTCAGTTTCTTCATCTGTAAAATGAAGGGGTTGCAAAGAGATCATAAAAATGGGAAAAGGACCCACATGTACAAAAATATTTATAGCAGCTCTTTTTGTGGTGGCCAAGAACTGGAAATGGAGGGGATGCCCATCAATTGGGGAATGGCTGAACAAGTTGTGGTATATGAATGTAATGGAATACTATTGTTCCATAAGAAATGATGGGCAGGCAGACTTCAGAAAAACCTGGAAAGACTTGCATGAACTGATGCTGAGTGAAGTGAGAAGAACCAGGAGAACACTGTATGCAGTAACAGCAACATTGTGCGATGACTGACTTTAATAGACTTGGCTCTTCTCAACAATGCCATGATCTAAGGTAATTCCAAAAGACTCATGATGGAAAATGCTATCCACATCCAGAGAAAGAATTATGAATGCAGATTGAAGCAGACTATTTTTTCTCTCTCTCTCGCTCCTTTTTTTTTTGTTTTTTCTTTCTTGCAATTTTTTCCTTTGGTTCCAATTCTTCTTTACAACATGACTTAACGAGGAAATATGTTTAATGTGATTGTACATCTATAGCCTATATCAGATTGCATGTTGTCTTGGGGAGGGAAGAGAAGGAGGGGGAGAAAATTTAAAACTCAAAATCTTATGAAAGCGAATGTTGAAAACTAAAAATAAATAAATATAAAAAATAAAATAAATATACATTAAGATTAAACAAAAAAAATGAAGGGATAGTACTATGGTCTACATGCAAAGTGCTAAGCACTGGGCATACAAATAGAAAAGCAAGACAATCCCTGCCCTCAAGGAGCTCCCATTCTAACTGGGAGAGACAACACCTTCAAGATGCTCAGGTGCAAGTCATGTGGACAGGTCCCATGGTCCTTAGGGTACATCAGCAAAACAAACGGTCCTGCATCTTTTTTAATGTCATCTTCACTGATAAAACCATGTCAGTTGCTGCCACTGAATCATCTGACAGTGCCACAGTTTTGGCAGTGAGGACTTTCTTTTCTAGTTCTTAAGGAGCTGCGGCTGCCAAGGATCCAGGAACTGCAGCACCCCCACAAGCAGTCACCAGGTTGTGTCTCCAGCATGGCTGCTTCTCAGGGCTGTGCCTTTAGGAACCAGGTAGAGTTGTCAATGGGAGGGATGCTGCTCCTATTCCCAGAGCTCTTGGGCGGCTCCCACCTGTCTTTTGGAGGCTATTGCTCAGTGGTTGGTGCTGGCGATGGTAGAAATGAGCAGATCTTCCTTCACAAGGCTTGTTCCCCTTGGTGATGTCTGTGGGGTGGAGTCATCTGTAGAGCCAACTCCTGGATGCTGCAGCAGGGGTGCAACTTCCAGTCTTAGTGGCCTGGAAGGACTGAGAAGTTAGGTGGTATGCCCAAGGCCATGTATGCAGGATGCACCAAAGGGGGCACTAGAACCTCAGTCTTCTTGGCTCCATGGCCCACTCCCTTCTCACTCCACCAGACTGTCTCTGGTAAATGAAGTGGTTTTTATTTTATTTTTACTTATTTGATTTTATATTTATGGACTAAAACAAGCATTTCCATAACATTGTATAATAAAAAAAGCTGATTGTGCATGAAATTGCAAGTCTATTATGTATAACTTGCTATTCCTTTCAAATATATAATAAAGTTATCATGTAAATTTTGCCCTTTTTTTCTTCCCCCACCCTGCCCTAGAGATGGCTACCATTAGACACAAATATGTACATACATGTGTATATATATATATATATATATATATATATATATATATATATATATTATATATATATACATGTAAAATCATTCTATACATATTTCTATTTATCAGTTCTTTCTCTGGAGGCAGATGACATCTTCATATGTCCTTTGTAGTTAATTTGGGTATTTATAACAGTCAAAATGAGCTCAAAGTTGCTCTTAAAATAATATTGCTGTTACTGAATACATTAATTATAAATAAATAATGCAACAATATAATAATTTATATTTAATTAATATAGTGTTTAAAACCACACCTGTGTTTTCTTTGGTATGGGGATTTCCTTTTGAAAAAACTCTATCTGTGAATATAGAATAGCTTAAGGAGTGACCTAGGATGCTGAGAGGTTAAATGATTTGCTTAGGGTCACATGACAGTATGTTTCAGAGGCTGGACTTATACTCAGCATTTCCTGACTATGAGGTGAGCTCTCTATCCAAGCTGCATCTATTTCTGTAGAGGAAGAAAGAGAGAGAGAGAGAGAGAGAGAGAGAGAGAGAGAGAGAGAGAGAGAGAGAGAGAGAGAGAGAGAGAGAGGAGGAGAGAGAGAGAGAGGAGGGAGAGAGGGAGAGAGAGGGAGAGAGAGAGAGAGAGAGAGAGAGAGAGAGAGAGAGAGAGAGAGAGAGAGAGAGAGAAAGGAAGGGAGGGAGGGAGGAAGAAGGGAAGATAAGGAAGAAGAAGGAGGAGGAGGAGGAGGAGGGAAAGAGGAAGAGGAGGAAGGGGAGGAGGGAGAGGAAGGAAGGGGAGAGAGTGGGAGGAGGGGAAGGGAAGAGGAGGGGGAAGAAGAAGAGGAGAGGAGAAGGAAGTAAGGAAAAACATATACACACATATATACATACATACATATATACATATATATACATACATACATACACATGTATGCGTAGGTATGGATTATCTCATTTGAGCCTCATGAGGTCCAATATCCCCATTTTCAGAGACTTTTAGAGTTGGGTGAGATCCGCACAATCCAGTTGGTCCAGCTCATACCTCCAAAGGCATCCTCACTTTACCATGACCAACAAGTGGTCCTCCAGCCTCCACTTCTCTCCCATCCCAAGGCTGTGCACTCCACTTCAGGTGACTCTAACAGTTGGAAAGTCTTTCCTGACCTCAAGCCTAAATTAGCCTCTTTGCAACTTGCTCCTGGTTCTGCTCTCTCGGACCGAACAGAGAAGTCTAATGTCTCACCAGATAACAGCCCTTCAAATACTGGAAGACAGCTAGTATTCCCTTATTGATTGCTTTGCCAAAATCTAGGTAAACTAGAGCCACAGCATCCCTCCTGATCATCCATTTAGGAAGCCTGACACAGAGGGATGATCATCTAGTCCTAAGTCCTAAAACGTTAGTCTGGCCTGATCTTTTCTTGCTGAAGTCCTTCTGGCTCTTTGTCATCACTGCTTCCCCTTCTACCTCTTTGACAACCGTCTCTTTTAATTATCAGTTTTAGAATTCCCCCAGGAAGCCACCGAACTGTAGTCTGCAAAGCATTCTCTTCACTCTTTTGAAAAGTGAGACATTTGCTCTTTTCCAGTCCTGCAGAACCTCTCCACTCCACAATGTTTCAAATACCATTGACGGCAACCTGCTAATCACCTCGGCCAGTTCTCTCAGAACCCAAGGATATCTTTCACTGGGGCCAAGTGATTTGAATTCTTCTACAGCATCTGAGTGGTCTCATCTCCTTATTTATCTTGGGCATTTATTTCCTGCTCTTAATTTTTAATTAAAAACTCTCTGTTACCCATCTTTGTTCTGCCATTTGCAATGCAAAGGTAATTTTTGGTGGCAGAGAAAAGAGAAGCAAAAAAAAAAATCAGCAACTCTACCTTCTTTCTGTTGTCAGTTATCATCATCCCATCTACTTCAAGCTGTGGTCCAATACCTTCTTTGGTCATCTTTTACCTAATATAGCTTTTTTTTAAAAAGGACTCCATTTTGATTATTCTCAGTTTTCTTCATCACCCTCAGTTAATTATGAGCTGTGACATTCCCCAAACTTTACAGAATCATATACACTTATATCCATCCTCTTTTACCTGTCTTTGCTTCCATCTCTCCTATTCATACCTTTTAAACATCTTACTTGGTGAGCACAGAGTGCTCATACATTAGTTTCTTCAGACGACCCCTCTTTTTTCTTCTCCTCAGAATGGTTTCACTTTGCATCTTCAGAACTTCATTCATAACAGTGTCCCATTCCTTCTGTGGTGACTTCTCCTCTAGAATTTTATCCTATCTAGCCTTCCTCTGAACTCTGGGATCTGTTCATAGGGTGTAGTAAAACTTTGCCTAGCTTTTCTTTCCTTTTCTATCATGAAGTGTAGGAGGAAGAAGGAATTCCCCTCCAAAGTTCCCAGCATTTTCACCCCAGAAACAGATTCTTCTCTATGATCAAGAATCATATTCAGAATAGAATATCTCCTTGTTGGCTCTTCCTCCACATTCTGAAGACTGGAGTTTTCATTAAGGCAAGTCATGAAGTTATTGGCTGCCTTGATTTTGGGGGAGAGAGACAGAGACAGCCAGAGGCAGAGAGAGCCAGAGCCAGAGAGAGACAGAGGCAGAGACAGAGACAGAGAAAGAAGAGAAGAGAGGAGGGGAGGAAGAGAGAGAGACAGGGAGGAGGAGGAGGAGGAGGAGGAGGAGGAGGAGAAGAAGAAGAAGAAGAAGAAGAAGAAGAAGAGAAGAAGAAGAAGAAGAAGAAGAAGAAGAAGAAGAAGAAGAAGGAGAGGAGGAGGAGGAGGAGGGTGAAGAGGAGAGGAGAGAGAGAGAACTCCAGTAGAAGATACCTGGGCAATTCAAATACCACATCACTACCATTCATATATTTTGTTTCCCAAACTCCTCATTTGCTTTCTCTTTCTGTGCAGGTGATTTATAGTTTACTCCAATGACAAAATCAATTCTAATTCTCCCTCCATTAATCTTCACCCAAATGCTCTCCACCATGCTTCCTATCTCTAGTTCTAGAATTTCCTCACACGCGTATACCCTCTGAATATGTGATGTTACCCCAGCCTTCAATCTATCCTATTTCTTCTGAGCAAGGTATACTTATTCAGAGCCAATTCCGGTCATGGGGTTCATCCCACTAAGTCTCTTTGACACTTATGAAGCCATATCTGTCTCTTTGTCTCAGCACCTCTCATTCATCTTCCTTGTTGCCTAACTTTGGGTATTTGTGAATACACATTTGAAGTAGTGGGCTTTATTGCTTATTCTTTCAGTGAATTTTGTCTCCTGTGAACTCTCTCCCCATATCCAATCAGCTGCCAAATCTCATCATTTCTCCACAACACCTCTCAGATATATCCCTTTCTCTCTACCCACACTTTGGTGAATCATCCTGCCTCTGGTCTCTCCCCACTCCAGTCCATCCTTCATTCAGCTGCCAAAGTAATTTGCCTAAAGCCCAGGTCTGACGTGTCACCTCCCTACTCAATAATACCTTTGAGATCACATACAGACTCCTCTGTATGGTTTTCACAACTTGGCCCCTTCCCATCTTTCCAGTTTCTTACCCATTTAACCCCCCCCACACTTTACTGTTCAGCCATACTGGCTACTCACTATTCCAAACACACACCACTTCATCGCCAAGCACTGACATAGGCTGACCCCCGTAACCTTGAGTGCATTCCCTCCTCACCTTTGCATCTTAGAATCTCTACTTTCCTTCAAGACTCAGTTCAAGTAGCACCTTATCTGATCCCCTAGCTGCCAGCCCCCACCCCATCACATACTTATTTTTATTTTAAAAATATAAGTGAGAAATATTGTGTTAAACATCAAATATGGCTTCTGTGCCTTCTCTGCCCCCTCAATTAACAAGCTCATTTTTCTCCCTCTCTTCTCCCTCCCCTCCTTGACAAAGGAAAAAAGAAAAATAAAACCCTTCTAACAACTATTCATAGTCAAGCAAAACCAGTTTTCACAATGGCCACGTCCACATGTGCATCTCACTGTGCATTTTGAGTCTATTGCCTTTCTCTGTATGTGTATATCTATATGTCTACATATACATATATAATATGTGCACATGTATATGTAAATACATACATCCACATGTCTCCTAATAAAATGTAAACTCCCTGTGAGGACTGTTTCCCATCTTTGTACCCATGGCACTGAATACACATAGTAGGCATGTAATAGATATTGATTGATTGGTTGGTTAATTTCCTTTTGACTCTTCCTTTCTTCTAAGGGGAGATCTCAGGTCCCCAGAATTTAGGGCTGAAGAGGCCCTTGAAGACCATCTCATCAGCCCCTTTGTTTCACAGAGGAGGACATTAAGTGGCTGGACGTGTTGGACATTTGAGCTTATCTTGGAAGACAAGGGAAAGATTTCCCCAGCTCTCGGCCTGAAAGAGCCCTAGAAACCACAGAGAGGTGCTCAGTGTGCTCAGAGTGGCAGGAAAGTTTTTCTTGGACTGAGGGAGATCACCCAGAAGGGCTTCAGAGACAGAGCCCTATCTGGTCTGGTCTAGTCTGTCCATTACAAGACTCTGCATGCTTCTTCTGTGTTCTTACCTGGGGGCAGATAATAAAGCAAACTAAGAGGGAGATGGATGGGGAAGGCAGCCACGTGGAGTAATAAAGCCCAGCCCAAGAGGGACTGACTAGGAGGGAGGAGTGTCCAGCCTGCCAGAGTCCATAGAAGGAGAGCTCTGTCCCTCACCCTTTCAGGAGAACAACGGAGGGGAACCCAGCCAAACCATGCCCAGGGCAGTGACAGGAATGGGTCGCAGGAGTTTGAAGGAGTCGGACAGCTCTGAAGAGGAAATGGAAGGTGTTTTCTGGGATGCCAGGGGGGATTTTGTGCAGCTAAAGGACAGCGGGCCCTCCGAACACTCCAGCGACATTGAAGGGCTCAGAGTGAGAAAGACGAGCCGGCCTGTGAGATCTAAGGCCAGAAGGATCGCTGCTAATGTTAGAGAACGCAAGAGGATCCTTGATTATAATCAAGCCTTCAATGCCCTCCGTCTGGCCCTCAAGCATGACCTCAGCGGCAAGCGGCTGTCCAAGATCGCCACCCTCCGGAGGGCCATCCACCGGATCACCTCCCTGTCCATGTTCCTGCGCTCTGGCTCTGCTGCCCGGTGGCCCTGCAGCCACCAGGAATGTCGGACCCATTATGTCAGAGTCCAGGAGGAGGAAGCTGGCTGGGATGGTCACCCGCAGCCCTTCCAGATGCCCATGGACTACAGTTATGGAGAGGCTGCTCTTCCCTTCCAACCGTACCCTCCTTCTCCTCTCTACTTGAAATATTCTCCTCAGACTCAATTTTCCTCCCAACTGGAAAGTCAGAAGGAGGAGGCCATCCCTCCCAACCCTGTCTATCACTCCAGTGGGAGCTGTCCTCTTGGGGAACAGCCCCCTTGCTATCCAAAGTACATGGACAACCTCCGAGCTCCCTCTCCAAGAACAATTCCCTGGCAGCTTGGGTACCTCCGAGGACCAGGGCCGGGTTGCCAGCAGTCTTTGCCCATGCACTGAGCTGGACTGCTTGGAATGCAGAGGGATGCTTTCTCAGCTGCTCAGACAAGACTAGAACCGACAGGTGCTGGGGAAAAAACCTACCTGCTCTGGGAACATCCAACAAAGATATAACAAGATGGTGTTGGAAGGAAGAGAGAAGCTGTGACCCTGGTGGGTGGAGTGAGTCCCTCTGGGAGGGTGGTAGAGGGGACTGAGGACAGACATGGTGACTGTGATCAAGACTCAGGGATAGAGCTGGATGGCTTCTTGTCTCTGGGGGCTGCTCCCCTGAGTCTTTAGGAACTGCTGCATCTGACCTTCAGTAAGCAGGGCTGTGTCTTGCATGCTTCTTAGATGTTCAGACTCTTTTAAGCCTTATCGCAAGTCTGGTGTTTTTATTTCTGGGCTCCCTGCGTCGGATCCTAGTTATCTCTGGGCTTTCAGGACACAGAGGCTCATTCTGAACAAGTGAGACATGTTCGTGTGTGTGTATGTGGATATGTGTGGGCAGCTATGTGACAGGAGTGATTAATGTGATTCTGTGTACTATGTATGGGGGAGGGAGATACCCGGGGAGGGGGCAGTATCTGACATTTCCTTCTACTTACCTTGGGGACAGTGGGGCCTGAGCTTTGACAAAGTGGGAGGAAACAAGCAGAGTATCTAGAGGAAGGCCTGGGACCTGCGGGTGATAGGATCAGAGATTTGAAGCTGGACGATCTCTCAGAGGTCATCTGGTCCAACACCTTCATCTTACAGGTGAGGAAAGTGAGGCACCAATACAAGTGACGTGAGATTTGAACCCTGGTCCACTGCATCTGAATCCAGTATTCATTCCAATGGACTCCATGGCCTCTCCTCATGTCACAATTTAGCCAGCTCAGAGCTTTTGTCTGCACTCCTGAAGGTAGAGACAGAATGGGGTGGGGAGTGGGTCCTTAGACAGAAGGAAAGAGGTGAGCCAGCTAGCATAGATAGATTACAGCACCCTTAAGCTGACAAGGACTTTGGAAACCACCTTGTCTAACTCCTGTTTTACAGATGAGAAAGCAAAGAACCAGAAAAGGAAGGGACTTAGAAACCAGGGTCAAGTTAATAGCTTACCAAGTCCATAGCAGAGCCAGAACAGTACTGGAACACAGCACTCTTCGCCTCTATACTCTAGTGACAGCTGAGTGTGATTCTTTGTCTTCTCTGAACAAGTCAGGAGGGTGGTGGAGGGGAGGGTCTTCCTTGTGTTTAAATTTTAGGATCATAGATTAAGAAAGGGACTTCACAGTTCAAACCCCTAATTTTACAGATGGGGAAACTGAGGCCCAGAGAGTAACTTGGCCAGGGTCAAATGGTTGGTAAGTGGCAGAGCTGGTATCTGGACCCAGGTGCTCTAACAGCATAATAAGGCTGAGAGTTCTGAAGTCCAGGAAAAAAAGAAATGAGTATATGAATAGGGTGATTTCAACTTTGGGGTTAGAAGGGACAATATGGAGTGGGGAGGTGTATGTGTGTGTGGAGATAGGGACTGATCAATGGAAGAGGAGACTGAGACATAGTGGGCTGAATCAGAGGAGGGGACTTTTGCTCCCTTCAACAGACCTATCAAGATTCTGTGTTGGCTGTTTGATCCAGACATGAAGACTGTCTCAAAAACCAGCCTCTAGGCCTCCCTTAGCATCACAAGAAAGAAGATCAGGGGGTTACTTGCTGGTTTGGGGGTCTTGAGAAATGTCAAGTGATGGCTGACAGTTGTGTGGTCCTGAAGTAACAGACTAGGAAAGAATGTTCTGGAATGCCAAGCACCAAGCAGGGAGACTGGTTGAGGAAGAGGAGAAACTGTTGCTCTTTGCACAACAAGGGATGTTGTATCCCCTGTGAATTTTTCTTCCCAGCCCCAGGTGGAGAGAGTTCTGGCAAAACTGGAAGGCAGGAAATCCCAATAGCCTTAATTCATAGGATCAGAGCTAGAAAGGCCTTTAGAAGTCATGGAATCAAAATCTCTTATTTTGCACATGAGGAAACTGAGACAAAAAGAGGTTAAGTGACTTGCCCAGGATCACACAGCTAGTCAGTGTCTGAGGTAGAACTGAACCCAGGTCTTCTTAACTGCAAGTCTAGTGATTTATACTGTGCATCTAAAGTGCGCCTCTCCCAACATACACACTAATAGTCAAATGCCTTCCTTCTCAAGCAAATCCTCCTCCCTGTGGCTTTGCTGGGGCTTCTGATGTCACAGCCCTCAGAAGGTGAGCCCTAAACACCTCAGTGTCTTACCTTAGTCAGAAATAGTCAGGAGCACAGTTGGGAACAGAATAAAGGACTCCAATCCCCTAGCACTTTCTCCCACCCTTCTTTCCTGACATGGAGTCAGGTCTGTCTCAGGAGGGCTTGTGCACAGACCAGGACAGCCCATGTCACTTTGTCAGCATGAATGTGTGAGGTCCACAGAGGTGAGGTAACTGCTATGTGGTCCCAAAGTATTAAAATAGCAGAGAGAGCATTTGATTCCTGCCTCACTGACTCTGAATGCACCACTCCACTCACTAGATCATATTATCCCAAAGCATTCTCCCTCCTCCCATCTTCTTGGGGCACTTTGCCTAGGTCTCTCCTTTTGCTACCTGGTAGAATCAATCTGTGTACAGGTCAGAGTTCTCCCCTCCCCCTCAAAACTGCAACATAGCAGGAGCTTAATAAATGCTTATTGGATTGATCTGAATGTTTTTCCCAACATCTAGCACAGAACTCTGAACATAGCAGGTACTCAGAATATGTTCTTGAATAAATGAATGAATAAAATGGGTGCACTGTCTGCATGGCAGAGGGAAGGCAGTACTCCCATGGAGGCCAACAGGGTCATTGCCCGATTTGGAGCTCTTCCCCACTCCATTGGCCTACATTTTATTCCCAGGATTCTATTGGTGGATAGGTACTGCATGCAGCTCTGGACCAGTGATCACAATGGAGCGGGGAGGTTTTGATTGTAAAAGGCACCATTTTCAGCTGGAGCTGGTGAGGTGGGGTGTTGGAGTGTGAAGGAGGGGGGAAAGGTAGGTCAGATTTCCACCCTGTTCCTTAAATGGAGATCAGGGGTTAGAAGGGATCATCACCACCATGATCATAGCTAACATTTATTTAATGACTTAAGGTCTACATTAAATCTCTCATTTCATCTTCACAACAAACCTAGAAGGCAAGTGCCATAACTGTCCCTATTTTACAGATAAGGAGAGTGAGGCTGAGAGGTCACACCTAGTCAGGGTTTGAACTCAGGCAGGAGGCTGTTTATTTACTGATTGTGTGTGTGTATGTGTGTTTATGTGTGTCTATGTATGATTATGCTTCTGCATCTGTGTGTTAGGGCAGTGTGAATGTCTTCCCACCTGTGTATTTTTGTGTAGACATGTACTGGTCTACAAACACATGTGTTCATAAATGCATAAATTGAATGTGGTTACTTAGGGAGACTGAGGTAGGACAGACCTGAGATTTTGTAAGTATGGGAAATTCCCAATGTGGAAATGACTTCCAGTGGTACCATTTGACAACTCACCTCCAATTTTAGAGTCTTAAAGGGTTTCCTGGGACATTAAGAGGTTAAGTGACTTGTTTGTGGTCACAAGCTAATACTGTATGTATCAGAATCAGGATTTGAACCCAGGTCTTCCTTGACTCTGAAGCTGGCCTTCTTTCCACTAAGTCACACTGCATTTTGCGCATCTATGTGTGTGTGTGTGTGTGTGTGTATTACATATACGATAATAACCTATGACACTCATCTAGTGCTTTAAAGGCTGAGAAGCCCTTCACACATATGGTTGCATTTGATTCTCACAAGAGGGAGAGGCTATTATTATCCCCATTGAACAGATGAGGAACTGAGGCTGAGAGGGGACAAGCAGCTTGCCCATGGTCACAAAGCTATTATTTGTCTAGGGCAGAATTTGAACTCAGGTCTTCCTGGCTCCAGTTCAGCACTCTCCTCAATTCCACCTGGCTGCTGAGCTTTCAGATACTTTACTTGCTATTTTACAGCCAGGGAAAGTTATTTAGAGACATGAAGGGATTTGTCCAGGGTCACCTGTCAGATGTGAGGCTTGAACCTGGATCTTCTTGGTTCTGAACCCAGGGCTCTGTCCATTATACCTTGCTGCCTCCTTAGCATAGATCTGCCTAGAAGTCGTCCCCTGCCCCTGCCCCCAGCTTATCCTACTACCCTCCAGTGTTCATTCTAGGCTCCTGAACTTGACCTGCACCTGCCCCTCTCCAGGTCTTCTGGGACTTGTGCTGGCCTTTTGGCTGTTCCTACAAATCAATTCCACTTTGAAAGGACCAAGATTCACCAGACAGAGTAAATAAAAATGTGTCACTGGCGGGGAAGACAATTCCCAAAGAGGATTCCATTGAATCATGGCAGCCTGAGATGCGTGTGTGTGGGGGAGGCAGCAAGAGGAGTGAAACTGTTTGGTCTGACCACCCCAGGGAACAATTGGGACAGGACAATAAACACTCAGCTGGTCCAATCGTGTAAAAACCATCTACACAGCTTCATGAAGGCATCTCTTGCTACATGTGTGCAAAAGATATATGTGTGTGTGTATGGTTGTATAAATATGTGTGTATGTAGATGTGTGTGTGTGTGTGTGAGAGAGAGAGAGAGGGAGACAGACAGAGAAAGAGGCAAAGAAACTGATGATACACACAGAGAGAGGGACAGAAAGAGAAAGAGCAATGAGGGAGAGAGACAGAGGTAGAGTTAGAGACGGAAAGAGCAAAGAGAGACAGAGAGTACAGATAAAAAGAGAGCAATAGAGACACTGAAAGAGGTTGAGAAAAGAGAGAGAGAGAGAGAGAGAGAGAGAGAGAGAGAGAGAGAGAGAGAGAGAGAGAGAGAGAGAGAGAGAAATGGAGAGAGGGAGAGATAGGGAGACACTGAGACAGGAAGAGAGAGAAAGACAGAGAAGGAGAGAGAGTAGGAGAGAGAGGGAGAGAGAAAGAGAGAAGGGAGGGGACAGAGAGGGAGAGAGAGAAAGAGAGAGGAGAGAAGAGAGGAGACAGATGGGAGAGAGGAGGAGAGACAGAAAGAGAGAGAGAAAAGGGAGGAGAGAGGAAGAGAGAGACAGAGATTAAGAAGGAATTAAGAGACAACAGTGACAGAAGAGGCTGTTGGAATGACTAGTAATTGTTCTCATTCGGGAGGAGTCTCGAAGGATTCGGAGGAGGTACAAAGTCTACGGCAGGACTCTGCTAAGTATTCTTGAACCCAAGTCAGGAGTAAAACTTTTCAGCGACAGCGAACACTTAGCTGGCTGTGCTTCAGCCAGCAATGCTAGATCCTTGGGGAAGCGCTTTCCAAACATATCAATGCTTCCCCACACGAGACATTTCTAATTTTTTTTTCCTTAGTGCTTCCTGAGGGGGAAATGGAAAATATGTCCGCACTCCCTAGGAGGCAGCAGCCAAGACGGGACCGGAAGCCTCGGGTCCAGCCTGACCGCCTGCCTGACTGTCTGCCTTTGGCTTCTGCCTCTTTCTGGATGTGCGACCTCAAGGCCCCACTCACTCTACACCTCTGGTAGTCATTAAGCTCTTCTATAAATGAAGAAGTTGGGCTGGATCAGAGGATGGGGGCGGGGGTGAGGTGGGGGAGGATCCGTGGCCAGCTTTCAGGAGATCTGGATGGAAAAACAATGACATCCTTTTTTTCACTAACCTCTAACTGAAGTCTCGCATTTCCTTCAAATATGACCGAAAATACACAAACAAAACTTTTTCTCTGAGAATGAGTCCCAGGACGTCATCAGAGTGCGGGAGGGGTGCGTGACACTCAAGAGGAGCCCAGCGCTGCTGACTTCTAAGCTCGGAGCTCCGGACTCCCAGGGTGCCTGGGCGGAGGTGGGGGGTGGGGTCTGTGCTGAAGGTTTGAAATTCCCTCTGATTGTCCCAGCGTGGGATTCCTACCGTTCGGGGTTTGAAAGGCTGGGGAAGGGGAAGGGAAGGATGAGGAGAGGAAATGAACTCTCCCCAACCCGCTTCCACTTCGCAGGCGGGCAGTCGGGGGAGGCTCAAAGGCTCCTCCGTGTCCTTCCCAGCGCAGGCTCTTTTCGGGGCCTCTCCTTCCACTTCAGCCACCTCATCCTTTTATCATTGGGTTTTTCTACTTTGCTTTCACTCACTCTTCCCCCCCGGTTCTTTGGGGGCACATTTAAACTTCTCTAGCACCTGGCTTCACAACCGCATTTCTTAGCTCCCATTCCACTCCATTTAGGGGTGCGTTGGTAAATGTTTAACAACCGGCTCTAGGCAGGACAGCCTTTTCCCTTTCATCTGCATTATTGACCTTTCTCCATTACTTTCTTAAGTCCAGAAAGCAACACAAAGAAGAATCAAGCTCTGGTTTCTAGTATTTGCTGATACCTAGGTGTAAATGCTCACGCTGAAAATTTCACAATTAGCTTGCTAGCAGTTTGACATGGCTTTAGCCCGGATTCCTCTCCATTGCATTCTATTAGAATGGCAGTGTGCTGCTGTGACAATCAATCAGGATACTACAGGCCAGGCACGGTGCTAAGCACTAGGGATGCAAAGAGAGGACAATACAAGAACACTGAACTTGGAATCTCAGGGCCTGAGTTCAAACGCCGATTTTGTCATTTACTACTTGTGTGGTTGTAGACAAGTCAATTGATTCCAACCTCTCTGAGCCTCAGTTTCCTCACCTATAAAATAAAGCAGATGGGCTAGATGGCCTCTGAGGTCCCTTTTTACCAAGGGTTCTTAACCCTGAGATTCAGGTACTTGTGTCCAATTAACATTTTTCTTTGAGGCTTTGGTTGCAGCTATTTTCACACTGTTTTCTGAGTCTGTGTCTTGGTCTTCCTTGCTACTATTGTAGCTTTTTCATGGTCAAATTCATTTTGTTGTTTGCTTTTTTTCTTTTTTTGGGGGGGGGAGGTTTTTAGGCTATGGGGTTAAGTGACTTGC
The DNA here is from genome assembly GCF_003287225.1 of Phascolarctos cinereus. Classification (NCBI taxonomy): domain Eukaryota; kingdom Metazoa; phylum Chordata; class Mammalia; order Diprotodontia; family Phascolarctidae; genus Phascolarctos; species Phascolarctos cinereus. The sequence goes on from NW_027555958.1 coordinate 32,308,371, forward strand.
CCAGGGTCACACAGGTAGTAAGTGTTATGTGTCTGAGGGTGGATTTGAACTCAGGTCCTCCTGATTCCAGGGCTGGTGCTCTATCCACTGGGCCACCTAGCTGTTCCCCCTAAGTTTTCTTAGGCCAGAAAAATGTCTCACCCTGATCTTTTGTTGACTTTAACACTCCAAAAATTTGATTTGAGACATTTTAAAATTGTTTAGAAGGGAATGCTGGGAGAGTTCAGTTGGGTGGCTGCCTCTAATCCCTCTGCCCCAGGGACCATTGTTTTTAATCTTTGTAACCCTAGGCCTGGCACAGAGCCGGAGTTTATTAAGTGCTTTTAAAACTGTTTTTGAATCCAAGTTCTCAGCCAAAAGATTTAGTGCCTTTAATGAGCTCTTGAAAGAATGACTAAAGCTCATGTATTCTGTGAAACTGGTCCTGCAGTTCTTGAGCATTTTGGCCAGCCTGAGGCCAGCCTTTCGAGTTGGGAATCGAATAGAACATGGTCTTAGAGCTGGAAGGACCCTTGGGTGTCATATGGATCAAGCCCTGTCCAGAGCCCAGATGCCCTGTCTTGAGCCTCACCAACCAAATGGGCTTTCAGCCTCTACTTTCATACCTCCCACGATAGGAAACTCACTACTTTACAAAGTAGTTCATTCAACTGGCCAGGAAGTTGGTGTGCAGCTAATTGAAACAAAGTTATTTGGGAAATTAAACGTGACCTTACAAATAAGGTGGTTATGTCTTAGACACTAAAGCTACTTGCTCCATGGAGGGAGGCATTGCTCCCTAGCATCTCTGGCACCAGCCCCGCCTCCTTTCTCTCTGCTCACATGGCCATCTCAGTGCTCTGTACCTTGACCCCAACATAGTGATGTCATTTTGGTCCTCTTCAAACACAAAGGACAATGTCCAACCAACACGGCTGCCTTAATGCACCTTCTTGGTGTCCCTGATTGAGGCTCTTCCCTCACCAACTCATCCTTCACCTAGCTGCCTAAATTTTCCTAAAGCACAACTCTGACCAAAAGCATCCCTCCACTATTCAAGAACCTTCCACTGCTCCCTATTGCCTCCAGGACAAAATCCAAACTCCTCAGTTTAGCATGCAAAGCTCTTCACAGTTTGTCTCCAGTCTCTCTTCCCAACCTCATTTCATATTGCTCTTCCTCATACATTCTACATTCCAGGCAAACTGACCCACTTGCTGTTCCCCAGACTTGGCACTCCGTCTTCTGACCACCTGTCTTTGCAAAGGCTCCCCCCCACTCCCACCCACCCGTTGCTTGGAATGCTCTTCTTCATCTCCTCCCCCCAGAATCCTTAACCTCCTTGAAGGCTTACCTCTGGTGTTTCCTCCTACAGGGAGCCTTTCCTGATTCTGCTAGTTTTTGGCACTCAGATTCTCTGATTATCTTGTATTTATCTGTGTCTATGTTAGAACACATCCCCAAAGAGGACAAGAGATGCTTCTTTGTCTTTGAATGTCCAATGCTTATCACGGTACTTTGAACATGGTAGTTACTTAGCAAATGTCTGCTGAATTGAATTAGAAGCTAGATGGTAATAGGTTCTTCTCTTTTCTTTCCTCTCTGTTTCTCTCCTTCCTTCCTCCCCTTCTCTATCTTTTTCTCTTTCTTTCTCCCTCTCTCCCATCTTTCTTCCTTTCTTTCTTTCTTTCTTTCTTTCCTTCTTTCTTCCTTCCTTTCTTTCTCTTTCTTTCTTTCTTTCTTTCCTTCTTTCTTCCTTCCTTTCTTTCTCTTTCTTTCTTTCTTTCTTTCTTTCTTTCTTTCTTTCTTTCTTTCTTTCTTTCTTCTTTCTTCCTTCCTTCCTTCCTTCCTTCCTTCCTTCCTTCCTTCCTTTCTTTCTTTCTTTCTTTCTTTCTTTCTTCTTTCTTTCTTTCTTTCTTTTTCTTTCTTTCTTTCCTTCTTCCTTCCTTCCTTCCTTCCTTCCTTCCTTCCTTCCTTCCTTTCTTTCTTTCTTTCTTTCTTTTCCTTCCTTCCTTCCTTCCTTCCTTCCTTTCTTTCTTTCTTTCTTTCTTTCTTTCTTCTTTCTTCTTTCTTCTTTCTTTCTTTCTTTCTTCCTTCTTCCTTCCTTCCTTCCTTCCTTCCTTCCTTCCTTCCTTCCTTCCTTCCTTCCTTCCTTTCTTTCTTCTCTCCTTTCCTTTCCTTCCTTTCTCTCTCCTTCCATCTTTTCCCTTCTCCCCTCCTTTCTTCCCTTCTCTCCCTTCCTCCTTTCCCTCCTTTCCTTCCTTCCTTCCTATCTCTTGCTCTCAATATATGACCTGCTCATTTTCCCACTCCCAGAATAGGTTGCTCTGATACTCTGCTCACAGCTAGTGTTTTACAAACTGCTCATGCCCACCTTATACCTCTCCATTACATTTGGGGACTCAAGGATCCTTACTTTCAATTCTATTCACTTTATGGAAATATGGTGCTTTTCTATCCAGGTTGAACATGGCTATTTCCCCCCCTCAAGACAGCCAAACCTCTGAAGACAGAAAGACTCATCTCCCCCTCAAGATGACCAGGAAGAGGCAAGATCTATGTCTTCTTCTGGGAATGGCTCCAGATTGGGGTAGAGCCCTGAGCCTGCCATCCTAGACCTGCCCCAGGCCTAGGACTCCCAACGACTCCAAAAGCTGCCAGGCTCTGGATTACTTCAGGTCATTCATTCAAATCTGGTTCTCATGATTTCCCAACAAGATTCTTTCCCCTAATACCCTTGTTCTTGGAAGTATGGCCGCCACCATGACCTCATTCTGCTCCGTGGGGAGGGAGGAATCTGGCTTGCACTTCCATTCTTCCTTTCCTTTTCCCTGACCTTATCTGCCACTTTCTAGATTAGTCAGGGTATGGCAAAGGGTAGAAAATTCACTCCCTTCAGTTTGCGGGTGAGGGCTAGAGGAAAGAGAGTAAGACTCATGGTTAGGGAAACACAGGGGCTAGGAAGAGTCATGCACAGGATTAAACTATTAGGACAAGTAAGGGGAAGAGGAGATTGATTAGGTTAGTCTAAGATTCTGAGTCTAGCCCAGGATCACAGAGCTAGAGCTAGATGGAACCTCAGAAACCATCTAGTACAGTTTCCCCATTTTACAAATAAGGAAACTGAGGCCCACACAGTAATAAATATATGTACCCAAAGGGCTAGCCGTGTAAGGCAAAACACAAAGCCCTACAAGTCATCCCTGTTTTACAGATCAACTCATTGATAAACAAGCCTTTATTAAGCCCCAGGTAGTGGGGATGAAGCCATCCAGGTACCTGGAGAGGCCAGTGACTTGGCCAGGGTCACACAGCTAGGACATGAATGCCTTTTCCCCAGGGGATGCTTGTTAAAGGAGTTTTGAGTCAAAGCAGGAAGTCTGTATTTGTCTGTCTCTCTGTATATGTGTGTGGTGGGGGTGGACAGTGACAAGTAAGCCCCTGCTCCAGATAATCTGCCTTCTTCCACTCCTTTTCTCCGTCCATCCACTCTTATGCCTTGCGTTCCCATAAGGTCCACTAGGTGGGGCCAAGCACCGTGCTGCCTCCCAGCCACTGCCATTAGGTCAGAAAGAGCGCAGGCTGGTTCCGTTTGTCTGTCTGCCTGCTGGGCCATGGAATTCCCACTCTACCTTGCAACTTTAATGCCCCATTCCACCTCAGGATATGGCCACTTAGTTCTTTATTTTCATTGTTGAGTTTATTTATAAACTAAAAAGGCCCTTCTCTGTAAGCTCCACAAGCGTATCCTGCTCTCCTGGACATCCCCTCCTGGGTGCTTTCCTCCCCTGAGGCAGCTTTCCATCCTGATGCATTGATTTCTTGATTTCTTTCGAACTGCATTACTGACCATGTAGCTAGCCCCACGTGACCCGGGCCTCCAGGAAGCAGGTCTCTTAAGGGGTTTACATATTTATAAGTACATTAACATAGTCACAGGAGACCAAACTACTTCTTAGGCAGGAAGAAATTGAAGATTGGGTGATGGGGTTGGGGTGGGGGGAGACTCTACAGCAGGTAAGGAGCATCATAGATTTAGAACTGGAAAGCAAAGGACCTGAGAAATCATCTAGTACAAACCCTTCATTTTACAGATGAGGAAACTGAGGCCCAGTGTGGTTAAGTGACTTGGCCAAGGTAGTCAACATCAGAGACCAGACTTGAATCCAAATTCTCTGATGTCAGAGCTGGTGCTCTTTCCGTGTGGGGAGCAGCTGCCTCCCAAACTACTCTTCAGATGGGGGAGGGGTGTGAAGGGGTGCAGGGCAGTCTCATATTATCTCATTTCCCTCTTCTCATGCTTCTTTGGTTCAGAACGAGCAAAGGAGAAAAAGCAAATAGGCTTTGGTGAGGAGTTGTTTGGGGCTGAATCCACGGCTTCTCAGGCTGGCACTCCCAACACTTTATGTAAAAGCCTTATAAGGTTTCTCTGATTTCTACTGACCAGTATTTTCCCTAGATTGTGCAGACTTTGATCCCCACGTAGCTGTGAGGTTCAGAGGCACCAACACCAACATGGAGGGTTTGGGCTGGCTTAGGCCATCTGCTTCCAGAATCTGGGTTCCCAGGTATCCTTTGTTCCATTTCAAGAAAAGGAATCTGCCCTCTTCCCACCTGGCAGGTGATCTATTAAAGGCTTCCAGAGCAATAAACAGCCTGCTATTTAAGAGCTGGTACGCAAGGGCTTGAGAGCAATACAGTCATATAACCAATACAGAAAGGGTCTGGAGCAGGGAATAGAAAACCCTTGGGGGTAAAGGACCTTGCAGGTCACAAGCCAGCCAAAGAGATTTTTCAAGGAGGCTAAAAATGACAGGCTTTAACACAGAGGCAGCTCTGCTAAAGGAATGAGCCACCTGCCTTCCTCTACCTCCAGTCCCAGAGTCCCAAATGTTCTAGTTCTCTAAAAAGATGCTAAGTAACCACTAACTAGAGATGAGAATCATTTATCCCTTCTGCCACAGAGAGGACACCTTTGGGTCTGGGTTCCATACTTCTCACTGCCTTCTGCTGTCTCATTATTCCAGCCCAGCTGCTCAGTCACCTCCCTTTGCTCAGAGGCACATTTTTAGATGCAGGTTCATGCTTATTCCAGTACCATTTCCTTCCTCCCTCCCTCCCTCCCTCCCTCTCTCTCTTTCCCTCCTCTCTTTCTTTTTTCCTCCTTACCTTCTTCCTTCCTTCTTCCTTTTTTCTTCCTTCTTTTCTTTCCTTCCTTCCTTCTTTCCTCCTTTCTCTTCCTTCTTTCCCTTCTTCCTCTTTGTTTCAAAAAAGTACAAATTACTTACTAGCTGTGTGACCCTGGGCAAATCACTTAACCCCAATTCCCTCACCAAAAAGCAAAACAAATAAACAAATGAAAAAACAAACAAAAAAATTATGAATTAATTTTGTTTTTTAAACAAAAGTATTTTCCAACAAACACCCAGACAAACTCCCTTTAATATTATTATCATTATTATTATTATTATTATTAATAGCTAGCATTTATATAGTACTTCCTATGTGCCAGATACTATGCTAAGCACTATTACAAATATTACCTCATTTGATCCTTACAATAACCATTTGAGGTTAACCATTTTACAGTTAAGAAGACTGAGGCAGACAGAGGGTCTTGCCCAGGGTCGTACAGCTAGAAAGTGTTTGCGGCCGTATTTGAACTCAACTCTTCCTGACTCCAGACCCAAGAGCTCAGTTAGCTCCATTTAGCTTCCCATTTGTACTTTACAAAGTACATTCTCCAGAATCGTATCAAATATCTCTAATAAACATGACATATAGAGAACCAATTTAGACCCTTAGAGAGTTGCCTGGGGCAGTAAGAGGATAAGTGGCTTGCATAAAGGTCATGCAGTTGGTCAGAGTCAGAACTTGAACCCAGTTCTTCCTACCTGAAGATAGCTCCCTCTACACCATGACACAGCTGCCTTTCAGATTAGTCTTCTTATGTTTCTCTGAATTATTCATATTTATATTCTTGTAGCATTTTCTTTCCCGTGAGCATACTTTCTTTAATACAGGTTCCTGGCACAGGCTGGGCACTGGTGTCTGATTCTGACACACTTCAAGGTGGATTTTGTGGGTGATGCAGGAATAACAAGGCCCCAAAGTATCAAACTTGTCTTGGGGTTTGAGTTCCCCCAGGGAGCTCCCATGCAGGAGTAGAGGTTCCCTAAAGTGAGTTTACATAGGGCTCATATATGCTTAAACCACAAAGAGGGGGAAAGCTTCAGGCAGAAGAAGATTGGGATGGCATGTTGCGGACTGATAAGATAAGAAGATACTTTGACATGAATGACCAAGCCAATTCCTGAAATGGGAGAACCTCTGAAGTCCCACTGAACAGATGTAATCATGCAGGCTATTCTTGTGGAGGGGTCATGGGGGGTGGGGAGCATGGCAAGGAGGTCCTTTCTGCCACAGTGCACAGAGCCCTGGGCCTGGTGTCAGGAAGGCTCAACTTCCTGAGTTCAAAGCTGGCCTCGGACACTTAGCAGCTGGGTGGCCCTGGGCAAGTCACTTCACCCTGTTTGCCTCAGTTTTGTCATCTGTAAAATGAGCTGAAGAAGGAAATGGCAAACCACTCCAGTATCTTTGCCAAGAAAACCCCAAATGGAGTCACAAAAAGTCAGACATGACTGAACAACAACAATGCTTAAGACAAAACGGAAGGAGTTGTGTTCAATTTGTGACCTACAACTTCGTTTTTAAGCTCAATATGTGTGTAAAGCTCTGTGACTTCCTGAGAAAGTCACTTCCCTTCCTTAGGCCCCTGCATCCTTATTTATAAAATAAATAACTTAGATGGGGTGATCTCTGGAAACCCAGCTCTTTCAAAAGTCTCTTATTTTGTTTCTAATTCAACCCCTTCTCCCTCATTTCAACAGGACAGGGATGCTGAGCCTGGGTAATACAGGGCGACATTGACACTCAGAGCTATAACTAGGAATCCTTATATCTGGGACAAATTCATTTGACAGGTCAAGGATAGGGGAGGGTTGGCCGCACAAGCACTCATGATAGTTCTGCCATGAATATGGCACTAGGAGATGAAGAACAGTGTCCCCCCAGAGTCCCACCCATGCCCCAGTGGGCCTTAGGGAAAATACAGGGAAAAGAGCACCATTGTAATGAAACCCCAGTGATGGAGGCCTTGGAGTGATCATCTGACCAAAGTCATGAGGGCTGCACATGAGGTGAAGGAGGGAACAGCTGTCATCGTGAGAAGGAAGCCTGCCCTGCACCCATGTCAGTGACTTGGAGAAAACTCCTGGCTGTCCCACACTTGTTATAGCTTTTTGGACATTGACCACCAAAGTGAGCTATAACCTAAGAGAGGAAGGAGCCTCCCCTAGGATTAGGGTCAATAGACCTTAGAGGCCTCCCTCATTTTACAGATGGGGAAGCTGAGGTATAGAAAGTATCAGAATCGGGATTGGAACTCAGGTCTTGTTGCTCTATGTTTGGCACTCTTTCTACTGTACCACAGAGCAGAAAGAATCTTCTGCTGAACTTCTCACATCTGCCTCTAGCAGCTCCTTAAATATCCCTTTGCCTATCTGTTTTCTTATTTCTCACCAAAAGGTTTCTTTTTAAACTGATTTGAGTCCATGGGATAAATGTTCCTTAGAGGATGTGCGGGCGTGTGCGTGCACCGCCCCCCCCCCACACACACACCTCTGCTGTCCAAAGAACAGAATGACTGAGGTGTTTGGAAACATTCTCGGTTAGCTACACGTTTTGTTCAGTCAGTGGATTTCAGACCGACTGCTGTTCGTTTCAATAATCAATAGTAGGGGAAATCGCAGGCTGGAGGTACTGGGTCATTTGTTCAGCTCAACCCCAGGAGCGAAGCCGCTCCCCAGAATTCCATTGCAGGAGGGAGGCCCTCTCACCAGGCAGGAGGAAGATGAATGGAAAAGCAGCATGCATACCATAGCATTTATGAACCACTGAGCTAGAAGTCGATGCTCACGGCAGAGAAAAGACTCTTTCTGGCGTCTTCATTTCTCACTCTCCTTCCCCCTCCTCCCCACCATGGCTCCCACTCACACACATACACACACATAAATGGAGGGGCTGAGCAGGCACTGTTGCCCCAGGAATGAAGCGGCAGAGATGGAGAGAAAGAGAGGGAAGCCGACTCAGGCTCTGGGAGATTGTTTCCCAGTGAGGCAAGAGCCAGAGAGAGCTCTTGCCTGGGGTTACTCCTTTGGGGAAAGGGGAATTGGAACGAGAAAATAAAAACCTCAGAGGAGTAATGAGTGGGGGGAGTGGAGTGGAGAAGAGGTTGAAGGAGGGAGGACAGGCAGAAGAGGGAAATGCTGGCGTGGCTCTGTTTAGACACAGCCACCCACGCATCAGCCTCCTTTTGCTGCCTGCCTTCAAAGAGGGAGACACCACCACAGGCAGAGCCCATCCCTGCCTGAGCTCCAGAGCTTCTCCTGCCTGCCTGTGCCTTCAGCGCTTGAACAGAGAAAGCAGCAAAGTTGGCTGTAAACTTGGTTTGCCCTGCCTGGACTGTTCCACTTGGCAGCAGCAGATTTCTGTAGCCTAAGAGGCATTTGCTTCCAGCAAAGAGGACGGTGAGAACAGTGAGAGACCTGGAAACAAAAAGATGGCTTTCTGAACCCGCTGCCTCCCCACCTTCATCCTTACCCACCAGGCAGTGCCCTGGTGCCTGGGCTGGGGCAATCTGCTTGGCCATCCCCCTAACAATTTCCCCACTGGTTCACCCAGGCCGGGGATGGCAATCTGACATTCCATCCGGTTCTTCATTTTCTACTGCCTTCGTGCCATCTGCCTCCGAGTCAGGAGCTGGCCCATCCAGGGAGCCAGGCAGCCATGGAAAGCAACACTGAGCCCCAGTTTCCAAAGACTTTGGAACCCAGCATTGTCCTGCCCCTGGACTCACAGGAGACAGAGAAACTCCTCACCAAGACTGAGGACAAAGATGACAAGGCTATGAAGGCATCCAAGTCCTTCTCAGGGGCCATGGAAATGGAGCAGAATGGTCACAGTCTACCATACAAATCAGTGTCTGAGGGGCACCTGGAGGCCACCCCTCATTCTCCTTCCAGGGTCAGCTCACGGAGGGCATCCTCCATTGCTACCACCTCCAATGCCCAAGACCAGGAGATGCCAAAGGATTACCTCATCTTGGCCATCCTCACTTGTTTTTGCCCTGTATGGCCCCTGAATATAGTGCCACTGATCTTTTCTATCATGGTAAGTGCTAACCTCCCACTTGGAATGTCCCAAACTTGTCCTTCTATGATACTGCTGCCACTTTTTCTTTGGAAGACTTGTCAAAGATGGATGAAAGACCTGGAGGGAGGGTACTATAGAGGGAGGAGTGCTGAATGTGGCAGATGTGGGTTTGAATATTGGTTCTGATCGTTACTATCTATGTGGTACAGGGTCGGAAAAAACCCAGGCTATGGAGTCAGAGGACGTGGGCTAAAACCTCATCTCTGATGCTTACTACTTGAAAAACCTTGGGCACATTACCTAACCTCCATGAGTGTCAAATTCCTCAACTATAAAATGAGGGGGTTGGATCAGATGGCTAATAAAGTCCCTTCCAGCTTTCTAGAACTATGTGCTTAGCATCAAGTCAGACACATAGCAGGCACTTCATAAATGCTCGTTCCTTCTCCCCGTATGAGTCACTTAGCCTTCCTGGGCCTCGGTTTCCTGTAAAATGGCAGAGGTCCCTTCCAGCCCTAGATCTAAGATCATCAGTTTCCTCATCTGTAAAATATTTGCATCACTGACCTCATCTGGCTTTATAAATCTTGAAGCACCAAGCAGTGCAAAGCATTGGTTTCATGAGGCTGGATTGATTTTACAACAGGGTACAAGTGGGGTAATGATGATGTTTGTGGTTACACTTAGGCACAAGGCTCCCTAAACCCCAACTCAAGGTTGTACCAAAAAATGGGAAAGGTGCCCTATCTAGGGTTGAGTTATGCCCAACACAGGTGTGCTTGAGGAGTCAAAAACGACTGTTTCCTTTGCCCATTTGTTTTTGTTACTGATAAATCCTGCCTGGGTTTGCTTACCTTATTTGTCCTATATATGTGCAGGGATGTAGGGAAAGAAGGAAGATAGCAAGAGAAAGTGAGGGAAGCCAGCTTTAAATCACACTAGGCATGAGATTAGAGATATGGGTAGAGGATGCAGACTGTTTGGAACAATGCTTTTGACATATGAACTCTAGACTTGGTCTCCTTGAGGCTACCAATTACAGTGCCCAGGTCTGGCAAACTTACTTCCAGGCATTTTTGAGAGGTCCAGAATTAAAGCTAAAGAAGAATGTGGGAGCATGGCTCCATTTGCAGTGGGGACCTAGGCTAGCAAAATTTGTAGCCATCACCAAGACTGGGTTCCAAGTAGGCACAAAGAAATCTCCCCATAGGTACAACGAGTTACTGGAGCAGATTCACATAAACAACCCAGGCAGGGCAGAGAACTAGAAAATACATACCAGGGAGCAACTAGACCCCAGGGAATGGCATGGGATGACCTAATAGGCCTTTTCCATTTCTGGCTTCCAAGTGCTTTAGTGGCAGCTTCCCAGCTAAGGATTGAGTTGCCTTCTGGTGCAGTTCTCCCAGAGATCGGCACAAAGAGGTTGGTTTTGATTCTATTTCCCCAGGGAAGGGATTCCCCATTAAAAACAAACAAACAAACAAACTTTTGGTCATTGGTGGAATGCTCTGAATGCAACACTTCCTTATGGGTTCCTGATCCTAATCCATATTCACTTGGATGGAAGGAGGACACTAGGGCCATATGCGAGGGTGACTTGATGCAGAAATAACCCCCAACTCAAATAAACAAGCTATGTGCTGAAAAGAGGATAAATAGAGGCTTGAAGAGAATCCCAAATCTCAGTGCTGGAAGGAATCATAAGGAAGCTCAGAAGCCACTTAGTCTAACCCCTCTCATTTTACAGGTGAGGAAACTGTTCCCCAAGGAGGTTGAGGTTATGTGACTGACCCAAGATCACACAGATAGTAAGCATGAGAGATAGAAAATGAACCCATGTCAAATGACTCCAGAGGTCCTCTTTCCACTGTTATGAACTGTCATCCCCCCTCCCAAGTACCCATCCTGGGTTGGATAGCATTTGGAGGCTTCGGGTGGAGTGTAGGCACTGGACTTGGTGTCAGAAAATGTGGGTTTTAATCTAACTGTGTGACCAGTCTCAAGTCATGTGAGCTCTCTGAGCTTCTGTTTCTTCATTTGCAAAATAGGGGTGCTATTTGGACTTTCTACTTAATAGAGTCATAGCACCTTTTGGAGCTAGAAAAGACTTCAGAGGACATCTAGTCCAACTCCCTCATTGAACAGATGAGGCAATGCAAGGCCAAAGAATTTCAACACCTTGCCTAAGAATGAACAGTAGTAAGTGCCGGAGTGAGGATTCGAACCAGGTCTACTGACTTCAGGTCCACCATCTTTTCCACTGTATCACAGATGGTGTAAGGAAAGGGTTTAGCTTTTCACCCGGAGAAAAAAAAACAGGTTTTCAGACTCATCTTCCACTTTCAAGGAGACAACCATTGAATTCAGAATTAGGGTTTCAGACAGGAGGAAAAGACAAACAACAAAGCAGGATTTCTTTGGAGTGGTTCAGACTTGAAATTCCCGAGTTTCCCAAAGGAGCTGTCCATGGTACGAATATAGAGGAAATGTCTATTGCCTCAAACATGCAAACCTTTTGAGCAGAGAGGGAAAAGAAGGGATTGGGGAGGGGCACTTATCACAGAAAACATATCTCAAGCGACTGACTCATTGGTCAGGTGGGTATGGGGGGGTGGAAGGTTGGGGGAGTTGTTGGTTCTCCTGGGGTGTGGCAAGCGGCAGAATCGAGCTACTTTAGTTGAAACAAAAGATGCCCTTCTTGAGCTACTTACTTTCCTCTCCTTTATTCTATATCTCAAAACTCCTTTTCATTACCCTCAATTCTCACCTCCTTTGGTCCACTTTTTAATGAAGTGATGACCTTTCTCCTTAGCCCTTGCCTCTGAGGCAGCTAAATAGTGCAGTGGCTAACCACTACAGTGCAAGAGTCAGAAAGACCTGAGTTCAAATCCAGCCTCAGACACCTACTAGCTGTATGATCTAAGGCAAGTCACTTAACCTCTCTAAGCCTCAGTTTCTTCATCTGTATAATGGGGATAAGAATAGCGATTACCTCTTAGGACTATTGTGAAGTCTAATGAGATAATATTTGTGAAGTGCTTTGTAAACCTGAAAGTGCTGTATAATGCTAGCTGTTAGCTCTTACAATCTGACCTCAATTTCATCATTCAATTGAGAGTTACCAATAACCTTTTATCTGTCCAAGTTCAATGCCTTTTTCTCAGTCCTCATTTTCCTGTAACTCTACAGCATTTGACAGAGCTGACCACCCTCTCCTCTTGGTTACTCTCTCCCTTCCTGGGTTTTCATGATACTGCTCTCCTGGTTCTTCTAACTGTCTGGATGTTCCATTTTTTCCAGTATCCTTTGCTGGATCATTGGTTAGGTCTCATTCTTCAAGAATCCAAGGCTCTTACCTGGGCCCTCTTCTCTCTCTACACCCTGTGTTTCAAAGATCTCATCAGTTCCTATGGCTTCACTAATAATTTCTACTCATCCGGCTCCTAAATCTACCTATTCAGCTCTCATCCCTCCTTGATCCCCAATCTGACACGAGCAACATTTCCAAATGGATATCCCATAGGGCTATCAAACTAAATGTATTCAAAACAGGAATCACTATCTTTCCCCACAAAACCCACTCTTCTTCATAACATCCCTATTTCTGTGAAGTATACCATCACCCTTCCAATTGCCCCAGTCTCAATCTCGCTGTCATCCTTAACTCTTCACTCTTCCTCAAACCCCATATCCACTCGGTAACCAAATCCTGATGACTCCATGAATTCAGTCACTCTTGCATCCGTCCCCTTCTCTCTGCTCGCACCATAAGCACCCTGGTTCAGGCCACCATCATCTCTCATTTGAACCACTGAAATGATCTTCTAATTGGTCTTCTTACATCAAATGTCTCTCCTCTCCAATCCTTCCTCCACAAATTCAAGTGATTGATATTCCTAAAGCACAGGTCTCACCATGTCACACACCTGCTTAAGAAGCTCCAGCTGCTTTTCTCTGTTGCCTCTACTATAAAATACAGACTCTGTGTTTGCCATTTAAAGTCCTTCCCAATCTGGCTCCAATCTACCTTTCAAGCTTACTGAACATTATTTCCCTTAATGCACTCTTATGTTCCAGCCAAAATGGCCTTTGTTGTTTCTCACGCACAACATTATCTCCCATCTCCATGTCCTTGACCAGGCTGTCCCCCATGCCTAGAAAGCCATCCCTTCTTGCCTCTGCCAATCAGAATTCCTAGTTCTCTTCAAAGTTCAGCCCAAGTGCCACCTCCTATAGGAAGCCTTTCCAGGTCTCTCCTCCCCAGTAGCTGTTAATTCCTCACTATTGGAATTTCCTTGAATCTTTCTTAGTCCCCTCCATGGCCCCAGAACATAAGGACCTTGAAGGGAAGGATGATTGTTTCCTCCTTGTGTTCATATCCACAGTATGTAGCCCAGGGCATGGCACAGAGTCCATACTTCAGGGACTTGCTGACTAATTAACTGATTGATGTAAGTCTTTCATCCAAGAACCAGCCTAGTGGAGGTCATGAAGGCTCATCAGAACCTCCAGGCCACCGGATGATTTAAAAAAACATAGCTTTTCATAAAGACAGTTTCCTGAGCCTTAAATTCCAAAAGACTTACTTAGCTGAGTGAACATAGGCAAGTCATTTAAACCTCTCTGAACCTCAATTTTTCATCTGTAAAATGGGGATAATAATAGCCTAGTGTACTGAGGGGTTATGTTATGTGAGCAGTAAGTATGTGTGAGAGGCAAGACTTGAATCCAGTTCTTCCTGGCTGGAAGGCCAGCCCTTTAGCCACTACACCATACCGCTTCTCCTAATGAGAACAGCAGTTGACATTTAAAGTTTGCAAAGTGATACACACATGATTTCATTTAATCCTCCAAACAACCCGAGAAGAAGGTGCTAATACTATCCCCATTTCACAGATGAGGAAACTGAGGCCTACAGGTTTAAGTGACTTGCCAATAGGCATCTAAAGCAGAATTCAAGCCCAGGTCTTTCTAACTCTGAGCCCAGTGTTTTATCCAGCATATATGTTGCCTTTGAATTTTGTCTTTTAATTCTTATCTTTGTATCTTCAGCACCTAGCACAGTGTTTGGCACGTGGCAAGTGTTTAATAAATCCTTACAGACTGATTAATTCTTTGGAGGCTTATTTTCACTACTCCACATCTAACACACGGCCTCCTTGCTCCCTTCTCCAATTAAATCCCAGTTCCTCCAGATGGCACCACTGATGCATTTGGATTTTTCTGAATCAGAGGAGTTTTCCCAATATAAGAGATTCAAGTGTGGCCAGAGGAAAGGTGTCTCCTTTGTGGGCTGAGAAAGTCTGTCCGTGGCTCTATTCAAGTCTCTCCTCTCTGTGCATACACATGGCATCAAATAACTGCAGTTATATTCCCAATTGTTCTGACCATGAACACATTAACTGGGGGTGGAGGGGGAGGGGTTGGAAGAGGCCCAAGAAAGACAGAATACCTACAATTCCAGGTGGGAAATGCTGAAACACTCAGATGCGTATATGATCTCATTGCTAGCAATCAGGATTTGAACTCAGATCTTTTGGATGTCACACAATATCCCCTACAACGAAAGGTGAACACAGTGAAGACCAAGATAGCTGGTGTGGAAAGCCCAGACGGCAGGGGGCTTGCTCTCATCTCCCCCACCATCAAGAAGACAGGTATAGATTCAAGAGACAGAGGAAGGATTTAAATCTAGATCATCTGACTGCAGATACAGGGCTCTTTCCATTGTACTACTACATATCAAATGAGATAACATCTATTTCTTTTAAAAAGCACTTAGCATAGTATTTGGCCCATAGTAGATGCTCTATAAATGCTTATTCCTTTCCCTTCCCTACTGCCCTGCCTCTTAAACTTGTCTTCCTGTGTTTCTCTTCCAGATTACAGAGTAGTAGAAAGAATACCACCAGATTTGGAGCACAGTGCTTGGTACATAGCAGCCATTTAACACGTGTGTGTAGATTGTTTGCATTAGAGAACTTGAGTTCAAATTCTGATGCTGATACTTCCTACCTGTAAGGAGTACAGGGCATAGTCACTCGGGCTCTGTGGGATCAGTTTCCTCATCTATAAACTGAGGCAATCGGACTCAGGGTCTCTTTCAGTTCTAAAACAATTCTCCCATACAATAAAGCCTTCAAAAAGGGGGGTGATGGTGCAAGGATTGGGGGAGCCCACTCACTGGGTTGAGGGACTTCCTCCATATCACTAGAGGCAGAAAATAATTCAAGGAATTTATGACGAGGGATGGCAGGTGGATAAAAATAAAGAGGGGTTGACTTTGAGGCAGAGTGTCTGGGGAGACTTTAAGCAAGCTTCATTTACCTCTACAAAAGCCACACATCCGTCAGCCCTTTCAAAGCTGCCTGTTCTCTGGGGGCTCCACAATACAGGCACATTCTGTAAGAGGAGGTGATTTTAGCTGTCAAGAAGGTGAGAGAATTCCCAGATAGGTCATGTGAAGGAGGGAGGAGAAGGGGCTCTGGAATCAGGGAGGAAAGGCCAGAGTCAGTGAGCAAGGAGGTCATCCCAGCTCAAGCCACCTCTAGATCCTTCCCCACCCACCCACCCCCACTGCAAGTCATAGGATCACTCAGTCAAACAACAAGCATCACGTGCCCATCACTGCTGGCGGCTGGATATACAAAGAGAAAAAAATTTAAAAAATAAGTCTCGTCCTTAAGGAGCTTATATTCCATGGGAGAGAAGAATCACAGAATGTTATGGGAGAGTAGTCAGGTATACAGTGGATAGAATGTTAGACTTGGAGTCAGGAAGACTTGAGTTCAAATCTGGACTCAGACACAATAGCTGAGTGGCTTTGGACAGGTCCTTTAACTACTTCCAGCCTCAGTTTACCCATCTTCAAAATGGGGATAAGAACAACACTTACAGCATAGGGCTGTTGTGAGGATCAAATGAGATAATTTTTTAACCCATCCTATTGAAGAGGAAACCCAGGCTCTTCAGAGCAGAGGCATTGGCTTCTCCCTGATAGGGCTTGAAATGTTTAGCAGAAGAGCTGGGTGCTCTTGTGGTTGGTGGCCCCAGACCCAGCATCTGACAGGTGAAGGGCCTCCTGCAGTTTCACTGCATCTTGTTCTCCAGTCCAGATGGTTCCCTGACAACAGGGGAAAGCTGAAAGTACCGCAGAGGTGCAGCATGGCTGGCTGTGCTCCAGGTGGGAATAATACCAAAACCCAGACCACGCTTTGCTGGCAACACCCCTGGGTGAAAAAGCATTCTTTAACTGCCTGCCTCATGCTCAGCTGGCAGCTCCCTAGTGAGTCTGTAATAAAAAAGGTGTGTGGGGGGGCAGGGGTTGGAAGGGAAGCCAAGGAAGTATGGGGAGAACAGGTGTCTGGGTCAACAAGTGGGACCCCAAGTTCTTTCGTGTTCAATACAAGGCAGGAGAGAGAAACAGCCCCCTCCCATCAGAGCAGGTTGGGGAGCTATGGGACGCCAGCTAACCAGAGTCAGAGGGCCTGTGTGCCAGCCCTAGTTCTACTGTGCTTACTGTGTGGCCATGGACAAGTCATTAAACTTCCTGGCACCTCTGTTTCCTCCTTTGTGAAATGACAGATTTGGACTCGGTGACTACTAAGGCCCCTTCCAGCTCCGAATAACCAAGACAGCAACAACAACCACTAAGTCACACAGTGTGTTAAGATTTATAAAATGCTTTGTCTACATTGTCCCATTTGATCCCCCAACTCTGATAACTCATATTATCCCCAATTTACAGATGAGCAAATTGAGGCTGAGAAAGGTTAAATGACTTATGTAGCCTGTAAGTGTTTGAAGCTCAGTTTGAACTCATGTTGTCCTAACTCCAAGTCCAACACGCTCTCCTCTAGTCTTAGAAGTGAATACAATGGAAAACAAGACATCTGGGGTTGAAAGCCCAAATGCTATGACCTTTGCTTGCATCCCTCCTGCCAAAGAAGACTAAGTACAGACTCATAGAGCTCTTGGGAGGCTAAAAAAGCCTGACAGATGCTATCTGAACTAAAGAGAGTGCTTTCCTGCTAAGATTGTCTCCTATCAAATCGATTGGTCAATAAGCAGTTCTTAAAAACCTATCACTGGGGCAGCTAGGTGGCACAGTGAATACAGCTCTGGCCTTGGAGTCAGGAGGACCTAAGTTCAAATCCAGCCTTAGACCCTTAACACTTACTAGCTGTGTGAGCCTGGGCAAGACACTCACCAAAAAGCAAAAACAAACAAAACAAAAACCCTATTACTTGCCAGGCACTCTCCTAGGTGCTAGGGACCCAAAGACAGAAATGACATAGACTCTGCCCTCAAGGAGCTTACATTCTACGAGGGAGATAACATGAATATATAAGGGCATATACAAAATAGGCATAGCAGTGGGGGAGGGGGACACCATCTGCAAGGAGTCACAAACTGAGCTTTGAGGGAAGCTCAGGATTCTAAGAGGCAGAGGTGAGGAGGGAGTGATAGTATGTGCAAAGGAATGGAGGTTGAAAACGGAGTCTCGTGGGGCAGCTAGGTGGCACAGTGGATAGAACTCCAATCTTGGAGTCAGGAGGACCTGAGTTCAAGTTAAGCCTCAGACACTTAACACTTACTAGCTTTGTGACCCTGGGCAAGTCACTTAACCCCGACTGCCTCACCAAAAAGCAAAACAAAAAATAAACAAAAGAAAATGGAGTCTCATGTAAGAGTAACAGCAAGAAAAACAGTCTGGCCTAGGACTCATGGGTGCTTGTTTTATCAATCTGTCTGGAAGGAAAGGTGACTAATTCTAAACCTCCTGCAATGGTTAGCCATTGCTATTCTCTAAAAAGCTTTCTGCTGTTTTACCTAAATCTCCTAGGGAAGAACAGACTATCTCCTCCTCTGAGGCTATCCCCCTGAGAAGTGTGTCATCGGTGAAAGGCTGAGGGCTGCTGGGACAGTCTGAGGCTAGTTTTGTGACCAGATAAGCCTTTACATCAAAATTAAGGGGCAGCAGTGAATCACTTATACTGTCAGCATTTTCTGTTTATAAAGTAACACCCTATCCATTCTCATTTGCTCCTTTAGAGACAGGGCAGAGATTATAATCAGTCTCACAGTAATAGGGTTTAGAGCTGAAGGGACCTTAGACACCATTCACCATTCACTACCTCACTTTACAGTTGAGGAAACTGAGACCCAAGGAAGTTGTGACTTATCTAAGTTCACACAGTACATGACAGAGGCATTCCCTCCGTGTCACTGATTAATAGAGTAGGTCTCATGTCCAATGCTAACTGATTCATGGATTTATAGAATGCCTGCTAACGTGCAAAGCACTGGGCCAGGCCTCAGGCAGATACAAAGTTTGGATAAGGCAGAGCTCTGCTCTGCACAGGCACCATCTCGAGCAGAGGCACTAATGCTGAAGGGCCCTCAAGACTTGATGTCATCATTGTACCTGCTGAACCTTCTGAGAGAAGTCTGGAAGAGACAGGGCCTGGGTTACTCACCACATTCAGGCACTCACCGGGCTTTTCTCTGGATGCCCCAGGCTGTGGGGACCACCTTGGCAGCCAGTGAGATTTCATACTCACATCACTCCCTGGTATCCTTCCACCAAATGGTATGAAGAAAGTGGTCTATTGGTCCCCACACCCATGGCTCTCACTCTTCTACTTTTATTGTCTCCTAAGACCTGGGTTTGAATCCCAGTTCCTGGACCTTCTTTCCCTCTAGGTTTCTATGATGGTTGGGAATTAGCTAAGGATTTATAAGCACAGGGCAGAGGGAATAAGGCAGAATATAAGGACACCATTCAGTCCCTTGACCTTGAGGATAATGGTACAAAGTCCCAAGGGGACAAAATGTTTTAAACCAAGAAAATTCTGTCTCAGAGTGAGACGTTGGGCTTTTCCCTTCCTCTCTCAAACCAATCAGTCAATCATCAATTGACAAGCATTGATTAGACTCCTATTCTGGGCCAGGGACTGGGGATACAAAGACATGAAACAATCCCCACCATTGAGGAGCTTATATTCTAGCTGGGGTGGGGAGGAGAGAACAAATGTACACACACGACAGTGGGAGGAGTGTTGAATCTGGAGACATAGGACCTGAGTTCAAATCTTGGCTCTACTAGCTGGGTGATATGATGCCAGTCCCTGGACTTAGTTTCCCTGGGCCTCAGTCTCCCAAACGTAAAATGAACAGGTTGGACTCTATGGCTTTTGAGGGCCCATTCAGCTCTGCATCCATGGTTTGTGGTTCAAATCCTGGCTCTGAGTTTAGCTGTGTGACCTTCTGCTAGTCATTTCCCTTCCTTTTCCTTCAGTTTTCTCATCTGTAAAGGAAGAAGGTTGGGCTAAATAGACCTTCTAGACAAGGTACATACAGAACAACACTAGGTAATTTTTTGGGGAAGGAGTTATCATGGGGGGGGGAAGTAATCAGAGAAAGCTCCATGGAGGAGATGGCATTGACAAGGCATTGGGGAGGCAGTGGAAAGACCACTGCGTCTGAAGTCAAAGGTTCAAGTCCAAGCTCAGCCACATACTGAGTGCCCTTGGGCAAGTGATAGAACCTCTTTGGGCTTCAGTTTCCTACTGTGTAAAATGAGATGGTTACATGGAATGACCTCTAAGGTCCTGCCCACTAGCTTTAAATCTATAATCCTTTGATCCAGCTGGGAAGTTTAGGAAGGGGCACCCTGAAAGGTACTGCCTGCCACGGGACAAAAGCCCCTCTCAGTGTCTCAGCATTCCCAATCAGTTTTCTGGTTTGGAGAAAGTGACCTAGAATAGCTAGTGATAATAACTAATTTTTATATAGTGCTTACTATGTGCCAGGCACTGTGCTAAGTGTTCACAATTATTATCTCATTTGGCTCTCACAATAACCCTGGGAGGTAGGTGCTGTTATTAACCTCATTTTACATATGAGGAAACTGAGGCAAACAAAGGTTAAGTGACTCGTCCAGGGTCATACAGCTAGTATCTGAGTCTGGATTTGAACTCAGGTCTTCCTGCCTCCAGGCTTAGAGTTCATTCCACTGCCTCCCAGCTGCCACCTAGAGAAAGTTCTGGGGAAAAGGGATGATACAAATAGGACTGTGTGTCCTTTAATTGGCCCAGTCCTCCAAACCATGTAAGTCAGAGGCTAGGATGGTGTAAACTGTGCCAGAAAAGCCCTCTGGGCTTACACCAGGGGCAGAGAACTGGGTTGATCCTAGGACAGGAGTCAATGGAGAGTCCTCATCCCTTAGTGACTGTGAAGGGGGCATTGTTCTGTTCTGTGGTGCTAGAACAGGAAAACTTATCAGAGCTGTAACTAGGATGAGGCAACCAGAGTCTAGCCCCAGAGTACTGAAATTTAAAGGGCTACTGACTTCAAGGATGCTCTTTCAGAGCACCTAGTCATCAAGAATATTTAGTTAAAATAGGAAGTTCTCAAACTACACTTCCTCACAATCTCTTCCCCACCCTCTGTCCCCTAGACTGGGTCCATCCTTCTCCCTTCCCTGGTGGTGGCCTCCCCAATAGCAGCCTTGTGGTGTCCAAAGGCCTCTGTTTCTCTTCCACAGAGTGATGTCCCAAGGTCTGAGGTCCCTCTCTATGCCAACTCAACTGACTTTGTCTCAAAAAGTTGATCTGAGAGCACCCTTTGTGCTTCTTACCTGGTGTACATTTTTGTGATGCTTGCCCTTGGTCCCAGAATTCCTAGAGTGACCTGTGCTGAATTTATATGCATTGGGTTGTTTTAGGGGGTTGCCCCCCGAATCATAACATTTTGCTCATCTTGCTGTCACCAGGGTTGCCTCTTGAAAGCTTTAGACATGACCATACGTCCAAGTCTTAACAACTGTCACTGAAGGGCTTTCCGCTCCTATGTCTAAGCACTCAAGGTGACAACGCACCTCAGGAACAGCCTCTTTACTTCACACCCATGGAAAATGCAGAAGCTCATGAACAACGACTATGGCCCTCTCCACCTCCACCGAATCCCATTTCCTCCTGAGGGCTCCCGCCCCAGTCCACCTTGTGGTTTGAACTCTCCTCTCAAGGGAAATTAACTTGGCTTGGTTGCTAGAGCCAGCCCCTAACATTCTACTGAGTCTCACTTTCACCTCTGGGGATGTCCTCACCCTCAAAAGGGGCTGAGAGCACAGCCCAGTACGTGGCCCCCAAGTCTTCTCAGGTTGTTAACAGACATGTCCACACCCTCCACAGGAAGACACAAAAGCCCAAACCAAGGCTCACCCCAGCTAAGCTCACCAGGTGACCAGCTCCCAACATTCATCATCTACAGGTCACAGATTTAGAGCTGGAAGGGATCTCAGTCACTATATAATTCAATTCCCTCAGATTCCAGCCTCCATCCCGAGACTGGGTGTCCTAATCTCACCCAGGCTGGAAGTATAGGGGCTACTCGTGGGCCCACTCCTATCACTAATAGGCATGGGAGCTTTGGCCTGCTCTGTTTCCTACCTGGGTCTGCCCTCCCCAGGCAACTGGGTGGCCCCTTCCTCCCAAGGGCTCCCCAAATTGACACTGTCCTTCATATGGACACCCAATCAGCACAGCCCGATGTAGAGAGTTCTGCTAGCCTCAACCTTCCTAGCAGCAGAGATTATAGGTGTGCCCTGCCAGGTCAAACTCCAACCTTCTCATTTTACAGATGAGGGAACTGAGACCCAGAGAGGTTAAATGATTTGCCCATGGACCCACAGTTAGTAACATAAGCAGGGTTGGAACCCGAGTCTCTTGACTCCAAATCCAGTCTTCAACTATCATACTGGCTCGGTAACTCTGCTAAATAGTATGGATCATTGGCTCACACTTTTAAAATATATATATACACATGCACACATATATACACGCACATATATATACATACATATATATTTATTTTTAGCATTAATTTTATTTTTTCTCAATTACAGGTCAAGATAATTTTTAGCATTCAATTTTACAAGATTTTGAGTTCCAAATTTTTCTCTCTCCCTCCCCCCCTTCCTAAAATGGTAGGCAATTAGATATAGGTCATACACATGCTATCATGTAAAACATATTTCCATATTAGTCACAGTTGGCACAGCTAGGTGGTGCAGTGGATAGAGCACTGGCCCTGGATTCAGAAGGACCTGAGTTCAAATCCGGCCTCAGACACATAACACTAGCTGTGTGACCCTGGGCAAGTTACTTAACCCCATTGCCTAGCCAAAAAAAACCCAAACAACCAAAAACATATTAGTCACAGCTGTGGAAGAAGAAAGAGATCAAAAGGGGGAAAAAACCACAAAAAAGAATAAAGTAAGTGATAAAAGTAAGCTTAGATCTGCATTCAGAGTCCATCAGTTTTTTATCTGGGTATGGACAGCATTTTCCTTTGCACTTTGTACAAAGTCTTGGATCATTTTGTTATTGAGAAGAGCTGTCATTCACAGTTATTCATCACACAATGTTGCTGATATTGTGTACAATGTTTTCCTGGTTCTTCTCATTTCACTTTGAATCAGTTCATATAAATCTTCCTAAGTTTTCCTGAAATCTGCCTATTCATCATTTCTTATTGCACGATAGTATTCCATTACATTCATATACCACAGCTTGTTCAGCCATTCCCCAACTGGTGGGCATCCCCTCAATTTCCAATATTTTGCCACCATGAGAAAAGCTGCTATAAATCTTGCACATATGGGTCCTTTTCACTTTTTTATGCTTAGCATTCATTTAAAAAAATCCAAGTTCTCATCTTCTCTCTAGTTCCTCCCTCCCAATCCATTGAGAAAGCAAGCAATATGCTATCAATTATACATGTGAAATCATGCAAAACATTTCCACATTATATTGTCTCATAAATTTAGGGGTGAAGGGGACTGGAGGAGTTATTTAATCCAAACATTTCATTTCACAGATGAGAAAAATGAGGTACAAGTACTTAGGTGAATCCTCGGACAGGTAATAAGCAACCGAGACAGGATTTGAACCTTAACTTTCCTGTGTCTTTTGACCTCACTTATTGAAGGAATGTCAACATTGGACCTTACATTTGATGATAACGATCATATCACTTAGAGCCTCGCCAGCTGCAACTGGGCCAACTCACCAGGGTGAGCGGGAAAGGATGTACAGGTGCAGAATGCGGGCATTTACTTCAGTGCCAGCTTAGGCTTCCATGCCAATAAAGGGACCTCATATGCTCCAGTCCCAACTGTACTGAGCATTAATGGTGGCCATCATGGGCCCTCATTCAGCAGAAGCCCCTTCTCCTGTGATCAGGAGATGTTTCCTCAGCCGACCCTAAAGCTCACAACAGACATGAGCTGCTGATGACACTGAGGTCCACACCATATTGTTGCTGAATAAACATCGATTAAGCACTAACTAGTGGGTAGGTAGGTTGTGAAGTGGATAGAGCATCTTCCTGAGTCCAAATCTGGCCTCAGACCCTGATTAGCTGTGTGATCCTGGGCAAGACACTTAATTCTATTTGCCTTAGTTTCTTCATCTGTAAAAATGAGCTGGAGAAGGAAATGGCAAATCATTCCAGTATCTTTGCCAAGAAAACCCCACATGGGGTCATGAAGGGTTAGACATAATTGAAAAAAGACTAAACTGACCTGAAGCACTGTGTGCTAGGCACTGTACTCAGGCTGGAGAGATGGACAGAATATAACAAGGCGTGCTGGAGAATACTAGACCAAGAAATATCTGTTATTGTCATGTTTACAAAAAGCTTTCTACCAATGTAGGATCTGCCTTTGCTACCTTGGGCAAATCCCTTGGCTTCCCTGGGACTCAGTTTCCCCAGCTGTAAAATGAGAGGGTTAGGTTTGGTGGCCTCTGAGTTCCCTTCCAGCTCCCAGGACCCTTAAACAAATTTCCTTTGATCCTCACTACAACCCGGGAAGATGGATTCTGGAGGTAGAGCAGAAAGAGGATTGGCTCGGGACCTGGGTTCAGATCCCACTTCTGACACTTCCTGCCTGTGCGTGATGTCTCTGAGCTAGCTGAGTGCCAGTTTTCTCCTTTGTAAAAGGAAGGAGTTGGACCAGATATGCCCAGCTCCAAGAGCTCAATATTCTTATCTTATAGGTGAGATTTTATAGAGGTTCAGGGACTCGTCTGTGGTGTCCTCCCCAGAATCCAAAGTCAGATCTCTCCTACCAACAGATGCAGAGCTTTTCCCACCACAAAACACTGACTCGCCCCCCCCAACACATGGGGCAGTGCAGACTCTTTAAGTGACTTAGGGGGATGACAGGGATTTGAAAGGGCTCTATTGTAAGTATGGGAAGATGCTGGCATGGTGAGTAGAGCTCTGGGCCTCCAGGTCAGGTCAGGAAGGCCTGAGTTTAAATCTGATTTCAGATACTTCCTAGTTGTATGACTGGGCAAGTCACTTAATCTCTGTCTGCCTCAGTTTCCTCAACTGTAAAATGACAATAATAACAGTACCTACATCCTAGGGTTGTTGTGAAAAACAAACGAGACAATATTTGCAAAGCATTTAGCCCAGTGCCTGGCACACAGTAGGCATTTAAAAAGTCCTCGTTTTCTTCCTTCATAGAGGAGATCCCAGAACATCACTCTCCTTACTAACTTTTCCCTCCACCGCTGGTATCCATAAGATCATGGACCTGGAGTTGGAAGGGGCCTTCGCGGGGTCACTGAGTCCAACCCCCTCATTTTACAAATAAGGATGTTGCATTTGAGAGATGTAAAATGATTCATCCAAGACCATGCAGGTAGTAAGTGGTCAAACCCTCTCATTTTACAGAGGCAGTGTGCAGTGCTAGACTCAATCAAGAAAACCTGGATTCAAAACCAACTGTAGGCATTTACTAGCTGTGTGGCCCTGGACAAGTCACTTCTGTGCCTCAGTTTCCCCATTTTAAAATCAGGGGGTGGCCTCTGAGGTCCCTCCCAGTTTTCTGTCTATGACCCTATGAAAAAAAGGCATTTACCCAAGGCACTTATATATTATGTAAGGTCACACACATAGCAAGAGGAAGGGCTGGGAGTTGAACGAGGGTCTTCAGATCCCAGAGCTCAGCCCCAAGTGTTGTCCCCAGGCTTTCATGCCATAGCTCTCCTCACTCCAGGAACACAAGGGAGCAGTACTGGTTAGAGGTAAGGCTGTCTCTGGGGTTGCCCAAGTCGTGACTGTCTTGCTCAGCTCTTTTTCTCTGCCTTCCCTCCTTACCAGTCAAGAGGTAGCGTACAGCAGGGAGACCTGGATGGGGCCAGGAGGCTGGGCCGCCTGGCAAGGCTGCTCAGCATCGTCTGCATTGTGCTGGGAATCCTCATCATCGTCATCTATGTGTCTGTCAACTTCACAGGTAAGCCTCCCAAAGGCTGGTGGAAGTCCTCCATCCAGCCTTGCAGACACCTTAGCTCCAGACCAACAGAGAGGAAAGAGGGAGGTGGTTCAGCTGACCCCCACATGCAGACCCCTGGCCCTCAGAAGACAATGGGCAAGTGAGGGTGGGGACCCTGGAGGAGCCACTCAGGAACTTCCTGCTTTCCTGGAATGGTGGCCCTATGCACAAGAAGCAGTAAGGTCTTCACCCACTTAACTAGCTGGCTGTGTGACCCTGGGCACATCACTGAACCTCTCTGTGGTTCAGATTCCTTACATGGGGATAAAATGGGGAGAATAATAACACATCACAGGCAGTGAGGATTAAACAAGATAACATATCAAAGTGCTTTATCAATGCAATAATGAAGCTAGTGATTGATTGTTATTATCCCTGGACTCGGTGGGCTGACTTTTTTTTTTCCTAAAAAAATCAGACCTGTGATTTCATTGGTAATGAAGAAACTTCCACAAATGCAATTGAATGCCTCTTCTGCAATTACTATCTTAGAAAGTTGCATGAGGTCCTGAGAGGTTTCGATGACTTGACCTGGGTCCCATAGTCAGTATTGATCAGAGGTGAGACTTGAATCCAGTTCAATCCATCAATAAACATTTATTTAGTACCTGCTATGTGCCAGGCACTATGCTAAGAGCTGAGGATATAAAAGGAAGCAAGACAGTTTCCTTCCCTCAGGTAGCTTACAATCTATAACATGCAAACATATATGTATGTGTGTGTGTGTGTGTATATATGTGTATATATATATATATAGAGAGAGAGAGAGAGAGAATATATATCTATATCTATAAAAATAACCTCAAGCTATATGTAGGATAAATAGGAGATAATTAACAGAGGGAAGGCACTAAAATTAAGAGGGTGGGGAGCAGCTAGGTGGCGCAGTGGATACAGCACCAGCCCTGGAGTCAGGAGGAGCTGAGTTCAAATCTGACTTCAGACCAAACACTTGATACTTACTAGCTGTGTGACCCTGGGCAAGTCACTTAACCCCAACTGCCAAAAAAAGAAAAAGAAGTTGGGGAAGGCTTCTTGTAGAAGGTGGAATTTTAGTTGGGACTGAAGCCAGCTGTCCACCTCCTCTCCAGTGACTCCACTCTCCATCCTTACAACTTTCTAAACCAAAATATCCCTCCCTTGCCTCCACTTTCCCACATGTGTGGTCTCTTAATTAGGATGTAAGCTTCTTCCACAAAGGTAGGGAGTAGCTTCACTTTTGCATTTGCATCCTTAGGGCTTAGGACTGTGCTTGACACCCAGCAGGAGTTTAATAAATGCTTTTTCATCCATCCATCCATCCATCCATCCATTTATTCATTCATTCATACATACATACATACATACATACATACATACATACACCATGCCAACTTCCAAGGGATCTTTTTCAAACACAGAATTTCATGCACTGAGAAGCTCTGCCGTGCCATGTGACCTGGTCTCGGTCACTTCTCTTAGATTTTCAGTTGCCTTATTTGTAAACTGGAGGGGGTTGGAGTGGATGGCTTGAGAGGACCCTTCGACTCCAGGATTCTGGGATTCTATGACTTCTATATTTTCTTCCAGCTCCAAATCCTATTGTCCTAAAATATTTCACTTTTTTTGTTTCCTTCTCTGTGACATCCCTCAGTTTCCTTATTTGTGAAATGGGGATAATGCCTACCTTACATGGTTGTCATGAGGATCAAAAAGCAGTTTGAGGACCGGAAAGCCCACTGTATCATATGCAGAACAGAAGTGATGGAAAGAGGACTGGCTTTGGAGTCAGGAACACCTGGGTTCAAATTCTACCCTCTGACACTTACCAGCTATATAGCAAATCAGTTAACTTTTTCTGAGCCTCAGTTTCTTCATCTATAAAATGGGATTGATAATACGTCCCTTCCTCACAGGGTTGTTGTGAGGACCAAATGAGAAAGCTGTATGCCACCCCCTTTGCACATCTTAACGGGATGTGAAAATGTCCATTGTTACAATAGCCATGGGGCATGTGCAGGAAGCATAAAGGGGCCTCAAATGGAGAGGGGCTGGCAGCGCTTACGAATTCAGGCAGTTGGAACAGTTGCTGTTGAGTAGCTCATTTCCTTCCTGCGGTGCTGGGAGGCACCGACATCAATCTCTTCCTGACTGGGGAATGGAAGCCCAGAGACTCCAGGGCTCCAAGGGCAGAGCCAAAGGCCCAGCTGGCCTCCTGATGGCTCTAATGTACTCCTTCTCTCCATCCCTACCTCCCTTTTCTTCCCTACATAAATAGCCACTCTCTTGGCCACTGCCCCTTAAGATGGTGGGGAGAGTAATTATTAATATCCCCATTTCATGGATGAGACGACTGAGGCTCAGAGGAATTGCCCTGAGCCACACTCTTTCCATTAGACCGGGTGTTGCACTGAGCTGACTGACCTCATCTCTGCCAGGGACCCCAACTCTGTCATTCTTCTTTACTGCCTAGATGGTGGCCATCCTTTCTAAGTCAACAGGATGATGATGACTGCCACCAGGTCTGCAATGGGGCCCCTAGAGAAGCAGCTTAATTGGGATGCAGTGGAAAACACTGGATTGGTAGACAGAGGACTTGGGTTCAAATCCCAGCTCTGTTATTTACTAGCTTTGTGACTTTGAGCGATTCACTTTCATTCAGTTATTAAGGCATTGTGTTGGTTACTGGGGGAAAAAACAAAACAAAACAAAACAGAACTCTTGTCCTCCAGGAGTTTACATTCTACTTGGGGATGCCACATGTACTCAGAGAAGAAAATATGAAATGTATACAAAGTCATTGAGAGAGGGAGCGAGTGAGAATAACTGAGGAGAAAAATTCTGCAAGAAGTGAAAACAGTGCTTTGAAGGAAGCCAAACAGTATGGTCTAGTGGATAGAGAGCTGGCTGGGTTCTGAAGGCCAGAAGACCCAGGTTCAAATCCCACCACTGACACATTGGATGTCTGATGCTGGGCAGGTCACTGGACCTCAGTACTCTGCACAGCTTTCTAAGACAATAACTTAGAAAGAAGGTTGCTATACTGTGCTGGTAAAGGGAGTTCCCTCCCCCAGGAGTTCCCTGCACTAATGAAATCCCAAGTACATTTCCTATCACTAGGGATCCTACAAGGTCGAGGTGAGGAGGAAGACTTTCCAGATATGAGAGACTGCTTTTGCAAAGGTGTGGAGGTGGGAGGTTGTGTTATGTACATGGGACAGTTAGGAAGCTAGCTTGCCTGGAAAGGAGAGTGTGTAGACAGGGCGTGATATGAAATGAGGCCAGAAAGGCCTTTAGAGAGGGCTTTATATACCTGGCTGAGGATTCTGTATTTTATTCTAGAAGTAAATAGGACCACT
This sequence comes from Phascolarctos cinereus, assembly GCF_003287225.1. Lineage (NCBI taxonomy): Eukaryota > Metazoa > Chordata > Mammalia > Diprotodontia > Phascolarctidae > Phascolarctos > Phascolarctos cinereus. The sequence continues at coordinate 32,337,252 of NW_027555958.1, forward strand.
GAAGATTTTTGAGGGAGGGTGGGGAAAGACAAGTGACTGTTTTAGGAATATCACTTAGGCAGCCCTAATGGAGGATGGCTTGAAGAAGCCAACTTATCTACCCTCTCTGGGCCTCTGTAAAATGAGGGTCGAGGTGATCTCCGATGTCTCTTCCGGTTTTAGATCCTATAATACTACGGGCCCAAGCATCCGAATGGAAAACAAGGTTCTGGATTCCTTTACCAGCACAACACCTCCCCTTGAAGCCTGCCTACTTCATGGGTTTGTTACTGTCATGAAATCTTAAATAAACAAACTGGAAGCAGAAATGAGATGCTCGCCTCCCTCAGGACATAAATCTCTCTCTGGTAGTAAGCGGGGCGAGTAGGGAGACACATTCATTACCCCGGTCACTCAGGGACCAGTTAAAGTTTGCTGTTCTCAAAAGAGAACCAAACACACGTGGCTGAAGGTCTTATCTTACCACCCACCGAAGGCATCGTTATCAAGATCTTAGCTCGATTTCTGATCTGGCTTGATAAACCTCCGAACGGTTCTGTGTAGCAGGCAGTGAAAATACTATTCTTGTTTTGCAGATAAAGAAAATTAGGATTGGTAAAGTTCACGGGGCTCAAGACTCAGAGTCCCCTAAGATACTTTAGTCTAACTCTCTCGTTTTTTGTTTTTAAACAGCTATTGGTTAAACTCATCTACTTTAACGCTTTTGATATTTGGTATTTCCATCCCTCCAGCAAGTCATTATCTATAACAAATACTTTAAAAGAGGTTGGGAAAAGCAGCTTAGAAAAACCAATCAACACAGAAACTGAGGGTGACAGTCTATGCATTATGCCTCATCCCTGTCTCTTACCTCTCCAAATGAGGGAGGGAGGTGCATTTTTCCAGCTCTTCTTCAGGGCCAACCTTGGTCATTATACTTATGTTACATTCCATTTCTTTTCTTTTCTCCAAACCTCTTGTTTTACAGAGGAGGCCCAGAAAGTCACACAGCCAGGGACTCCTCTCCCTTGCTTTTGATGGCCTCAGCTAACAAACACGACTCAACAAAAACAACTCAAAAGATCTGAGTTCTTAAAGTGGGAGGGGAACTTAAGAGACATCTGGTCTAACATTCTCATTTTCTGGGTGTGAAACTGAGGTCCAGAGAAGATAACTTGACCCCCTTTCTTGACTTCAGTTCCTCATTGCTTCTCTTTTTCTCTTACAGTCTGGAAGGATTAGCCCGAGAATTTCTGGAAAGAGGCAGGTACTGTGTAGGTGCCACCTTGTCTGGACTCCCCAGTGAACTGAGTGCCCCTGCACCATCCATCTTGGGGAGGGCATGCAGTTACTCCCCAAGTCCTCGCGTGGTGATGCTACACCCCAAAAACTTCTCACTCAATCACAGACTGATGAAAGGGCTTGGATTTCAAGGAGAAACAACAACAATAATTTGCAATGGCGATTTCAGCCTGGACCCACCGGAAAGGACAGAAGGAGACAAAAAAGTGGGGGGGAGGAAATTTATTCTCAAAACTGAAAAAAAAAAGTGAGATATCTCATGGAAATTTCTGGACTTTTTTTTTTTGCTCAAATCATTGGGTTTTTGTTTGTTTGCCTTTTAATCAGCCAATAATGTAACTCAACCTATAAGCTGAAACTGCCAGACAGAGAAGAAATATGCTTTCAAAGTCAGGAAGGTCAGAGAAAAGAAGGCTTGGTGAAGTAACATGAGGCTTTTCTGGATGTGGACATGGACCTGAATTTGGACATGAGAAGAAGAGGAGACAGGGAGAAGGACTTTGTTTTTTGTATTTTTGATGAAAAAAAAAAAGACCATTTGCATGCATTATTCCACCACCTCCCCACCCCCACCCTCCATTGCCTATTCATTCCTCTGAACTCAGCACCACAGAGCTCAGTGACAGCTGGCAAGGATGGGGCTGACACAGGCAGAGCAGATTGCCAGGGCAGCCAGAAAATCCTTTGCAGCCAATTTGGGCAGTGGGGGAAACTTTTATATGAGACTAATGCCAATTTCTCCATCCCCCAAAGCCAAGGGTGCTGTGTGAAGGATCTAAAATTGGGGGAACAAAGTAGCCTTGAAATTCGCTTCCAGGTGCCATTTGGTTTGGAAAACATTCCATTTTAAATGGTCTTGAAGCCAATTTAACCTTGAGAAGGGAGGCTGTGATCAGTGACCCAAAGAATCTGTGAGGGCCTCATCCACCCATCCCAGTACCTCCCCATTCCCCCTATATTTCCCAGACAAGCACCACCTGGTTCCTGGTGGCCCAGGAAACTATCTCCTCCGCATCTCCAAACGAAGGAAGAAAGGTAGAGAAATGAGGGATGACATATTTCTTTCGCGGTATGTTGCTGGATTTCCTTTGGGCTTCCCCTAATTTCTTCTCAGCACTGGGCATATGCTCATCAATCAATCAGCATTTATTAAACACCTTCTGTGTGCCAGGAACTATGCTAAGTGTTCGGAATACAAAGACCAAGAGGAAATATTTCCTACGCTTACATTCCATTGAAAAGAGATAACACATAGACATGAAAATAAATATCCAATCCAGGGACAGGGAAATGAACTAGGACTGTAATTTCATTTGATGTAGGAAGCTCCTGGTGAGGAATTCCACTACCAATGCAGGTTGACACTTAGAGCAAATGATTGTGGGAACAATTTGCTTTCTTCATTTTCATGGGTTACTCTTTCACATCAGCCCTTCCTCTCTGTTATCTTTTTGTCTGAGACTTGGCCAATCTCCCAGGCTCCTCTGGGGCAGCTATTTCTAATTAGTAAGAGAAAGAAAGTCCCTAGCACCTTGGAAAGAGTTGAGGGATCTCAATTGTGTGATCTCTGTATAAAACCAGGTATGGAGAGACTGGATCACCATTTTCAAGGGTTCTTAACAAAGGAAATGCTAATCAGTGAATTCTTCATGCCCAGGGAAGTCCCAGTAAGCAGGTATGGGCTTACACCAGCCCATAAACAAAAGACACGGTGTTTTCACAGAATGTGGAATGAGCTAGAGTGGACCATGACTGCTGGACCTCCAACACTGTTGATACCGTTATCAATGAGCATTTCCAGGAAAGGGAGATGTCAGTTAGCTATCCTCCCACCAAAATCAGTACATATGCCTCTCCCTTTCCATACCCTATTGACCATAAACTTCTAGGAGACCAAAAGTGAGCCATCAGGAGGATGGTCGGTCCTGGAATTCCCACTTCTAGGGCTATTTGCATTCTGTGAATGGAAGGATGGAAAGACTCTGTCCCCAGTGAAAGGAATCTCAGGCATGTAGAAGCAGGTGGGAGCCCAGGGGAAGGGGCCTGAAATCCTACTAGTAGGCTTACTCTGCCAAGATTTGAGACCCAGTCCCAAATGTGACTGGTGCTAACAAAGATGTTGAGTTTATGGGGTAAATGGAGTAGATCCAGCTTTGGGTAAGCCAGAGCCCTCTGTATACCTGTACACCTGGCCCTTGAGGCAGCTTTCTTCTAGTCTATGTAGACCTCCCTTGGGCATTAACCCAAAGCTGAGAATTGAAGGAGTTCTCTACTACAGAAGTGAGGGGGAGGGGGTGGCCCCAGAGCTGGGGAAAGGAGAGGAGAGGAGCAGACTGAGTTTGATAGGAAGCAAATAGCAGCTCGGATCTTGGAGGAAAAAGAGAGAGCTTCTTAGGAGGAGGCAGTGTGGGGCAATGGAAGGTCCATAGGATTTGGAGACAGATGCTTACCACCTGTGGGACCCTGGGCAAGTCCCTCCCCTCTCTGGGCCTAAGGAGATTGGACTAAATGACCTCTGAACCTAAGGTCCTATGACCAAATGGCCTCTCAAGTTCCTTCCAGCTTTAAATCCTAGGATTGTTTAGGATGAGCCCAACATCTTCAGGAGAAGAGCTCCCCAAAGACCGAATGGGGCTTTTTTGTTTAAAAAAAAAGTTTTTGAACAACAAGAAGCCAGTATCATATTTTATGAGCTAGAAGGGGCTTTAGGAGTCCTGTGGTCCAACCCCTGCCTTGGGCAGGATGGCAGCTAAGCCTTGTGGGGAGCATGACCAGGAGATGCAAGAAATGAATGTTTCTGTCTTTAAAGGGTTTTGGCATATTCAATTCACCTGGGAGAATATGGAAAGTAACTCCTACTATCTACACATGTACACACACACACACACACACACACACACATGCATCCAGCACAGCCAATGATTCAAGCACAAGAGTAGTCCAGCTTCTGATGGGAAGCAATAGAAAGTGAGACCCAAGGGCAGAGGGAAGCAGACACCCTGCGCTCTTGGATGGGGAGTCTAGTCCAAAGCCCTCATCGCTCAGATGAGGGTCACACAAGAGAGAAGGTCCTCAGATCCTCTGGCTTCAGAGCCAGGACTTTTTCCTTGGTATTAGGACACAATGACCAGATGACCTCCAGGCAGGAAGGGCTTCTTTCTCCCAGGCCCCAGATTGGAGGTAGGTTATGACTCTCCTGGCAAGAGTCTATCTGGGGAAACCACTTCTGATGGAGCCAAAGCTGCCCCAAGCTCTCTGGTGAGGGCCTCTGGGTAGATAAATGGGCCCCTTCAGAGAATTGCTCTAGGGGCTGCAGTGGGCATCACTGGGGCCTAGGAGCTTGGTGGACACACAAGTCTCCTTCATTCAGAATCAGCATTGATCATATCGGCAAACCAGTTGCTTGACCGCAGTGCCCAGGGTGAAGCCCTGTGATTTCTCCATGGAGTGGGGTGTGGGGGTGGGAGAGCACTGAGCTCTTCTGCTCAGCCTCTTCTCCCACCAATCCATACACACAGGGCAGTTGGCACATCACGCTCAGAGGCTCCTTCTCTGATGAAGGGCTGTCCTTGCCAATTGGCCCAAGCTGCATGAACAGCTCAGGGCCATCAGCTTCCGGCTTCCGGCCAGTCCCTTCCCACTCCCCACCTCCGATCTTTTCCAGTGGGATGAAACAATGGAGAATGTGTGCTGTCTTTTTGGTTTTGTCGCTTGGCATGGAAAAAATAAAATTAAACATGCATGGTCATCTCTGAGTCTGTCTGGTCTGTGCAGGGAAACACCAGATAAAAGAAGCAGTCCCCTCCGAAGAAGGCAGTGAGGCATCCCTTTGATGTACCATCAGGAGCAGATTGCAGGCTAGGGGAAATAGGGAGAGAGGCTCTCTTGGCAAAAGATGTGGGTTCAGATCCTGCCTCTGATACATTACCAGTGCAAACCTGGGCAAATCCCTGTACCGCTCTGTGCCTCAGTTTCCTCACCTGTCAAAAGAGGGAGTTGGGCTAGATGACCTTTAAGATCTCTTCTAGCTTCAGATCTATGATCCTTTGATCATTCCTAGCTGTGAGACCTTGGGTAAGTCCCTGAACCCCTCTGGGCCTCAGTTTCCTCATCTATAAAATGAGGAGGTTGGACAACTCCGGTAACAGGAACAACTTAAAATCTTTGATCAACATAATAACCAGCTGTGATTCCAGAGGGCCTGTGATAAAGCATGGTCCCCACCTCCCCGACTCAAGATGCACAATGAGACGGGCACTGTTGGGCAGGCCAGTGTGGGAATTTGTTTTTCCTTGACAATGTATATCTATTACAAGGGTCTCGTTTTTCTATCTTTTTTACAGTGGTGGAGGAGAGATGAGAAGGAGAGAAAAGAAATGTTTGTAAACATTTCCTTTTAAAGGAATGATTTCCTTTTAAATTTAAGTGAAGGGGTCAGACTAGATAGCCTCTATGATTCTTTCTAGCCCTACAGCTATAATCTTCAATCATTTAACTTCTCTGGTCCTTAGTTTTCTCATCTCTAAAATGGGGATAATGATACTTCTCTGCCTTGTGGGCTTGCTGTAAGGCAAGTTCTAGATAAATACCAGCTGTGGTGTATTTGATAAGAAAAGTCACAGAACTTTCATTTGCCAGGCCTTGGCCTTGGTGGAGGGAGTTCTATACACCAGTAAAATAAAAACAGCAGAGGAGAGAGAGAGAGAGAGAGAAAGAGAGAGAGAGAGAGAGAGAGAGAGAGAGAGAGAGAGAGAGAGAGAGAGAGAGAGAGAGGCAGCTTTGGAATCAGAAAGATCTCCCTCTGACCCATCCTGCCTGTGTGTGACCCTGGGTAAGTGATTTAACCTTTCAGTGCCCCAGGCAGCTCTCTAAGACTATAAATGGCAGAGCGAGTGTTAATCTGCCATGGTAGAGGGAGTTTCCATACTGGGAGGTTTCTATACTGATGAAATGACCGGCTTGGACCACTCCCACCCACAGAACCCTGAAAACAAGCAACTTCATCTCCAGTTCCCCAAATGGAGAGGTTTTGCAGCTTTCAGAGCAAATCAGAAGGGCTGTTTAAGCCTCCTCTCCCTGGTGAATGTCTCCTAAATCTTTGTGGATGTGGGACATTTTAGCGCATCAGGGTCTGGACATGCACCTTGGGACTTTGAACAAGGAGGAGTCCCAAGACCTCAGAAGCCAGATGCTGGGAAGGGGGTGGAGAGGGAGGAAGGGGCAGAAATCAGCATCTGTGGAGGCAGGTGAGAACCTGGGATGAGCTGCTTCCACCTTAAAGGGTCTGAGGACCTGCCATCCCTTCTCAGCTTCCTCGAGAACACCTCCCCCCTGCTCCCCGCCACCCCAACAACAACATAATTAATACAGCAAAGGAAAGCCAGAGCTGTTCAACGAGGTGTGCGAGGAACCACAGAGCTGATATACGTTCAGTGCTCTGCAAGTCTTAAAATGCTCCATAAATGCTAGCAATTATTATAATTATGACTGCATCTAATTTCAACCTCGTGGGGAATCCCTCAAAGGCATCACGTGGCACCGCCGGCATTTACAGTGAAGACCCAACAAAAGAAGTCAATCCACTTCCCTCCCCCCTCCACCATCACGTCCTCCTTTAGAAAGGAAAAGGGGGGGGGTGCAGCTAGGTGGCGCAGTGGATAGAGCACTGGCCCTGAAGTCAGGAGGACCTGAGTTCAAATCCGGCCTAAGACCAAACATCTGACACTTGCTAGCTGTGTGACCCTGGGCAAGTCACTTAACCCCAATTGCCTAAAAAAAAAAAAAAAGGAAAAAGGGGAGTGAAATAAGAAAAAGCAGCTCCTTACCACTTGCCTCTGATAAAGTTGTAATCTACCTGCTAAACAGGACAGGGCAGCATCTGGCCTCAGGTCCCACATGTGACACTAAGATCTGTGTGTCCTCCGTCACATCATTTGTGTCTCTGAGCTTCAGTTTCCCAATCTGCAGAACAGGAATCATAACACCAGGGATACTTGGGCCACAGGGCTGCGGGATGGATCCAGTGAAGTCACTACAAACACACTTTGGAAGGAGACAAAAAATATTAGCTATCCTGATGATGATTATCATTAGTGGGGTGCTGTGTGGGGTGTCAATGGAAGACAGCTGGAGTCTTGGCTCTGTGGGGGACTCTGTGTGATCTCGGCCAAGAGATTTCACTTCTCAGCGTCAGTTTCCTCATCTGTAAAATAAGGATAATAATCCCTGAGGGGAACAAAGCAACTCATGTATGGGAAGCATTCTGCAGCCTTTAAATTCAATGTAACTGCCTGCTTATTCCTACAACCACCACTCTGGGCCAGAGCAATAGTACCAGCTCTGCCAATGACTCTCAGTGATCTTGGGCAAATCACTGAACCTCCTTGGGCCTCTGTTTACCTGTTTGAGAAATGGGCGCACTGCTACCTGTAACTCATAGGATTGCTGCAGCTAAAAATAGAATATTTTTATAATATACATACATATACATACACACATATATACACACATACACATATACATGCTTACATCCACACATACTAGATAGGAAAGAAATAGGACCTATGCAATATATGCAATATAAGTGGAAAGGTACTATTGTAACAACTGAATATTGCTTCTGGGTTATTTGCAGAGCCCACACACCTTGGTGCCTGGCCCCTGACTCCTTCCTCACCAGGCTGAGGGCCTGACTAGGTGGTGGGTGGGAAGAAGCCTAGAGAAAGCTGATCATCTCTTCTCCGGGAATCCAGGGTTGACTCTTCTCAGTTTTGAGGATGAATCCTAGCCCAGACGAGCTGGGAGAGGCCTTACAGGCCCCCTCTCATTTTACAGAAGAGGAGACTGAGCCAAGGTCACACAGCTAGTTGGTGGTAGATTGGGGATTTCACCTTAGGTCTCTTGGCCCCTAGACCCAGTACAGTGGACTTGGAGTCAGGAGATACCACAGTTTGAATCCTGGCTCTGACAATTAATAGCTGTGTCACCGTGGGAAAGTCCTAATTTCCTTGGGTCTCAGTTTCCTTATCCATAAAATGGGAACAATACCTCTAGCACTTATGCTAACAGGGCATGTCACTCATGCAGAATGTTTTGCAAATCTCAAAGCACTATAGAAACATCAGCTATTTCAAGGACACTGGTCTGTGGAGGTAGAAATATTTAATAGGATCCTAGACCTAGACTGAGAAGGCACTTTGCTTTTTTTTAAATTTGGTTAGGCAATGGGGTTTAGTGACTTGCCCAGGGTCACACAGCTAGTAAGTGTTGTGTGTCTGAGGCCGGATTTGAACTCAGATCCTCCTGAATCCAGGGCCGGTGCTCTATCCACCGCGCCACCTAGCTGCCCCAGAAGGCACTTTGGATGCCATCCAGTCTAGCCTCCCCATTTTACAGAAGAGGAAACTTTGGCCGAGAGAAGTTAGGTAACTCATAGGATCATTGAGCTAGAGATCTAGTCCAACACTATTATTTTACGGATGGGGAAACTGAGGCCCAGGGAAGAGGAGAAGGGACTTGCCCAAGGTCACACAAGTGGTAAACTTCGGAAGCAGGATTTGAACCTAGGTCCTTTGACTCCAGAGCTAGGGCTTTTCCCACTGCACCACGACTGTAAAAGCTATCTTAGCTGACAAATTGCCGCACCCCGTGCCTCAGAGCTCCCACATCGTTACAGAGGCAAGAAGGGTTGTTCAGAGCCAAGGAGATAAGGAGATCTGTGGGCAGCACAGCAAATGAATGAATGTGCAGCGAGATGGGAATCACGAGGGAACCTTTGAGGTCAAGTTAGTGATTCTTTAATGGAAAGTATCACAAGGAGATTAAGCGGGAAGTGATTGGGAGATCCATCCCGTCCAGCTATGAATATTTGATGGCCGCTCTTCAAGTGAGGCTCCCTTCGGCTGTCGGGGCTTGCGGGAGGGAGATAGAGAAAAGGGAATGGAAGAGGACTGAGTTCCCGAGTCCCTTAGCTCTACTTTCCCATTAAGCCCCAGTTTATCCATTATACCCAAGGGCTGCGGGCCAATGAGGGAGGATTTCTTCTGTGACTCTGCGTGGACTTAGAATCAGGAGAGATTTGAATTTCAATCCTGCCTCTACACTTACCAGCCAGGTGATCTGGGTAATTAACCCCTCTGAGTCCCAGTTTTGTTTTGTTTTGTTTTTTTCCATCTTAAAATATATTTATTTAATATTTTACTTTTTCCTCAATTACACATAAAAGCAATTTTTAACATTGGTTTTTAAAATTTTTTGAGTTCCAAATTCCCTCCTTCCCTCCTCCACTACTGAGAAGGCAAGCGATTTGATATATTAGTCATGTTGTGAAAGAAAACACAGACCAAAATAATAAAAAAGAAAAATGAAGAAAGTCAAAAAATCATGCTTCGATGTGCATCCGGACTCCATCAGTTCTTCCTCTGGAGGTAGATAGCATTTTTCATCCTAAGTCCTTTGGAACTGAAACCCAGTTTTCTTATTCATAGAACGGAGTGAGAAGCAGTATGGAAAGGTGGAGAGAGCCCCTGCCTCAGAGTCAGGGATGTCTGTGTTCAAGACACATGCCAAAGAATTGGAAATGGAGAGGATGCCCATCAATTGGGGAATGGCTGAGCAAGTTGTGGTATATGAATGTAATGGAATACTATTGTGCTATAAGAAATGATGAGCAGGCTGACTTCAGAAAAACCTGGAAAAACTTGTATGGTCTGGTGCTGAGTGAAGTGAGCAGAACCAAGAGAACATTGTACACAATAACAGCCACATTGTGCAATGACTAATATTGATAAACTTAACCCTTCTCAGCAACGCAAGGATCTAAGACATCTGCAGAGCCCTCATGATGGAAAATGCTGTCCACACCCAAAGAAAGAACTATGAAAGTTGAACTGCTATTTTTTTTCTCTTCTGTTGAGTTTTGTTTCCTCTTTCTGATGGTTCCTCCTATTGGTTTTAATTTTTACTTACAACACCACTAATGTGAAAATATGTTTAATAGGAATGTAAATGTAAAAAAAAAAAGACACACGTCAGCTGTGAGTTGTAGAGCAGGTGCTGTCCTGCACTGATAGAAGGCATTTCCTTACTGGGGGTTCCCCTACACTAATAAAAGCATAGATAGCACCTGTCTCCTGGGGTGGTTGGGGGTGGAGTCTAATGAGCTCAGGCTTATAACACCATTTGTAAATCTTCAAGCCAGCTTTTGGATATTGTTATCAGGACTTTTCAGTGGTTGCCTAGCATTCTTGCCGAATTAAGAGAACAGATTTCTTTGGTCTTAGAGAAAACATAATATGGAAAGATGGTTGGATTTGGAGTCAGAGGACCTGGGTTCAAATTCCACTCAGCTACCTGACTCCACATAACCCTGGGCAAATCCCTACCCCTCTCCATGCCTCAGTTTCCTCTTCTGTAAAATAAGGGGGTTGGGCTCCATGACCTCTGAGGTCCCTTCCAGCTCAGGATCTAGGATCCTTTGATTCTGCTGGGGTGAGGCTCAGTGAACGGTAATGTGGATGGCAGGTGATAGATATGAAGAGAAATAGATTTGTTCACCATCACTTACTGATTACTGGATGGTGGGGTAGAGAGGGAGCCTTTATTTGGCAAGGGGGTGTTAGTGGATAGTGACAGAAATGCACAAAAATAAAAATGCCTGGGAGACAGAAGACAAGGTGGTATGATGGAAAAGGCATTGGCTCTGAGCTCTGAGGATCTGGGTTCAAATGCTGCTTCTGATGAGTATTGTGTGTTTTTAGGCATCAGTTTCCTTGTCTATAAAATGATAGAGTTGGACTTGACAGCCTCTAAGGCCTGTTCCAACTCTAAATATATGACTCTATCTTCTGTACTCATTCAAAATGAACTCTACCTTTTCATTCCACCTTTCCTGCTCTTGCTCCTAATGGGAAGAGCGTGACGGAGACACCAAGTAGTAGTAGAAGGGAGTGCTGGCCTCTTAGCCACAGAAAGGGTGCAATGCTGATTCTCAGCAGCACTTCATATGCCCAGAGCTTGGAAATCTGGGGTGGACAAAAATCATGGCAATAGCAGCTGGTACTTCTGCTACAGGATGTTTCAGCAAGTGCTTGGCCTACATTGTCTTACAATGGTCTTGTAAGGTAGGTGGGACAGGTACTCCTAGCCCCCTTTTACATGTAGCAGCACCCCCTTTCCCCCTTCTCCTAGCAGGCTGTGTGCATGATGGGGTGGGGGAGGAGTGGAGGGGAGAAGTGAATGACTCATCCCCTCAGGGTTTGAACACTGAGTTCCTCTGAGGGCTATTCTGGTGCTGTTGTTCACAAGCCCCCACCAGTGTATTCCTTCACTATCCTATCAACCAGTCAATATCAATTAGTTTTGACAGAATATTTACTGAGAGGGAGTAGTAAGGACAGAAGTTACAACCCATTTCCCAAACTGGGGGCTGTAAGAAATATAGGCGACTCCCCAACCCACTAAATGAAGGAGACCTTTCATTATTTTTAGTCATTTTTCAGGTGTGGCCCCCCCTTTTTTTGGCTAGGGGTTAAGTGACTTGCCCAGGGTCACACAGCTAGTGTTATATGTCTGAGGTCGGATTTGAACACAGGTCCTCCTGAATCCAGGGCCGGTGCTCTATCCACTGCTGCCCGAGTGCATGTGGCCCCTTTTGAGGTTTTCTTGGCAAAGATCCTAGAGTGGTTTGCCATTTCCTTCTCCAGCTCATTTGACAGATGAAGAAACTGAGGCAAACAGGGATAAATGATTTGCCCAGGGTCACACAGCTGATAAGCATCTGAAGCCAGATTTGAACTCAGGTCTTCCTGACTCCAGGCCTGATACCCTATTCACTTTACCCCCTCTCTTCCCCTAGGGGCAGAAAGCTAGGGAAGCTCAAAACTCCAGCAGTCATGGAGGAAGGCTAAAGGCGTCTTTCCTGCCAGCCAAATGTCTGAATATCAAGTGGCTTCCAATTCCCCTCAAGTCACCATTGGGTTGGGTCAAGCAGGTCACGTGGTGGCTGCTGCCACCTCCAGGGGCCTTTGCTACCGACTCTGCTTGCTGAAGGAGCTCTGAGGGTCCTTCTCAGCTTTAGAAGCTCATAACCTATTCAATTCTGTCGAGATACTCATTCACCTACGACCAGGAAAGAACAAATACAAAAGACAAGGAACAGAGGTACCTTGCATTCACAGTCACAGGGTGGCAGGGTGAGGAGACAGAGTTGTTGCCCCCCACCTGGTAACTCCAAAGCCACCAGAAAAGAGCTTGAGAAAGCATCTTTTCAAACCTTCTGTACTCACATCCTCCTCGCTCAGCAACTTGGCAGTCCGTGAATTCCCAGCCCTGGCTTCAAGACCAATGAGAAGGCATTTCATCAGCAGAGAGCACTAACCCTGAGACATCATGGCTGAAACCTGGTTCCCCGACCTGGTTCCATCTTGTGGCTTGGAACTGGGCCAGGAAGGTCTGCTTGTGTTCCAAGGCCTGTGCCTTCCTCAGCCAGTCCTCTCAAGGACTGAAGAAGAGCATGAGGGTCTGAGAAACAGATGGACTTTGCCCACAGTCCCAAAAGCACCAGCAAATAGCAGAGACAGGTGCTCTTTCCACCACCCCACACTCCCTCTTTTGATGCTTTTCCCTCCTCAACACTGCGTAGTAACCTGAGCATCCTTAGTTCTGGGTCACTACATCAGAACCTTGGCAGCCAGGTAAGGCTAGAGGCCACCTAATCTATTCCCTTCAGATTACAGAGGATGAAAAACTGAATTGTCCAGAATTACTGGGCTGGTAGAGTAATAGGGACCAGAAATCGGGTGTCTTGGCCTAGGGTTCTTTCCACTCTACTCTCCTGCCTCCTAGGCCAATGAAGACTGGAGCAAGGTCAAACAGAGATAAGAACCCTGAGGCAAGACAACTAAACACCCAGAGAGTGAGTAAGAGCTGAACAGCGCTCTAATCACTAACAACAACAACTATGTTAAGGATAAATGATATTTATAAGGTCTTTATCCCATTGAGCCTCACAATAACCCTGTGACGGTTCGGGGGGAGGGGAGGGGCCCAGACCTGTGATTTCAATGTTGTAGAGGATCCCATCTCTTCTTCCAGTTATAGCCCTCTAAAGAGTAGGTACAAAGGTATTCTTATCCCCACTTTCCAGGTGAGGAATCAAAGTCTGAGAGGCTAAGTGTGGGGTGGCTGAAAGGAAGGGAGTAACAAGTCAAAGGAGATTGGAAGATCTGGAAGAATCACAGGATTCAGATCTGAAAGGGGCCTTTTTACACAGGAGGAAACTGAGGCAGGGAGAGGCAGGAAAAGCCTTGCTCAAGCCTATACGGTAGAAGAGGCAGGTTTCAAATCCAATTAATCAATAAGCAATTAATAAATGTTTACTATGTGCCAAGCCTTGTCCTAAACCCTGTGGATACAAACACACACACAAAATGAAATAGTCCTTGCTACTGGGACATCCTGGTGAAGAGAGACAACATGTACCTATATAGGTTTATACAAAATAAATGCTACATAGATATAAGATAATTCTGGGAGGGAGGGAGGCCACCAAAGACTGGAGGGATTGGGGCCGGCTTCACACAGAGGGTAGAATTTAAGCTGAGACTTGAAAGAAGGCAAGGATTCTAAGAGGTAGGCGTGAGGGAATGCATTCCAGTCACGAGCGACAGCCAGGGCAAAGGTTCAGAGGTGGGACATGGAGAGTGATGTGTGAGAAAAGGGCAGAGGGCCAGTCTGGCAAGACCACAGTGTGTATGGATTGGAAAGGTAGGATGGGGTTGAAGGGGGAAGGGTTTTAAATGACAAACAGAGGAGTCTGCAGTTGGTTTCCTAGGAGATGGGAGCCACTGAAGTTTGCTGAGTAGATGTCCTACACTGTAGAAAAATGAATGGATGGGTAGGCGAGTGATGAATGGTTCTTACTAGGAGCCAGGCCACAGACGCCATGCTAAGCACTGAGGTACAATAGAAAAAAACAAGACCGTCCCTGCCCTCATGGAGCTTAGATTCTAATATATGTTGGCAGCAATGTGATGAGCTTGAGGCAGAGAGACCAGTTCAGAAGATATAGTAATAGTCCAGATGAGGGGCCATCACCTAGATGGTGCCCTTGTGACTGGAGAGAAGGGGCTAGCCCAGTGCCTGAACCATTGTAAACACTTGATAAATGCTTGTTTGACTGATTCCCGGAGGAGGGAGGGTGTGGTGGCTATCCCTGCAAGAACTCCGGGGAAGGGTGGGGACTGCCCAACCAAGAAAAACAAAAACAAAAACGAAAACTAATTTGCAAACTCAGACTAGAAAGGCTCCCTTTGGGATAGTGGGAAGTGTGGGAGAGCAAAGCACGTGCTTTGGGCCTATCCAAAAACCTCAACTCCCAACACAAATTAACATTTTGTCTCTCCTCAGTGTCTCATTTACTCCTAGGATTAACCTGTCTCTAATTCCCTTCTGGACGTCACAGAGCTGCCCTGGCTCTGCTGAGCTTGGAGGGTGGAACAAGAAAAGGAGGGGGAGGCTGAAAAGAGGCCACGATGACCAGGAAGACCCAGCAGGCCTGGACAAAGGCCATCTGTGGCCTGAGCATGGCAGAACATGCTCCTCCTCCTCACCCTGCCTCACCTGCTGAGGGGCAGGCAGGGAAGTGCCAGGCACGGGCCGGGCCGGGGCTGCCTGCTGGAGATAGAAGCTGACAGATTTTCCCAGGATGCTGAGCCTGGGGGGGGGGGGGGAGGGGGGGAAGGGAACAGAGTGCTTTAGCCTTCTGAATTATTGATGTGCTAGCCTGACTGTGGCTCTGAATAATTTATCTTGGAGGAAAGAGGATTACAAACCAATTCACCCGTCATTCCCAGATCCTTCGGACCACTTCCCTTACATCTTATTCTTTGTCTCATGAATTTGTTCGGGGTGGACACTGGCTCTGAAGTCAGATCTTTTGTTGTTCGGTTGTTTCAGGCATGCCCAACGCTCTGG
This sequence comes from Phascolarctos cinereus, assembly GCF_003287225.1. NCBI lineage: Eukaryota > Metazoa > Chordata > Mammalia > Diprotodontia > Phascolarctidae > Phascolarctos > Phascolarctos cinereus. The sequence continues at coordinate 32,352,507 of NW_027555958.1, forward strand.
GACCCCATTTGGGGTTTTCTTGGCAAAGATACTGGAGTGGTTTGCTATTTCCTTTTCCAGCTCTATTTTTTTTTGTTTAGTATTTTATTTCCCCCCAATTACATGTAAAAACAAGTTTTAACATTCATTTTAAAAACTTTGCATTCCAAATTCTCTCCCTTCCTCCTTCCTCACCCCCCTTTCCTGGAAAAGGCAAGCAATTCAATATAGGTTATACATATGTAGTCAGGCAAAACATATTTACATATTAGTCATGTTGTGAAAGAAAACAAAGTCAGAAAAACCTCAAGAAAAATAAAGAAAGAAAAAAATGTATACTTCAGTCTGTATTCAGACACCATCAATTCTTTGTCTGGGAATGGATAGCATTTTTCATCATAAGTCCTTCCGAGTTGTCTTGGATCATTGTATTGCTGAGAATAGCTAAGTCATCCACAGCTGATCATCTTACAATATTGCTGTTACTTTGTATACAGTACATGTCACTTTGCATTACCTTCTGTAAGTCTTTCCAGGTTTTTTGAGAGCATCCTGCTCATCATTTCTTATAGCATAATAATATTCCATCACAATGACATACCACAATTTGTTCAGACATTTCCCAGTGCCTGGGCATCCTCTCAATTTCTAATTCTTTGCCACCAGAAAAGAGCTGCTATAAATATTTTTGTACATATAAGTCCTTTTCCTTTTTATTTTTTATCTCTTTTGGGCTACAGACCTAGTAGTGGTATTGCTGGGTCAAAGGGTACACATGCGTGGTTTTATAGCCCTTTGGGCATAGTTCCAAATTGCTTTACAGAATGGTTGAATCAGGTCACAACTCCACCAACAATGCATTAATGTCTCATTTTTTCCCCATATCCCCTCCAACACTCGTCATTTTCCTTTTCTGTCCTATTAGCCAACCTAATAGGTAGGAGGTAGTACCTCAGAATTGTTTTAATTTGCATTTCTCTAATCAATAGTGATTTAGAGCATTTTTAAAATATGACTATAGATAGCTTTGATTCTTGATCTGAAAACTATTCATATCTTTTGATCATTTATCAATTGGGGAGTGGCTCTTATTTTTACAAATTTGACTCATTTCTCTATATGTTTGAGAAATGCGGCCTTTATCAGAGAAACTTGCTTCAAAAATTTTTTCACAGTTACAATTGTATTTCCCTCCATCCTATTTCACCCTCTATTTATTCTATTTTCTCTCTCACCCTGCCCCTTCTCAAAAGTGTTTTGCTTCTGACTACTGCCTCCCTCAATCTGCCCTTACTTCTATCACACACATCCCTTCTCTTATCCCCTTCCCTTATCCCCTTCCCTTCCACTTTTCTGTAAGGTAAGATAGATTTCTATACTTAATTAAGTGTGTATATTATTCTATCTTTGAGACAATTCTGATGAGAATAAGGTTCACTCCCTCCTTCTCAACTCTTCCATTTTCCCCTTCACTGTAAAAGCCTCTTCTTGCCTTTTTTTAAATGAGATAATTTTCCCCATTCTACCTCTCCCTTTTCCTTTCTCCCCAGTACATTCCTCTCTCACCCCTTAATTTAATTTTTTTAGATAACATCCCTTTATATTCAAGTCACACCAGTCTATATATGCTCCTTCTAACTGCCCTAATAACGAGAAAGTTCTTATGAGTTAAAAGTATCATCTTCCCATGCAGGAGTTTAAATCCTTTATTAAGTTCCTTGTGATTTCTCTTTCCTGTTTACCTGTTTATTCTTCTCTTGATTCTTGTATTTGAAAGTCAAATTTTCTATTCAGCTCTGGTCTTTTCATCAAGGAATGCTTGAACATCCTCTATTTCATTGAATATCCATTTTTTCCATTGAAGTTTTTGCTTACTCAGTCTTGCTGGGTAGGTGATTCTTGGTTGTAATCCTAACTCCTTTGCCTTGAGGAATATAATATTCCAAGTCTTCTGATCCTTTAATGTAGAAGCTGTGTTATCTTGTGTTATCCTGACCATGGCTCCATGATACTTGACTTGTTTCTTTCTGGCTGCTTGCAATATTTTCTCCTTGACCTGGGAGCTCTGAAATTTGGCTATAATATTCCTGGGAATTTTCATTTTGGGATCTCTTTCAAGAGGTAACTGGTGGATTCTTTCCATTTCTATTTTACTCTCTGGTGCTAGAATATCAGGACAGTTTTCTTTGATGCCTTCTTGAAAGATGATGCCTAGGCTCTTTTTTTTTTTTTGTCATGGCTTTCAGGTAGTCCAATAATTTTAAAATCATCTCTTCTGGATCTATTTTCCAGGTCAGTTATTTTTCTAATGAAATATTTCACATTGTCTTGTATTTTTTTCATTCTTTTGGTTTTGTTTCATTGTTTCTTGATTTCTCATAAAGACATTAGCCTCCATTTGCTCCATTCTAATTTTTAAGGAATTATTTTCTTCAGTGCCTCCTTTTCCATTTGGCCATTTCTGCTTTTCAAAGCATTCTTCTCCTCATTGATTTTTTGTACCTCTTTTACCATTTGGCCTAGTCTGTTTTTAAGATGTTATTTTCTAAAAAAAAAAAAAGATGTTATTTTCTTCAATATTTTTTGTGTCTCCTTTAACAAGCTGATGACTCTTTTATCATGATTTTCTTGAATCATTCTCATTTCTCTTCCCAATTTTTCCTCTACTTCTCTTGATTTTCAAAATCCTTTCTGAGACCAATTCATATTTTTCTTGGATGCTTTGGATGTGGGAGCTTTGACTTATCTTCTTCCAAGTATATGTTTTGATCTTCCTTGTCACCATAGTAACTTCCTGTGGTCAGAATTTTTTTCTGTTGCTTGCTCATTTTTCAGTTGATTTCTTGACTTTTAACTCTTTGTTAAAGTGGGGCTCTGCTTCCAGGGTGGAGGGTGCACTGTCCCAAGCTTCAGGGTTTTTGTGTAGCTGTTTTCAGAGATGCTTCTAGGGACCTGTAAGTTTTTAGTTCTTCCAAAGTGGTATGATCTAGGGAGAGGTATTTTCTTTTCTTTTCTTTTTTTTTTTTGGCTAGGCAATGGGGTTAAGTGACTTGCCCAGGGTCACATAGCTAGTAAGTGTTATGTGTCTGAGGCCAGATTTGAACCAAGGTCCTCCTGAATACAGGGCTGGTGGTCTATCCACTGCACCACCCAGCTGCCCGCTACAGAAGTATTTACTACTCTTCTGCCTCTGTACTGGTCTGTGGGCAGCCACAAGCGCTCTTCTCTGCTCTGGAACTGTGAGGAGGGCCCCTGCTCCACTGCAGCCTGTAAGCTCTGGCACGCTAGTGCTCCTCCTTGCCCTGGGACTGAGATTCAGGACTGTGACCTGGATCCAAATTATGGGCAAAGCAACAGAGTCCTGCTTCAGTGCTAGCAAAGAAACCCCTGTAATCTCCTTCTGATCAGTCTGTGGGCTGAGGGTTCTGGAAGCAGCCTCTGCCATTGCAGATTCAGTGGCTCTCAAGGCCTGGGACTGGTTTGCTGGGGTCCAGTGTGGACTGGAACAGTCTGTGCTTCACTGCGCTCTCCTCTCACCCAGGTGTAACAGACCTTTCCTGCCGAACTTCTAACTTGTCTTTGGCTGGAAAATTATTTTGCCCTGTCTTTTTGTGGGTTCTGCCACTCCAGGAATTGTTTTATAGCATTATTTAAAAGTGTTCAGAAGGGTTTGGGGGACAGGTCAGGTGAGTTGCTGGTTTTTCTCTGCCATCTTGGCTCTGCTTGCATCTCCAGCTCATTTTACAGATGAGAAAACTGAGGCAAATAGGGTTAAGTGACTTGCCCAGGGCATACGGTTAATGTCTAAGTCCAGATTTGAACTCAGCAAGATGTCTTCCTGAATCCAGCCCTGCACTCCACCCACTGTACCATCTAGAATATGTGGCTTCAAATCCTATTGCCATCACTCACTCCCTGTGTAATCTTGGGCAAGTCATAGAACATTCTTGGACCTCAGTTTCCTCATCTGTAAGATGAAGGGGTTGGCGGTGAATTAGATTAGATAGTGTCTGTGGTTATTTCCGACTGAATTTCAGTTGGAGAGATTTATAAACCTACAAACGCAAATTAGTAATCAGAGGTACAGTGGAAAGAGCATAGATTTGGAGTCAGGACATAGGTTCGATTCCAGCTTCTGTTACTATCTGTGTAACCTTGGGCAAGTCACTGAACATTCCTGGGCCTCAGTTACATCTGTAAAATGTGGTAGTGGCAGTGGACAGCAGGCTGGGTGTTGGAAGTCCCTTCCAAATTCATCTCCAAGTCCTCTCAAGATTAAAAAAATCAGCAGAAAGAGCACAGATTTGGAGTCAGAGAGCCTGGATTGGGGTGGTATACCTGCTTGGCCTAGCTGGGGAGGGACAACAATCTTTCCATTACCAGAGTGGATATAAGATTGTATGATCACAGGTCTACGGATTTAGAGTGGGAAGGGACCACAGAGGCCATCATGCCTAACTTTCTCCTTTACAGATGGGAAAACTGAGGCTGGTAAAGGTTGTGATTTGCCCAGGATATCTGAGGCAGGATTTGAACTCGGGTCTTCTTGATTCCAAGTCCAGAGCGTAG